>NC_081421.1:79473572-79836072 GCF_949786415.1 Peromyscus eremicus
CTATCACACTACCTGAAAGGGAGTAAATCTGCACAACTGTGGCCAAAACAGTGACTTTTTAGAAAGATCCCCAGGACACCAGCAAGAGAAGGAAAGATGTTCAGTGGGGCTACTTCATACTGCATCTTCTCACAGCAAAGGAGACACAATCAACAGACTAAGGAGACAGACTAGAGCACAAGAGAAAATATTTGGAAACCATTTATCTGGTAAAGGGTTAATATTCAGGAATATCAGGAAGGTATATAACAGGAATCAAAGCCTCTGAGAATAAACAACCTGAGTGAAAAATGGGTTAAAATCGTGACTGGACATTTTTTTAAAACAAAACAAAACACTGATAAGTGTATGGAAAAAGTAACTTAAGACCGTACAAATCAGAGATAATTTGATTAAAACCATATTGAAATATTGCCTTCGCCTGCTAGAATGACTATAATAAAAATAAAAAAACATAACTATATTGTCAAAGAAATCTAAAAAGAAAACACTTAGTTGCTATTGGTACAGATTTAATGTAGCCAATAGGGAAATAATATAAATAATCCTTTAAGTGTTACTAATAGAATTGTCATTAAATCCAGAAAGTTGACAAGTTGGGTTCTTTCCAAAGGATATGAAATAAGTGTGTTGAAGAGATGGTGCTGATACTATAAAATTCACAATATGTAAGATATGAAGTTGCCTAGTGTGTCTTCTGGTGAATAAGCAGACAGAAAATACATGCTACATATAAGCTTTGAAATTAAACCATAGAAAGAATGAAATATGTCATTTATAACAGCAAGTGTAAACATGGAGGACATGCTGATGCACAAAATAGGTGACACACAGAAAGACAATCAGTGCATGAGTGAACTCTTGAATATTTAAACTCAATGTAGAACAGATTGGTACTTATCAGGGCCTGGTCAGGGGAAAGAGAATTACATTAGGAATATGTGCAAGAAGTACAAAATCTCATTGATTTAGGAAATATAACTTCAATATGCCACATTTATACCACATGGTGCTTATAGTATATAATAATAAGCAGCATTTTGGAAACTTTAAACAGATTTTAATATTAAAAATAGAAGTGTTTAAGGGCCGGCAAGATGTCTCAGTGGGTAAATGTGCTTGCCATCAAGCCTGATGACCTTAGTTCAATTCTCAGTGCCCACATGCGAAAGAAGAGAGCTGACTCCTGCAAGTTGTCCACTGACCTCCACATATGTGCTGTGGCATGCCTGTGAACATTTATTCGTATCTACAGACACAATAAATAAATGTAATAAAATTTTACACATGTGCTCAAGATAATATATACATTAATTAACTGGAGAACAATTTCACAATATATAAATGTTTCAAAATACTATGGTTTTAGTCATAATATGTGTCATTTTGTGGAAATGAAAGGCATCAACTGAGCAACTGAGTCTCTATCTCAAATTCATCAACTCTGCACTATTAAAGAGCATTGACATGTGATAACTATTGACCCCGAAGACAACAAATTACACACCTTCTCTTTCTCTTACCTTTTTTTCAAGTCATTAAAGTCTTTGTAGTCATCCAAGGCTTTCAATTTGGTCGTGGTGATACTGTTTTTCCACATCCCAGCAAAGGAATAAATTAGGTGAGTACATAGGCAGGGGTCAATGTCATTAGGCTTAATACCTTCCACATCTGACTGATACTGAGCCCAGGTGTTGAAGTAACACATCAGCTGGTAGGCAGAGCCTGTGAAAGGTGAGGAATAAGGATAACAGCCTTTTGTTAATGCTGATAACCTGTGTTCATAGTTTTCCCTTGCTTCCTTTCTTTCCTGTAACTCAGATGCCTGATCTCTGGGTAGAAGTGATTGTGAAAACTCTCACAGACTAACCCATAACTCCAATTTAGGAACAGTAACTGATTTAAAGTAGCTTATGTTCAATTTGGGAAATCTCACTGGGGGATTTGGTTTACTTAGACTTGTAATAATTAGGGTCAAGTTGTCATGTGGAGCTATGTGATGACCAATTTATAGCTCTCTGGTGGCCATGCTGTACATGATAGCAGGGACAACAGAACTGAAACAGTACACTCTCTGCTAAGTAAATCCATTTCATTTCCCAGTATATGTTATTTCTTGGTAAGGTGTTTTTCAAAAATAAATATTAGAATGTAATTTAATAATCACCTATATTAAGAATAATATTGGATTATAAGTAATTTATGGAGATCTGAGGCTTTGTTAATAATAGAATATACAGTCAATGACTTACCCAGCTGGACATTCAGTAGGAGGTTGAGACCTAGAAACACAGAACACATTTACCTGCTATTCACTAGGATCTAACTCAGAAACTTGTGGGCTGTTCTGCTTATTATAGATTGTTACATCCTCAGTAATAGTTTTGAGCTGTGCCAAGTGGTGATCCTTTTAGCAAATACACCCTCCAACCTATTCTTTCACTACTCAGAACTAGCCATAAACCTGTATTCCATCTTCCATGTAATACTTCTTGTTGAATATAAGGGCTCTAGAAGATGGGCTGGCTGAAAATACAGTAAGAAATGAAGCATCAAATATATTCATATGACAATTAGTGAGTACTTAGCCAGAAAGCAAGAAGACAGTTTTAAGAAAAGAAACCATCTCAATATTTAGACAGAAGTATGTCCTTGGCCTTCAGAAAAATACCTAAAATGCATGTGACTGTTCCTCTCTTGCTCTGTTCTGCGTTATTATTTGCTAAATCAGTTTTAGCTGTATACTTTACACAGTACATTTAAATTCTTTTTTGGGCTTCCTCTAGAATTTTTTTAGAATTTCACCCATATGGTAGTTTGAATGTAATTGGTCCCCACAATCTCAGAGGGAGTGGCATTATGACTTTGTTGGAGTGGGTATGGCCTTATTGGAGGAGATGTGTCACTGTGGGGGCAGGCTTTCAGGTTTCCTAGGCTTAGGATACCACCCAGTGTCTCAGTTGACTTCCTGTTGCCTACAAGATGTAGCACACTCATCTCCAGCACCATATCTGCCTACATACCACCATACTCTCCACAGATGATAATGGACTGAACCTCTGGATCTGTAAGCAAGCTGCCCCAATTAAAAGTTTTACTTTATGAGAGTTGCAGTGATCATAGTGTCTTCTCACAGCAATAAAAACCCTAAATAATACAACCCATAACTCTTTAACAATTCTCTAACATGTCTTGAGACTTCTACTAGAAAACTATTATTATGTTTATTACTTCAATCTGAGAATATTTTTTTTTTGGGGGCTGTTTGCTTTGTTTTTAATACAGGAAATTTGAAATTATTTAGTTACTTTTTATAATTTTGTTTCCTTTTAAACTGGTAAATAAAGTGAGTTAATTGCTAATTTACAATAACAGATGTAGTTTACTTATGTCTGTGTGTGACTAAAATCTTCTGACTTTATTTATATATTATTTATTTATTTATTGTCATTTTTGCTATGGAAAGAGGAATGCCTTCACATTTTTTTTTTAATTTTTATTTTGCAATACAATTCAGTTCTACATATTAGCCACAGATTCCCTTGTTCTCCCCCCTCCCGCCCCCCTCACCTTCCCCCCAGCCCGCCCCCCCATTCCAATCTCCTCCAGGGCAAAGCCTTCCCCACAGACTGAGATCAACCTGGTGGACTCAGTCCAGGTAGGTCCAGTCCCCTCCTCCCATGCTGAGCCAAGGGACCCTGCATAGGCCCCAGGTTTCAAACAGCCAACTCATGCAATGAGCACAGGACCCGGTCCCACTGCCTGGATGCCTCCCAAACAGATCAGGCCAATCAACTGTCTCACCCACTCAGAGGGCCTGATCCAGTTGGTGACCCCTCAGCCATTGGTTCATATTTCATGTGTTTCCGTTTGTTTGGCTATTTGTCTCTGTGCTTTATCCGACCTTGGTCTCAACAATTCTCTCTCATATAAACCCTCCTCATTCTCGCTAATTGGACTCCCAGAGATCCACCTGGGGCCTAGTCATGGATCTCTGCCTCCAGATCCATCAGTAGTTGGATGAGGTTTCTAGCACGACAATTAGGGTGTTTGGCCATCCCATCACCAGAGTAGGTCAGTTCGGATTGTCTCTCGACCATTGCCAGCAGTCTGTTGTGGGGGTATCTTTGTGGATTTCTGTGGGCCTCTCTAGCACTTTGTTTCTTCCTATTCTCATGTGGTCTTCATTTACCATGGTCTCCTATTCCTTGTTCTCCCTCTCTGTTTTTGATCCAGCTGGGATCTCCCACTCACCCAAGCTCTCTTTCCCTCGACCCTCGCCCTTCACTACCCCCACTCCTGTCCAGGCTGTTCATGTAGATCTCATTCCATTTCTCTGTCGTTGGGCGATCCCTGTGTCTTTCTTGGGGTCCTGTTTTCCAGGTAGCCTGCCTGGTGATGTGAGTAGCAGTCCAGTCATCCTTGTTCCACATCTAGTATCCTGTTATGAGTGAGTACATACCATGTTTGTCTTTCTGAGTCTGCTTACTGAGCCTAGTTCTAAATTAGCCTTCAATGTCTCCTTCTCTCTCCATGATGTTCTAGATTAATGCATTATTTAAAGTGTAAATATAACTATGTTTCTTCTTTAAATGTCATTAATTGGGTTTTCATAAACATTGAAATTATTTTTTTAATGAAAAGAAAATACAAATTCACTCTACTCAGGGACCACATGTTCAAATCTGCCTCTTATTCCAAAGGTTGGATGAGTTTAGCCTTCCAACATACAAAGCATCATCTAAAGCAGAAAATTAGATTTCTCCTGGAGTTTTGAGATGATTCATATGAAGGCTCTTGCAAAACCCTCTGGAATGATGCCAGAGTAGCAATGATAGCAGTAAGACTCAAGATGCTGCTGCTCAGCTTTAACACAATACATTTTCTAATGACAGGCTCTCACTTTAGAACTTAGGCTGGCTGTGTCCTAGAGTTTCTTCTGCCTCAGCATCTTGAGTCCTGGAATTATAGGCTTGGACCATCATCAAGCTGAGAAGACCACTATTACTCTGACTATTTTACAGACTAAGGTTGATGTTTCATTTTTTTTAAAGTTCTGAATTTCAGCAAAGTTTGGAAACTACAGATTTAGTGCAGCTAATACATTTTGGAATTACCTAAAATATCTATAAAATCATGCTGTATAAATGACTAAATTCCTAAGAGTTACACTTTATGTCGTCACTGACTCAGGAAAACTATACAGGATAATTAAGGAATAATTCTGAGTAACTGCTTACACAGTTTGGCCACAGTACTTCTGATCTTCATCTTAGACAAAGCTATTCTACAGACATAATCAAGTAAATAAATATAAAACTAGAAAGAAAGAAACCTAGTTCAATCAACAGAGGGAAACCATGCCTGGAAACATAGCCAACTAATCAGGGCTAGTGAATCCTGGACCTTGGAGGAAAACATCCAGCTTCCACTTTACTAAACCAGCATGTTTTCTAAATACATTATATTATCCTTCTACCCACAGCTAAGTGTGGTTCTTACCTCTCATTAAATAAATATTTTCTTGCAGCAGATTGAGACCATTATAGAAAACCACAACTGGTAATTAATCAAAAGGCAGAGAACAGTTGACCGTATGGTGCCCAGCCCTATCTGATGCATCTATAATATAACTCTTGTATCCAGGTCTCAAGGATTATAGTAGAAGATGGGGTAGAAAAATTGTAAGAGTCAGAAGAACATGAAGATTTCTGTGAGATTTCCTCTTCTATAAATGTCAAATTAACTACATCCATTAAGTTTCATCCACATGGCTACCCAAAAAAGGGGCACCAATATAAATGCTAACATAAAAGGGGGTAATTTTACCTGGTCTCAACCTTACACAAAGAACTACAGCCAACTAACAAATGCTGAGAATAAGAGAAAATAGTTTTCCCACGGGAAAGTTCTAAAATTGGTAATCCAATAACAAGCAGTCAGCCCAAACATCATATGCATACTAATATCATTTAAAAATAATAATGAAGAAACCAGGTAAGAAGAAGTCTCTATATCTGATTATATACTCACCAATGATGAGAATGAGTTTGGACATGGTTGCCTTCAGTACTGATCCAGCACAGTCTTGATTAGTTTTATGTAGCATTTTTGTCACTGGTAATCACAAATTTTTTCAAATAGCAAATGTTTACTAGTCTACATATGTGGCTAATTGGTAAATCAACAGCTCTCTACTACTGATTCTGCTTTTAATACCATGCCTCTTAGCAGGAGGTAGAGTCCACATTTACACAAAGTACTCCCATGCTTAATAACCTTTTCCCCACATCCTAAGGCTGGTAAACATCTGTTAAGATACAGCAATCAGGTTTTATTTCACAGAATTTTCATGCCTGGCATCAAAGCATGTTTCTATTGGCAGATAAACAACAAAAACCTTTGGAAGTTATTAGCTCTGATTAAATTGTGTTTGTCCCTGGAATTATTCACATGTAATTTATATGGTCATACCTAAAAACCTTCCCTTTCCCTATTGAGGTGTCACTTTCTCAACATTCTATCCACAATTATTCTTTGGAATGGGCAAGATTTGGAGTATTTAAAATTTCAAAGAATAATAGCTATATGGAGGGCCAAGGGGCAAAGGGACGACCTCAGACTGTGGCTTAAGATGTCAAATTTCAGATACTTACCTGGCACTTGGACATACGAATTTGAAGTAGAGAGGAGAAGGATGAGTGAGAAATAGAAACTTAGAAGTCATAAAAATAAAAATTATGTTTAAAAACATTTAAGGATGACTTTGTAAATAAGCTAAGCCAGGATGAAAACAAAATAATTAGCTAGACTAAGCCCAGGAGCCATGCCATGTTTAAATATCAGAAAGATGAGAAATAGACTAAAGAACTGATGAGCATTAAAGAAATAGAAAAGGACAAACAAAGTGATGACCTTATTCTGTGAAAGAAGTTTTCCAGATAATGAGGTAATCACACCTATAACTCCAGCAATGGGAGACTTGGGCAGGAGGATTTCTATGAGTTTGAGTCAAACATGGACTACATAGTGAGTTCCAGGGTAACTTGGACTACAGTAATACCTTGTCTCCAAAATGAAGGATGAAAGTAATGAAGAATAGAAGGAAGGGAGGAGAGAGAGAGAGAGAGAGAGAGAGAGAGAGAGAGAGAGAGAGAGAGAGAGAGGCTGTGTGCCCATAATGTCAAATGTTGCCAGTTGTATACTATTTCTATGTCAGTACAAGATCCTTGAGGCTAGAATCAATATCTGACTCATATGATTTCTAAATACTTCACATGAAGAAGACAAGTTATGAATGTTGAATGAACAACTGAGAAAGAACAGTTGTGGTCACTCACAGAACATCATCATAATCTCTGTTGCTTCTTTGACCACAAACAAGATGGCTGTCCCAGGAAAAACTGAAGGAACAATAACAGCTTCTATAGTTCCCATATTGGCAGAATAGTCATGCTGAGGAGTATGGCTTCATCTATCTAATGCTACCCAGGAATACTCCCAGGAATACGAATTTCAAAGGTTAGGAAGTTGAGGTGAAAATTTAGGGAAGCAAAGACAGTTAAGAAGAAAAAATGAGATCAGAAATTGTTTCTTTGAAAATACTGAAAACACATATGAACCCAGAGGCAGATAGACAAAGAAAGAGAGAGTGGCGAATTACTTGAATAAAAATAAAATATATTTATTACAACCCATTCTATAGAAATAAAATTACTATAAGAATATACTGTAACAATTGCACCAAAAGATATTTATAGTCTAAATATAATAAACAGATTCCACAAGAAAGTGGCATGTGTACATAGCACCAGTCAGTCTTCAAACGGTCTCCCTTTGATGTATAAACACTATAAGAAATCACACAAGACCATCACTGGGAGCTATTGTGCAAAGGCCAAAAACAAGTTCAACATTTGTCCAATGTCCGCTTCAGCATAGCGCCTGTGTGACCAGGAAGTAAGAAAATTGCTCCTTCATTCCTTAATCCTCTTTAGAACCTAAGATTCTTCACTGATAGATAATATTGACAGACACTTAGTCATATAATTCATTGCAATATGCTAGAAGTATAGAAATATAAGGCAGCAGAGAAGTCACTTGGAGTTCTTGAATTACATCCAATATGGAATTATTTTCAATTCTCAATAATGGTTCATAATCCCAAGAAGATTAATTTAAGGACCTATATTGTCTGAGTTAGTTGAGTTAAGAAACTGGGATAATCTGAGTAATAATTTTCCTGTGTAGGTGGTGCAAATATAAGATAGTGAGAATTTTCTTTCCTTGGTTTCTGACAGTGCCTTGTGCCTAGCAAGGAACTTTTGATTCTTCCACAAGTGTCCATGGCATTTTTCTCATATATGAGTCAATCCCATAGGTAAGACATCTCACAAACAACTTTCTATTTACAAGATCATGGAATGGTTGGAGAATTTAATTTGTACTACCCAGGATGTATAATCATATTCACAACATGACAGAACCTTGATTCCACACAAGAGAAAATCCAATAGGCACAGTGACAGTACTGGGTCCCTGAATTACTGTGTACAACTAGCTGCCATACTATGTTCAATCTTAGTTTCTAACAGACTGGTTGTTCCTTGGAATGACTTTATTCATGGCATTAATAATGTCGGGCAAGCAATCTAGTAATATTGCCAGTTGGAAGTAAATATCAGACTTAAGCAACTTGTATTTAAGACAATTGCGTCAGCATTCTCTTGCTCCTCCATGTGTAATATAATATATAATGTGGTCATGGCATTACATTGGATATATAAATAACATAAATATGTAAGTAATATATTATTTATAAATAATGATATAATAGAATTAGCAACTTAAATGCTTTACAAATGTGAAGGTTATATCCAAATGGAAAGTGAATTTACTTAATTTACCAAGTGAAGAGATTCTAATATTTGATGATAGCAGACATCCATTTCTACCCTACTAGTTTACCTACTATCTCAAAGAAATTGGATAAAATGCTGAGAACATCATCATCTTGAGACTTGAAGTCCCCTAATCTTCTGTGATTAGCTCCATTATCTGCCTTCCTTTGTCATTTATTGGGTGATTCCTCACCAACTGTTACTTGTTTTCTTAACCAAAGATGAAAGTCATCATTAACTTCATCATTTTAGAGCCAATGACTAAAATCATTAGAACAAAGTTTCAAACATTACAGGCAAGCTCCTGGGCTACTGTATATATCAGCTCTTTATATACTACTCATTATCCTACCAAAACCTGCCCCAATTCACCATCTCTTCTGATCCACCTCAGACTAGTCTACTTACAAAAATAACCCCAAAACATCCAGCTTTCTTGTTAGGACCCTATCTAGTCTTCTCCATCACCATTCTTGATGCTAAACTCTTGGTTGTCAGTTTTTAGATTCATTTGTCCAGAATAAAACCAGTTCATGGACCTCAAGGACAACACTCTTCACACTTAAACCAGACAGAGACTGATCCTTTGATCTAACCCTCATGGGGCAACATTCTGAGTCACCTGTCACCTGACTCTGCCTACACCTGTGACCTCATATGGACTTCAAACTTATAGTTCAGAAATAATTGGATCAGAGCTTTCCCTTTCTTCTTCCCAACTTTCTGTCTGTCTGTGGAGGAAGTTCTTCAGATAAAACTCTCAGAATACACTCCAGTGACCAACCCCAGAAAGATGAAATTGATGCAGCATTTGAATTTATCAGTGTCTAATGGTGACAAGAGGATCTCATGAACTCTACCCAATATGAAATTAAAATTTTTATATTGATTCCGAGTCTAGCCATCTCTGATTGATAGATCCACCTACTGTTCTATTTTTTCTTACCTTACTTTACCTATTCAGTTCCAATCAAAAAGGTTTTTAATCTCTAATCACTTACAGCACACTCTTAATCTTGTCCACCACATACTAAGTAACTTTACCATCATTCTGGTGATTGATAGCTTGCTATGTGTCTCTTTCTGCATCAGCACACATACTATTCTAGCTACTTTGATGATTTAGTCATGCCCAAAGATTTTACTCTGTTCCAAAATAAAAAAGAGACACAATTTTTAATTATTTGGCAATTAATAAAACCTCTTAAATCATAATAAAAGTAAAACTTCTCAAAGCATAATAAAAATTCATGGTCATTGATGAATAGTCTCATTGACAGCAGTCACACTCCAAGATATAGTAGGCTTAGGTGTCCTTACAGTAGAAAGGGGTAGCTTTGCCTCTTTTTATAAAAGGAATGCTGTGTCTATGTAAAGTAGTTCACTCTCTTAAAATACCCAGTGAAGAACAAGTTGATCATGCCTGTAGCATCAGACAACTGTCATCGGAGCAAGACAAATGGTTTCAGAATTCCTCATGAATCCCCTGGGTCATACCGGTCATCATGTCTATTGTGTATTAACCATTTTGATTCTTATTGCATGTTCAAGAGTCCATCTGTTAATTCAGATCATCCAATATATCAGTTGATCTCAAGTAAATAACATCCTTTTGTTATCTGAATACAGACAGCAGCCCCTAACTCAGGGATTACCAACTGACTAACTGGCACAGTAATAACCTTAGCCCTCCGTGATGCCCCAGCTCAGTAATGAATAGCCAGAACTGAAGTCAATGTCCAAAAATTCCTCATATTCTACCTCCTAAACTCCATTCCATAAAGTTGACTCTTTTTTATGTACAAGCAAAAAGTGTGGAATATTAATTCTTAGATGCAGCCACATTACAGGAGAGTAGTTATGCTCTTCTGTGGTTCTTTCCCATGCCCAAGGCAACCTGAGTTACAGCCTTATATCCTGTCTGGTACCTTCACATAGAAGCTCCTTACACTAAGGTCTTATTTCTTGTCAGAGACTTCTCACTTTAAAAGACTATAGAAATAAGGAATTTCCTTTGTTTTGTGGGCTGCTGTGAGACCTGGTATTACAGATTCCCACATTGTGGATCCACAGCATTACTGAAGGATATTTCACCTGAGAAAAAAGGCATAAGAATTTGAAATGGTGTTAACAAGTTATGCCTACACTTAGAGAGTTTTGAGGAACAGGAACTGTGGTTCCAGGGTATTCTGTCTTGCCAAACATAACACAGTTGAAGTATAATTTTCTTGTTTGGTGAGAATAGGTGGGCATTCTCAAATGTGAAACAACTTGAAGATATTAGCAAACACAGAGAAATTTGAGAACACATGTAATTAAAAAACTAGATATCCTTCCAAAAAGAAAAAGAAAAATGCAAAAGAACCTTGTTCTATATTCAGTACCAAAATTACAAGGAGTAATATTTACAACAAAATTAGGGGAAGAGTGAACTGAAAATTGTATGTACAAAATGATCGGCTGTTTGTGAAGTGTTTTCACAAATGCAGGAGAAGAGAGGACTTCAGGTGCTAGGTGACAAACCAAAGCAAGTAAGAAATTCAATTCAGGGAAGAAATACATTAGAGGAGCTGGATACATAGAGGAGTTATAAAAATTCAGATCAGTCATAAAAAGAGACAATATAACTTATCAAATGAAAATAAGATGCAAATCAGGAGGCAAAGGATCTCAAATAAGTGCTGAATTTTCATTACTGAAATCTCTTACAAGAAAATATGAGTTAAAACCCAAATCCACACTGTAATTTCCACAATGTTTCTTCTTTTATTGTTTTTTTTTTGTTATTCTTGTTACTGGAAGTTGACCCTAGTTCCCACACATGCTGAATAAATTCTTTCCCAGGCTGGGTTCTTCTTTGGGGATTCCTGGCAACTTCTCTAGCACCAGGTTTCTCTCTATCCCCATGATGTCTCTCTCTATCATGGTATCTCTTTCATTGCATTCCCCTCCCTCCCTGTTCCAGCTCAACCACCCCATACCCTTATGTTCTCATCCCCTATCCCCTACCCTCCATTGCCCACCCCTCATCCCCAGTTTACTCATGGAGATCTCATCCATTTCCCCTTCCCTTCAGGTTGTTGCCTGATTACCCTTTGCTTTGTATCTAGTACCCACTTATGAGTGGATACATAACATGTTTGTCCTTCTGAGCCTGGGTTACCTAACTCAGGATGATTTTTTTCTAGTTCCATCCATTTGTCTGCAAATTTCATGACATCATTGTTTTTTACTGCTGAGTAGTATTCCATTGTGTATATGTACCACATTTTTTTAATCCATTCTTCAGTTGAGAGGCATCTAGGTTGTTTCCAAGTTCTGGCTATTACAAATAATGCTGCTATGAACATAGTTGAGCATGTGTCCTTGTGGTATGATTGAGTATTCCTTGGGTATATGCCCAAGAGTGGTACAGCTGGGTAGTGGAGAGGGTGCCTGAACTGAACTAGCTTGCCCCAGAGATCAGATTGGGGAATACCCTAACTGTTATCACAGAACTTTTCTCCAATGACTTATGGAAGCAGATGCAGAGATCCACAGTCAGTCACTCGACAGAGCTCCAGAAGTCCAGTCAAAGAGAGAGAAGAGGGATTCTATGAGCAAGTGCATCAGGATCATGATGGGGAAACATGCAGGGATGACCAAACCAAACTAGAGGGAACTCATGAAAGTTGGATCAACGCCTACATGAGACTGGATTGGCCCTTTGCATGGTGAGACCATTGTGTAGCTTGATCTATTTGGGAGGTCCCCTGGAGGTAGGATCAGAATCTATCTTCGGGGCATGAGCCAGCTTTGTGGAGCCCACTACCTATGATGGGACACCTCATGCAGCCTTGAGGCAGGGGGAAGGGCTTGGACTTGCCTCTACTGGATGTGCCTCCCCATGGGAGGCCTTGCCTTCTTGTGGGTGGGAGTGGGGCGTGGGTTGGGAGAGGGAGGAGGGAAGAGGGGGATCTTTGGTGTGTAAAATGAATGAAAAATTTTCTTAATTAAAAAAAAGATATAAAAAATGTGTTCCCACTGAGCTGTGTTGTAAATCCTCCTTTTACTATTGCTATTGAGGCAGGGTCTCATTAATTTCCCAAACAGTCCTTGAACTTGTTATCCTTGTGATTGCAGGGTGGGGGGTCTGCAATCACAGCACTAAACCACCAGATCTAGATCATTACTTTTGCTGTTTTTTTAAAGTTTATATCTGATCCTTCCTTTTAATACAGAATAGAAATTTCAGGGTCATTTCAAGAGATTCCTTAATTCCATAATTTTCAAGAACTGCATATTCTGAAATATATAGTTGTCAGAAACAGAGATAGTCGTAGTAATCAATGAAATATTTTGAGTGACTATCAAAAAATGAAAATCCTTACACTAAGCATTTGAGTAAAGTATTTATCTCTATGGCTTCTACTCTACAGGACTCTGAGTCCCAGAGAGATGAAGCAATTTGCTTAGTCAAATAGCCATTGAAAGCTGGAACAAGGACTCAAATGTGCAGTTTGCTTGTCTCTAGAGTGTATATGTTCAAGCATTACATAAATTTCAAGGTATAATGCAAGACCAAAAACTTTGCATTCTAAAACCTAACTCCAAATTAAAGTGTTTTAATCACATGTATTTGAATTGTTTTTAGAATGGTTTTATTCAATCTAAACAACACCAAATAACTGCTTGGATTAGTTATTCAGTTTTTGAAGCCAGCTTAATTTGCTCTTAAAATAGTGAATCCATCAATAAAAATTTATCATAAAGCAAAAATAATTGCTAAATATTGAAACTTCAATTGAAATTTTCCTCTTAAAAATAATTAGACATGTTATTTTCTAATAACATCAATCATTTAAAAATATGAACAAGTACTTCCAATGTCCAACTATTTTAGTTATAAACACTAATTCTAGTGTCTTTTAAAACAAAAAAAAAAAAATGAGGGCAGGCATTTAACTCAGTGGTAGAGTAAATCATTAGCAAGTTTGAGGCCCTGGATTAGATCCCAGCACTGGAAAAATCCAAGTGGTAGGAAACCCTACAAAGTTGGAATTCACAAAAAACTTAGCCAGATAGTGTAGTTACTTCCTTCTCTCATTGTAACCAAATACCCGAGATAAAGTAATTCAAAGACGAAGCTTTAATTTGGCTTATGGCTTTGGGAGGGATAAGAAGAACCATTAGGGTAGGAAAGGAATGGCGGCAGTAGCATGAGGCAGCAGAACACCTAGAATTATGTCAGCAAGCAAAGCAGACATGAAGTAGAGTCAGGCTATAAACCTCAAAGCCTAATCCAGTGGCAAACACCTTCCACTCAAGCTCTACCAACTAAAGTTTCCACAATCCACAAAAAAAGCACCACCAGATTGAGACCAAGTGTTCAAATACATTTCAAATACATATTTCCCATTCAAATCACAGCATTCTGACTGGTTATCACAGGTCATAGTCATCTTGCCAGATAGCAAATTTTCAAGGTCTATAGACTTTCCTTTCTTGCATTGTCCCAATATTTCCTTGTTATGCTCCAACTCTTTCCTTTTAAAATGGGAAGTCACACTCTGCGCCATTATGTATGGGCAGTATAAAATTTTGATATTGATTTTGATTTTATTGGGGCTCACAGTTAAGGAATTTCCTTGAATCTCAGAAATAATTATAACTTTTGAACTGTGCTTAAAAACTATGGGAGATTTTTGAAGTTAAATGAGTGTACTTTGTATTATATGATGACCATAAGGGAATTTCAAGGCAGCAGAGATATAATCCACAAGTATAAAAAGTTTTAGGGGAATTTTGGAGGAAAAAGAGATAAATTGTGATTGGAAAGAGGGGGTAGGATAGAAAAGTGAAACACAGAGGGACAAATACCACCAAAGACTTTTCACATATAATTCTTCATGAGTACATAAGGAACTTTCTCCCCTTAGCGTCCTCTTCCTAAACATTTTGTACACACTTTGTCTAGAATGATATTAAACTGTGATTATAAGATAATTTCACCTATGAGTCACCAAATGTTTCCTCTAGTACTCTCTGAAACTCTTGTTTCATAGTGTTGTCTGGCACCTAGGAGATCCTAAGATAGATTTCCAGTTCTCAAAATGTAAAGATAATAGTGAAATAGAAGTATCTCTCTTCCCATAAAAAATTGCTACTTGGCCATTTCTAGAATTCTGTGTGTAAAATCTATTCTTATCTGCTCTTTCCACCCCATTTAGTACCATTACTTCATATTTCTACTTCAGTAAAAATGACCTATTTTCTGTCCCTAAATATTCTGCATCTCCCTGTTAAAAATGTTATGCCACTCTTCCATTCTTACTCACTTCTCCAATCTTAGTAATTCTATTTTTGTTAATTTTATAATTTAATTTAATTTTACATATCAGCCACGGATTCCCCTGTCCTCTCTCCTCCCGCCTCCCTCCCGCCCTCCCCCCAGCCCACCCCCCATTCCCATCTCCTCCAGGGCAAGGACTCCCCTGGGGATTCAGCTCAGCCTGGTAGATTTAGTTGGGGCAGGTCCAGTCCCCTCCTTCCTTCACCCAGGCTGAGCCAAGTGTCCCAGCATAGGCCCCAGGCTCCAAAAAGCCAGCTCATGCAGTAAGGACAGGTCCTGGTCCCACTGCCTGGGAGCCTCCCAAACAGTTCAAGCTAATCAACTGTCTCACTTATCCAGAGGGCCTGATCCAGTTGGGGGCTCCTCAGCTATTTGTTCATAGTTCATGTGTTTCTACTAGTTTGGCTATTTGTCCCTGTGCTTTTTCCAATCATGATCTCAACAACTCTCACTCATACAATCCCTCCTCTTTCTCACTGATTGGACTCCCAGAGCTCCACCTGGGGCCTGGCCATGAATCTCTGCATCTGCTTCCATCAGTCATTGAATGAGAATTCTACCACGAAAGTTAGGGTGTTTGGCCATCCTATCACCAGAGTAGGTCAGTTCGGGCTTTCTCTCGACCATTGCCAGTAGTCTATTGTGGAGGTATCTTTGTGGATTTCTGTGGACCTCCCTAGCACTTTGCTTCTTCTTATTCCCATGGGGTCTTCATTTATCATGGTCTCCCTTTTCTTGTTCTCCCTCTCTGTTCTTGATCCAGCTGGGATCTCCCTCTCCCCTAAGCTCTCTTTCCCCTGACCCTTGCCCTTCATTACCCTCACCTCACATCCAGTTTGCTCATGTAGATCTCATCTATTTCTCTGTCATTGGGTGATCCCTGTGTCTTTCTTAGGGTCCTCTTTACTAGGTAGCCTCCCTGGAGTTGTGAGTTGCAGTCTGATTATCCTTGGCTTTACATTTAGTATCCACTTAAGAGTGAGTACATACCATGTTTGTCTTTCTGAGTCTGGATTACTGCACTCGGGATGATTTTTTGTAGATCCATCCATTTGCCTGCAAACCTCATGATGTCATTGTTTTTCTCTGCTGAGTAGTACTCCATTGTGTACATGTACCACATTTTATTTATCCATTCTTCATTTGAAGGGCATCTAGGTTGTTTCCAAGTTCTGGCTATTACAAACAATGCTGATATGAACATAGCTGAGCATGTGCCCTTGTGGTATGATTGAGCATTCCTTGGGAATATGCCCAAGGGTGGTATAGCTGGGTCTTGGGGAAGATTGATTCCCAATTTTCTAAGAAAGTGTCATATTGACACTTTCCAAAGTGTCTGTACAAGCTTGCATTCCCACCAACAGTGAAGTAGAGTTCCCCTAACTCCACATCCTCTTCAGCATAAACTGTCTTCAGTGTTTTTGATCTTAGCCATTCTGACTGGTGTAAGGTGGTATCTCAGAGTCATTTTGATTTGCATTTCCCTGATGATTAGGGATGTTGAGCAATTTCTTAAATGTCTTTCAGCCATTTGAGCTTCCTCTGTTGATAATTCTCTGTTTAGCTCTATAGCCCATTTCTTAATTGGACTGTTGGGCATTTTGATGTCTAATTTCTTGAGTTCTTTATATATTCTGGATATCAGTCCTCTGTCAGATGTGGGGTTGGTGAAGAACTTTTCCCATTCTGTAGGCTGTCACTTTGTTTTGTTGACCATGTCCTTTGCTGTACAAAAGCTTCTCAGTTTCAAGAGGTCCCATTGATTAATTGTTTCTCTCAGTGTCTGTGCTACTGGTGTTATATTTAGGAAGTAATCTCTGGTGCCAATTTGTTCAAGACTACTTCCTACTTTCTCTTCTATCAGGTTCAGAGTAACTGGATTTATGTTGAGGTCTTTGATCCATTTGGACTTGAGCTTTGTGCATGGTGACAGATATGGATCTATTTGTAGCCTTCTACATGTTGACATCTAGTTATGCCAGCACCATTTGTTGAAGATGCTTTCTCTTTTCCATTGTACAGTTTTGGCTTCTGTGTCAAAAATTATATGTTCATAGGTGTGCGGATTAATGTCAGGGTCTTCAATTCGATTCCATTGGTCCACATGTTGGTTTTTTATACCAGTACCAAGCTGTTTTTATTACTGTAGCTCTATAGTAGAGCTTGAAGTCAGGGATCGTGATGCCTCCAGAGGTTGTTTTATTGTACAAGATTCTTTTGGCAATCCTGGGTTTTTTGTTTTTCCATATGAAGTTGAGTATTTTTCTTTCCAGGTCTGTGAAGAATTGTGTTGGTATTTTGATGGGGATTGTATTGAATCTGTAGATTGCTTTTGGTAAGATTGCCATTTTTACTATGTTAATCTTGCCTATCCATGAACATGGGAGATCTTTCCATTTTCTGACACCTTCTTCAATTTCTTTCAATCTCATAGAAACTGAATAATGCTCAACTGAATCACCGATGGGTTAAGGAAGAAATAGAGAAAGGAAATTAAAGACTTCCTAGAGATCAACGAAAATGAAGACACCACATACCCAAACTTATGGGACACTATGAAAGCAGTGCTAAGAGGGAAATTCATAGCACTAAATGCCCACATAAAGAAGTTGGAGAAATCTCACACTAGTGACTTAACAGCACATCTGTAAGCTCTAGAACAAGAAGAAGCAAACTCACCCAGAAGGAACAGATGCCAGGAAATAATCAAATTGAGAGCTGAAATCAATAAAATAGAAACAAAGAGAACAATACAAAGAATCAATGAAAAATCAACAAGACAGACAAGTCCTTATCCAACTAACCAAAAGTCAGAGAGAGAGCATCCAAATTAACAAAATCAGAAATGAAAAGGAAGACATAACAACAGAAAATGAGGAAATCCAGAGAACCATCAGGTCATACTTCAAAAACCTCTACTCCACAAAACTGGAAAATCTAAAAGAAATGGATAATTTTCTGGATAGTACCACATACCTAAGTTAAATCAAGACCAGATAAACTATTTAAATAGTCCATAACCCCTAAGGAAATAGAATCAGTCATTAAAAGTCTCCCAACCAAAAAAAGCCCAGGACCAGATGGTTTCAGTGCAGAATTCTACCAGATCTTCAAAGAAGAGTTAATACCAATACTCTCTAAATTGTTCCACACAATAGAAACAGAAGGAACATTACCAGACTCCTTCTATGAGACTACAATTACCCTGATTCCTAAGCCAAACAAAGATGCAACAAAGAAAGAGAACTACAGACCAATCTCCCTCATGAACATTGATGCAAAAATACTCAATAAAATACTGGCAGACTCCAAGAACACATCAAAACAATTATCCCCCATGATCAACCTTAGCAAGTCTTAAGAGTCCATATCAGATCTTCTCTTTGCCTTCACACAATCTTCTATTCTTCTTAATTCCTTTAGGTATTCTAAAACATATGATCTGTACTGCTTATACAGTATTAAACTGTGAAGATAACCAGACTCAATACATGGATGTACAAGTGCCCATTATGAGATGTTGTTATCTTAACAGAGTTATGAGTTTAGACAGGTTTTTCCACTTATTACATTTATAAATGAAAGCATTCATTCTATAATAATTAGGTATTTAGTGTTTTGTTCCTATTCACAGAATCTGACAATAATACTAGAAATGCTTTCTTACAGAATGGAAAAATGAAAGTAAAGTGAATAAGAAAAAAACAGAATGCTCATCAGCAAGCTCTATTTAACTATTTATTTTATCCAATAAAGACAATTGCTACTAACATACAAAGTTTGCAGATAAGCAAGTTAGTCTACCAGCTATTGAGCAGCAAATCCAAGATATAAGACCCGATCTAGCTGCCTCCATCATGACAACCTTCTAAAATCTATGATTCATTGCCACCTTGTGTTTAAAGGGTAGGTTTGTAGTTGAGGTAAAATTAACAGAGGCATTTCCTCCTGTTGTATAAAGCAAGTATTGTTGGCACAAGCAGCCAGAATTGTATCAACTGAAATTCACATTTTTGTACAAATAAGTAAGTCATAATATTTGTGGTTTTATGTCAATAGGGCTATCAGTTTTAGCTACTTTTACACTTAAGGAAGTACTTCCTATTGAATTTGGAAACTCTGGACCCAAGTACATATCAGACATATAGATTAAAACAGCTCTTCTCAGGCTGGGTGGGCGGTGGCACACACTTTTAATCCCAGCACTCAGGAGGCAGAGCCAGGTGGATCCCTGTGAGTTTGAGGCCAGCCTGGTCTACAGAGCAAGATCCAGGACTACACAGAGAAGCCCTGTTTTGAAAAACTGAAAAAAAAATCTAATCTCAAAGGCATCTCCTCTTTCTTTCCTTTGGTTTTTTTGAGCTAGGGCCTGGTTGTAAAGACCTGACTGGGCTGGATCTCAATATGTAGTCTATGGTGTCCTCTAACCTGAAGAAGACTTCCTCTGCTTCCTTAATTATGTGATTACCAGTATACACCTGGCATGTAATAGCTTTTGAAGAGTTACCATCTGTGATGTTTGGATGAGAATAAGCTCATATATTTGGATAGTTATCCCCTACACAGCTACATATTTCTTCTACATAGCTTTCTCTTCTCTATCCAACAGAAATATATGTACAAATATATGTACAAATATATGAGTTGCATTTTGAGGGTCACATTACATTTCTTGAGTAAACAATAAGAAACAGAGCCATGAGAAATCACACAGTTTCTCTCATGCTAGGAAAGTCATGCTGACCATCCACTGAGTGAGTAACCATGACAGTGCTTGGCCATGCAGGCAGGAAGCACATAGTGTAAGAGACATCATGGAGAGTGACATTGAAATTCAGGACCTAAACAATAAACAGTTGGCTGAACCTTGAGCATTGTATCATAAAATTGAGGTGAGGAATACATGTGGAAAGTCAGTTGTTGCAAGGACTCATGTCTACTAAAGTTGCAGCTTAGTGGTATTATCATAGTCCTTGGGGAATCATCACTGTGGAGCCCTATCCTCCTTTTGGAGACTTCAAAGGTCACTGTTAGGCATGGTGATGGTTCACTGCAGAAAACTTAAGCATTTTAAATGTCATATGCAGTAGATCTTAAAGAGGTCAAAAGACCATAATTTGTTATCTACATTCAGAGTACAAATTTTTAATTCCCAGTTGCCTGACAGAGACTCAAACCAGAAATCATGTAGAGGACACTAGATGAAGCCTTTTTCTAGAATTAGTACACTATAGAACCATTAATATCACGACAAAAAGTTTAAAATATATATACATGTATCTTATAAATTTTGAGACAATATTTATACCTTAAGAAAAGTGTTAAAGAGTCAAAATAAAACCAAAAGATTATGAGATTAGTGGCAATAGAATAGTCCCTAAATTTGATTTTTCTTCTGTCCCATATCAGGTGGTTCTTCTGACATGAGACAGAGATTTTGAATTTTACTTTAACAAGTATGCTTGAGTTTAGAGAAGGAGAGAACCACACTCTAATTCCAAAACTAGCTTTAATTTTTAGTTGCACTGGGACTTCAAAAAGACCATTTGTGTTATATGTCTGCAGAGAACAGTAGAAACAAATATTTTGGAATATTTATAAAATTTTATCCTATTGGAGATGTGATATACCAATAAGCCAGTTTACACTTTTTCTTGAGACGTTTGGATGGTTTGTCCTTTTTCTTCATGTGTCTCATTTGTTCAATGTCTTCAGTTTCCTTAGCTGGATACCTTTGTTCTCCTGACAAAAACAAAATAAAAACAAAACCCTTCCCCAACCCTAATTTTGGGGAGGTTCCCTTATGGCAAATTATATCTGATCAATGAGAAGCATTTGTTAGTCATATAAGTTAGTTTAGCTTGAGTGGTCATGGTGTTTGATGAACTATCACCTCTTCTAATCAAGAGGTCTCTCTTGATTAAATCTGATCTTTATCAAATTTGATTTATGATATCTCCTGAAATTTTGTTGTCTTTTATACAGTTGTTCTTTCATCCAGAGCAGTATGGTTTTTTACAATAAGCATTAGGTTCTTGATTGCTCTGAGAAGGAGTTTCTTCCACAATAACAGGAAATGACTAAACCAAATTTGACATGGGGGCCTATGAGAGGGCCTTCAGGTGTTTCCCAATGGCAAAGCATTACCATACTGTCCCTTGTTAATCTACATTCATTAGTCCAATATCTGCTTTTGCCACACCTTCTGTATAATCCAGAAAAGAGGGGCATTCTGTTTTGACTATTCTTAGAAAAAACATTTTTTCTAGGAATGCCCTCTTTATAATCCTTTTTTAGGTGACCTTGTTTATCACAACTGAAACAGCTGACATTTTGATTTTTTTTCAAACCTCTGGAAATCACCTCTCCTATCCAAGCATCATCAAGGTTATGAGATTCAATATTGAATGTATCTCAAACACATTACTCTAAGGGTGCTGGTCTTGCCTTTGAGGGCCTAATTACCCTTTTGCATTATGCATTAGCATTTTCAAAAGCCAAAAATTCAATTATTATTTGTCTAGCTTCTGAATTTGTTATCATTCTATTTGCAGCTGAAATTAGTTTTTGTAAGAAATTAGTGAAGGTTTCTTTGGGGCCTTGTATAACTTTAGTAAATGGCTGTTTACTTTCTTACTTCTTCAATTCTGTCCCAAGCATTCAAGGCTGCTGTGTGGCATAAAGCCAGGGTGTGGTCATCATATGAAGATTGCCTCTGGACATTAGCATAATCTTCCTCTCTAAGAAGTTGTTTTTGGGAGATTTCCATACCTCTAGCCCTACTACATTGTTCAGTGGTCTTAGCTTCACTTTCCAAGACCTTCATTGTAATTGAGGACCAGCCTCCAAAACTGCTGTAACCAAATCTTTACAGTCTTGAGGGATAATTCTATTACAAGCTGACTACAACTTTAACATATGCATCACAAAAGGTGAATGTATGCCATATGAGACTATCACTTCTTTGAATCTCCTTAAATCTAACATTTCCACAGGAGTCCCTTCAGCTTTTACACAGCCTTGTGGATATCTATCATTTGGCAATTCCTGTAAGGTTACTGGGTAAATAAAGTTGGTTGTTTGAAAACCTTAGGCTGTTCCCCTCTAACCTTATAATGCAACTCTGAGATTGGTTCTCCTTTAAATTCCTCTGTCTGGGTCTGGATATTTCTATGATCTGTTTTAATAAGTTTTTCCTAAAACTTGTATCTTAGCACTCATATTAACCATCTTTTTAGTGATAAAACAAAAATGATAAAACCAATAATGTTTATAATTGACATTACATAAATCTCATCTAAATTAATTATCCTCTCATTAAATTGTTCCATTTTCAAACTGTCTAGCATGTTATCATAGACAGACATAACTACCTCCATTGTGATACTGTTTCCCATTTTTTAATGTGGAAAAAAGTCTCTCTTTTAACTACTTCCTTCCTTTAAGAATTGCCAATTCTCTCACCAAATCTGCTGACAATGATAATGAAGATGTGAGGCTGACTGCCTCTATGTAGAATAGTTGAATCCCAAGGGACTTTCAAGGTGGCTACCTACTTTGTCAGCAGCCCAAGGAGGGGGTCCAGGGAAAGCTGGCAACCCATTGGGAGAGGGAACCTACTGTCTGAAAAATGCACACAGGAGATCTTTGGGAAGAAACATGCAGCAGGAGCTACCTAAAAGGCAGAGCTGACCAGTTATGAGGAGCTAAATCCAGCAGTATATTGAGCGCTCACACCTATGGAGTTTGTTGCAAAGAGGCTGCAACAAAAACTTAGCCAGAGGAGTAGTTACTCCTGCTGCATGCAGCTCCAGCCTGTGTGGGGGCTGTAAAGCCACATACAAGTGGCTTTTTTGTGTGTGAATTTGTGCCCCAAAAGTTGGACACCAGATGTAGCATGAATTCTAATTGGTCTTAATAATAAAAGCCCAGAATCAGATATTGAGGTAAAAGCTGAAAGATCAGAGAAGTAAAGGAGCCATCCACTAGAGAGACTTCTTACCTCTACTAAATCCTCAGATGGAAAGAGGGCTTAGCTCCTGTCTTCCCTTGCCTTGTATTACTGTCTCCCCTTCCCTAAGGCTGGGATTAAAGGTGTGTACCTCTCAAGTACTGAGATCCCAAGTGCTGGGATCAAATGTATGAGCCTTCACCACCTGACTCTGTTTCTCTTTTAGACTGGATCAATCTCATTTAGCCCAGGGTGATCTTAAACTCTTGATCTTCCTGCTTCTTCCTCCCAGATGCTGGGATTAAAGATGTGTGCCACCACTGCCTAGTCTCTATGGTTAACTAGTGGCTAGTTCTGCACTGTGATCTCCAGGCACAAACAAAATATCACCACAAGTGATAGATATAAAGTAGCTGTGAGATTTAACTCAGATTTTATTTAAAATAGAATCACCCCTTTGATACTTGACATGTGTGAAGGTTGCATCCAAGTTGAAAGTTTAGATCCCTTGCCCTATTTTATAATTGGATCATTTATTTCCCTGACTCTCTCTTTTTTCAGTTCTTTGTATATTCTGGATATTTATCCTTCATCAGATTACAGCTGGCTAAGATTCACTCACATTCTGTGTTTTCTTTTTCTTTAATCAAGTGACTGTTTCCTTAGCTGCTGTGGGATGTATGGCAAATGTGTTGCTAATTAATCAATAAAACACTGATTGGCCGTTGGCTAGGCAGGAAGTATAGGCGGGGCAAGGAGGAGAATAAAGCTGGGAAGTGGAAGGCTGAGTCAGAGAGACACTGCCAGCCGCCACGATGAGAAACAGCTTGTGAAGATGCCGGTAAGCCACGAGCCATGTGGCAAGGTATAGATTAAAGGAAATGGATTAATTTAAGCTATAAGAACAGTTAGCAAGAAGCCTGCCACGGCCATACAGTTTGAAAGCAACATAAGTCTCTGTGTTTACTTGGTCGGGTCTGAGAGGCTGTGGGACTGGCAGGTGAAAGAGATTTGCCCTGACTGTGGGCCAGGCAGGAAAACTCTAGCTACAAATGGCGTCCAACGTGGGGGCAAGAGTTTCCACCTAAAAACTGAGAAAAAAAATTCTAAAATGGAGCTAAAAACAGTTCCTAATTGTCTCTCTCAAATGAGTGGCAGCTGCCAGTTTGAGCTACTTGTGGGTTCCTAGCTTGCGTGCTCAACCTGCAGTATGGTGGGAATCAGGCCTCTGCAAGTGGCACATTAAGCTGCGTGGTGGATTTAGCCTTTGCAGGTACAAAACAAAAAAAGAGGTTTTTGGGCTACACGCTGCTTGGATAAAAGCATAGACCCACGATAGCTCCCAGAGCTGGCGGTAAACGTAGCCATGCTGGGAAACTGAGATGGGCGGAGCCAGCAGCCACAGCTGCTGCAGTTTAAGGCAAGAGATTCACAATAAGACAGATTCAGATGTAATAGTTTACAATGTGTGTAAAAGATACGTAGGCTTGAACGAGACAAAAAAGGTGATATATAGAGTTATAGAAACAAATACATAGTTTTAAAAAATAAAGTCATTAAAGAGACAGTAAAGGTAGTATAAAAAATAAGCCACGTAAAAATGGATATTACACAGAGAATCTGGATTGTGTTGTCTTTGGGACTTTTAACTGCAGAAAAACATTTGATTGTAAAAGCTGTTGAGTTATGCCAAAATGTATATTTTAAAGATATCTTGACTTCAAAATTTGGATGTAAGGATGTGTTGCTTTGGAAAAGAGTCTCTTTTGTTCCCACAGAAAGCCAGAGGCTATGGATTTGTTCAAGATTAAGATACATCAGGTTTGACCAGCCAAGACCCCCTGAAGTCTCTGATGACACCATGGCCCAGATGATCCAACATCCAGAATGGTTTGAAGGCATCTGGCTCAGACGATACAGCCTCATGGACTATTCCATAATTCTAAAATTTTCTTTGTTTCCCCATAAGATACAGCGCCCCCTTCCAGCAGGAAGTAGTAAGAGAAGCTACGCCCAAATTCCCAAATTATATGTAATTTTACTTTGTTAAGGTTAAAACCTTCCTTTTTGAAAAAAAAAAAGGGGGAAGTGCTGTGGGATGTATGGCAAATGTGTTGCTAATTAATCAATAAAACACTGATTGGCCGTTGGCTAGGCAGGAAGTATAGGCGGGGCAAGGAGGAGAATAAAGCTGGGAAGTGGAAGGCTGAGTCAGAGAGACACTGCCAGCCGCCACGATTACAACCAGCATGTGAAGATGCCGGTAAGCCACGAGCCATGTGGCAAGGTATAGATTAAAGGAAATGGATTAATTTAAGCTATAAGAACAGTTAGCAAGAAGCCTGCCACGGCCATACAGTTTGAAAGCAACATAAGTCTCTGTGTTTACTTGGTCGGGTCTGAGAGGCTGTGGGATTGGCAGGTGAAAGAGATTTGCCCTGACTGTGGGCCAGGCAGGAAAACTCTAGCTACACTTAGCTGTACAGAAGCATTTTAGTTTTATGATATTCAACTTGTCAATTGTTGACCTTAATTCCTTGTTGGCAGATGGAGTCCAACTCAAAAATTCCTACCCTATACCTATACCTTGTAGGGTACCACCCATGATTTTATCTAGTTTTGTTTCATGTAGCTGAAGATTTCTCCAGTCCTGCCCAGTCCCACAGACCCCACAGCTGCCTATAAAATAATCACTCAAAAGCTTATATTAATTAAAACTGCTAGGCCATTAGCTCAGGCCTACCACTGACTAGCTCTTACATTTAAACTCAGCCCATTTTTGTTCATCTATATGTTGCCACGTGTTCCATGGCTTTACCTATGTGCCATTATATGCTGCTCCCTGTATGGTGAACTGGCGTCTACTGACTCAGCCTTCCACTTCCCAGAATTCTCCTTGTCTGTTTATCCTGCCTATACTTCCTTCCTGGCTACTGGCCAATCAGCATTTTATTTATCAACCAATCAGAGCAACATATTCACAGCATGCAGAATATCCCACAGAAGTTTCAGGCTTATAATTGGAATCTTTTATCCCCACTTGGAGATAATTTTTGAGGAGGATGATAGATACAGATCTAATTTTATTTTTTTTGGCATGTGGATATACAGGTTTCCCAGCATCATTTATTGAAGATGCTATCTTTTTTCAGCTGTATTATTTTGGCCACTTTGTTAAATATTAGATGGCAGTAGTTATGTAAACTCAGTCTGGATCTTTGATTTTCTTCCATTGGTCTATGTCTATTTTGTACCAGTACTATATTGTTTCTATTACTAGGACTCTATAATAAATCTTCAAGTCTGAAATGGCAATTTCTCAAATATTTTTCTTTTTGTTCAAAATTGCTTTGTCTATCCAGAGTCTTTTCTGATTCCATAAAAATTTTAGGATTTTTTTCTATTTCTGTGAAGAATAGTGTGGATTTATCAATTGCCTTTCCAATGAATCTGTAAAATGCTAGAATGTTCATTTTCATAATATTAATCCTACTGATCTATAAAGATGGGATGTCTTTCCATTTTCTAATGTCTCTCTTAATACTTTCTTCAGAGATTTGAAGTTGTCATTGTAGAGGTCTTTTAACTTCTTAGTTAGGTTTATTCCAGGATATTTTATTGTCTTTGATGGGATTGTGATTAAGAGTCTCATGCTCTAACAACTGAGCTATGTGACCATGATCTTCTTCTCAGTGTGTTTGTTGGTGGTATATAGAAAGGGTACTGGTTTTTCTAAGTTTATTTTGTACTCTGCAACTTGCTGAAACTGTTAGTCATTTCTAGAAATTTTTTGGCAGAATTTTTGGGATCTTTTATATATAATATCATTTCACCTACAAATAGGGATAGTTTGTGTCTTATTGTATCTGAACTGCATTTCTACCATTACTTAAGTGTTTTTCAGGCCACCAAATGCCTTGCACTGAGTCACATTTCTCTGAATGGTCAAGATCTTTTTCTGTGTCTCTGAAAAGACACTAATAAGGTCAGTGCATAGGAAGGGTTCAATGGTATGGACATTGAAGGCATCAAGCCTGGCAATTAATGAGCATATAAGCTGATAAGCAGAGTCTCTAATGTAGAAGGGAGTGATCATCTATTATGGAGAATGTTCTCAAGGACTTACAGATTTATGAAACCACAGATTTCTGAAGAACTTTTCTTGGATGCTGTGAAATTAAAGAGATTAACATGAAGACTTTGTGCATTGCAGTGATTATTGAACGCAGTGCATTAAAGTGATATTCAATATGTACTGCACTAATAAATATCCTCTTAGAGATATCTGTAACTCTAGGAGTCAAGTAAAGAGCTTCATAAGCCATTACTTCTAGGTTAAATCAAGCATAAATGTTTGGGGGTAGGATGGGTGAGATAGCTCAGTAGTAGTTAAGTTCTTCCACTGGGAATCATTTCCCAGCACTGACATAGCAGCAAGTAGCCATCTATAACTCCAATTCCAGGGATCCAATGTCAACTTCTGACCTCTACAGTCACTGCACACATATGGTACACAGACATACCTGTAAGAGAAACAAGTATATACAATAAAATGAAAATTAAAAATATATTTTAAAGGCACAAACATAATGCTGCCAAACCCTGATTTCTGTGTTGAGGCACTGTCCACATTAATAATAGCACTTACTCCTGCTTACTTAGCACATAAATCACAAATATTATCCTAGAAATTTTTATTCATCTGCTCTCTAATCTTCACCTGAACAATCCAAGGTAGGTACTGTGGTTTTCCTCACTTTTCTAATTTGAAAAGAGACAGAGAATGGATTATGATATAGTTTTACTTAGCACTTGTAGTGAGTCTTTCTCCCATTAGGTAAATAAACTTTATATCAAGAGTTAAGAATTTCTGTGTTACTTGGGACGTATTGTATGTCTCATCACTGCCCTGGCTAGCTGGTTGTAAGTTACCTCTTCTGTCATTAATCAAGGAAATGTTTTCCAGGTTCAGTAAGACAACAGATTTGAACATGCTTTCACAGTGCACAGGCAAACATACTTGTCATTTCTTACTGTTAGAATTTTTTTTTTTGAAACAGGGTCTTATGTACTCTTAAACTCAGAATGTAGCTGATGATAAACTTGAAGTTCTGGTTCTCCTGCCTCTAAATCCAAGCACTGAGATAACAAGCATGTGTCACTACACCTAGCTTAACCTTTTACTTACTTTTCTATCATATATTACATCCCAACTGCAGTTTCCCATCCACCCACTCTTCCAACTTCCTTTCCCCCACCTCTACTCTCCCCAAGATCCACTCCTGTTTCCCTTCAGAAAAGAGCAGGGCTCCCAGGGATCTCTGAACATGGCAAAAAAAAGTTAAAATAAGACTAGGTACACACCCTCATATCAAGGCTGGAATAGGCAACTCAGTAGGAGAAAAAGGTCCCAAAAGTGTACAAAAGAGTCAGAGACAACCCTACTCCCACTGTTAGGAGTGCCACAAGAACACCAAGCTACACAACCACAACATACATTCAGAGGACCTGGCTCAGACCCATACAGGTTTCCAATTGTCACTTCAGTGTCTGTGAGCCCCTACAAGTCTTAGATAGTTGATTGTGTGGGCACTGTTTTTGTGGTTTCCTCAACCCCCTGGCTCCTACAATCCTTCCTCCCTATATTTCTCATGGTTCTCTGAACTCCACTTACTATTTTGATGTGGTTCTCTATATCTGCTGACGTCAGTTGCTGGATGAAGCCTCTCTAATGATTGGACTAGGCTCTAGTTCATTAGTAATCATTTTATTGACTTTTTAAAAAAGACTTGTCAGTTTCTTTCTTTCTTTTTATTTATTTGTTTGTTTGTATTTGGGTGATAATGGTCTCAATCCTCTAAATTGAAATGATTGCTATTCTAAAAAGAAAGTAATTAATATTCCTTCTTTGAGTACAAATATATAGGTCCATGTTAAGTTTTAAATCATGGATAATTGAAAAAGGAACAATCTGGACATCTGTCCCCAAA
Source organism: Peromyscus eremicus (assembly GCF_949786415.1). NCBI lineage: Eukaryota > Metazoa > Chordata > Mammalia > Rodentia > Cricetidae > Peromyscus > Peromyscus eremicus. Next base: position 79,502,745 of record NC_081421.1, read on the forward strand.
ATTCACACATTTTCTGCTTCCAATAAAAGAATCAACTACAGGTGGCAAACACAAGGAAAATTGTGATTTTGATGTAGACACCTGTGTCAAAAGCAGCATTTATGACCAGTGACTGACATTGCTATAGCAATAACAACTGTCTGTGTTCCATTCCTAGAAACACTTTCTCTTCATGCTCCAAATCTGTCCATGTTGACAAAAACCTTAGGGACTCTTCTAGAAGCCCAGTCCACTACAGTCCTATTTACAATTCCATTGAGATTTGGTGAATGGAGCAGACTACAAGACACTAATATTTATTACCCAGGATGGAATTTTTGTCTCCACACTGTGGCCAAAAGCAAATAATGTCAACCTATTGAGGATGAATTTGAAGGTAAAAGAAAGTTTAAATGGGACAAAAAAAATGTGGGTAAGCAATGGTTCACAGGCACAGAGCTGAATTGTTCCTTCACTAGTAAGAAGGAACAGTTTGACCATGTGCCTCTGGGAGGGCCTCCCCTCCCTCCCCAGCATACCTTTCATACCTTTCCCTTCCAATCTTGTCTTGTCAAATTATCCTTCACCAAGCTTATCTCTAAAATGTAAAACTTGGCAATGTTCACAAATGTCATCTGAGAATGCATTATCAGTAGGGAAATAATACTACCTTGATTTCATGTTTACTAAAAGAAAATATTGGACTAGAGCTCAGAAAGGACACTAGTAACCTCTGATATGGAGTAGTCTATATAATTTAAAGTGATTTATATACAATGATATATACGTGTATATATAGTGTGTATCACTATATATACACACACATATGTAGAGATAGATAGATAGATAGATAGATAGATAGATAGATAGATAGATAGATAGATAGATTGGATAGCAAAGCAACAAATTGACCATTTCTTTCACTCTTTGTCCAAAAAATTACTGATTAACTGTATTCACTCATTCCCTGGAGTCATTCCATTTACATATTATGAGAACAAGATCCTTAAACAGCAGTGTAACGATTAAAGCCTATTGGGTTTTGTCTCCAAAACTGCTATCTCATTTAATTTGATTAATGTACCTATTCCCACTCTTCTTACTTTGTCCCAGCCTACTATTCCTGAAGTGGTCTTTGTTTTGTCCTCTATGTTCAGGAGTTGCTCCCAGACATCCCTTGTAGTTGATCTTAGCATCTTACAAAATATACCTGTCCTACAGACTCTGAAGTTCACTTGTGATGCTGTCCAGGTGGTTCTTTTCTCTAGACATATACCTCTTCCTCATGCCCAGGTCTCTACGAACGGCTCCAAACTTCTCATCACTTCAAATCCCACCACCATCCACTATTTGGTTCATTGCCTTCTGCTCTCCACAACTAATTCATCACTGAGAGTGACTTCTGCAGTGACCTTTCTCTGTTCCTGGAGTCTCTGTTCTGAAGACCTTCTTTTCCACCACCGATCACTGCTGCTACCAAAGATGACCACTCTGAAAGTTTGCTCTAACCTTTCTCTGCTTTCTGAATCTATTCTATATATGGCTCAAATTCCATGGAGCTTGTGATACAGTTTAACTACTTCCACTGCCTCATAGACTTACTTCTCATTGCCTGTTGTCAGGACTTGCCTTAACCCATTTTTCTGCTCTCACCACTTGTTTGCCTCTCAGTATACATCACACACATAAAATTATTCTATTCTTAATAATCAAAATTGGTCTCATCTTTGTCCTTTTCCTGAGGCCATGTAGAATACATGATATTCTCCTCTTTTATCTACCTACCATCATCAATTCATATAAACTCATTGAGCTGGGATCACATGTTTTCTTAGGAACAATAGATACAAAATTACAGTTTCCATAAGAATTAATTGTAAGGACTATGGGAGGACATTAAAATTATATGTTCATTTCCTCTTCCCCTAAATTATTATTCTGTTACACTGATATATGGATTGACTTTTACCAAGTAATCACCTAGTTTTGACACAATAAATCAATGGGCCACATTTGAAGAGATTCCCTTCTATGGAAGATTACTTTCCATTGGAAATCACAGCTTAAAATTGTTTAGCTGTACTCATGACAGTACTATTAATGATGGCAGCAATTATCTGAATTCTTCATTGTCCTACATGTGAATATTTTGGTATATCTATAAATTCTTACATAGTAATGTTTTTTTATACAAAATAGAAGCCTACTAAAATAAATAGAAACCTACTAAAAATAAGCCTTTCTGATTCTTGAGTTTTGTGGTATTTGCTTTCTAGTATTCTCCACTTCTTTTTTTATTTTATAATTTAATTTAATTTTACATATCAGTCATGGATTCCCCTGTCCTCCCTCCTCCCACACACCCCCTCCCCTCAGCCCCCCCCCCCCATTCTCCACTTCTTGCTCTCCGACACAAACTACAAATTGTTTCAGGTTTCCTGGATATGTTGAGAAAGAAAGATGCATAACTAATATTTTAAATACTAACAAAGATAGGCAATTGACAGGCTTTCTACACAACTTTCGGCTTAATATGTGGCTCCTGGGCATTTCCAGAAATAATCTTGTCACATGAAAAATAATAAAATTGCACTCATTCTGCGTACCATATACCAAGTGAGTTAAAAAAAATATCAGGGAAGGAAAACTATGAGCGTGGTCTGTGGAATTTTTTGTATGAAACCAAAAGCCCCAGCAACCAATGCAAACATGGAATGTGAGGTTTAATTCTGACTAAGCCGTCTCCAGAAAAGGATATGGATGAGAGCTCCAAGCAGGTACGGCAGACCCATCCTACCCATTTGCCTGTCTATCAGCCATTCTACCCAATATACTGATACCACACCCTGTAGAGTCCAATCTGGCACTACCGAGCCCCTCAGACTCACTCCACCCTCCACCCATCTATAAGTCACCCTACTCACCACCCCCTTCTACACCTTGTGGAGTCCAGGCAGGTCCTCTAGATCCATGCCACCCATCGGCCTGCCTGTGCCACCTTACCCACCACACTGCTACCACACCATATGGAGTTCAACTCAGAACTCCAGGTAGGGACTCTGAAGAACCAGTCAATGACATTATTTACAAAGATTCCTTCAGACCATAGGATCTTGCACTCTTCACCAGAGATAGAAACTCTAAGTCTAGTCGCTATCCTACCTGCCTTCACCTGGGAATCAGATGCCTCAAATGGTAGAACAGCCTGCGTATCAGCCTGGACCTGTCTGTTAAATAGCTTTCTCCTATTCTAGGCTTCATTCGAAACTATCAGCTTTCCAAGTCACTTGGTATGTGAGCTCGAGTAACACACACAAGTAAGAAATGGGCTGCCTCCAAAATCTAATAGGTATATTAACCATTGTGCTTCTTTCTTGAAGGTGGAGGAGTACAGGAACACTTTACCTGTCACATTGAGAAATTTATCTGCATGCCACACATCAGTAACTAGAGATTTTATTGAGTAATGGGGCCCTTTATTTTTAGTTGGATTTGTTTCATCCTCTGATGCAAATATATTTTGTCAACAGGGTTATAGTGGTTGCTACCTCCTTCTCATTTGGCCCAATCAGCATAATGCCATCACGGTAATGAACAATTGTGATACCCTTATGGAAGAGATAGGATATAAAGATCCCTAGGAACTAAATTATGGGGTGAGGTGGGGAGAGACAGCCTGGAAAATTAATATACCATTGAGGTTGAATGGTGAAGGTGTTCTTTGACCTTGTCAGATAAAAAGTAAATTGCTTCTGGTGGTTCTTGTGAACAGATAACAAGAAAAAACTGTAAGAATAATAGCTACCTACCAGGTGCCAGGAGATTTATTAATCAGCTTAAGTAAGAAAACTGTATCTGGTACGGCAGCTGCAGTTGGAAGCATTACTTATTAAGTTTGTAATATCCAACCAATCTGTCTTCTGTGTGAGTCTAATAGGAGAGTTTAAGGGGAGATATAGTGTAACTAGCACTCTGCATCTTTCAGCCCTTGATGGTAATAATATATAATCCCTCTGTGGATGCAATACTGATTTTGGCTCACTATTTTACTGGGTAGAGGAAGCTTAGATGGCTTTTCTTTAGCTTTTCCAACTATAAAAGCCTTCATTCCACAGGTTATGTAATCAATGTGGGAATTCTACAACTTTGACATGTATCTATCCCAATTATGAATTCTGAGTTGGGAAAATAACCACAGGATAAGGTTAGCAATCTACTGGATTAGCTATGAGTCATACTTCAGCTAAATTTCCATTGGTCATTTGTCCTTTTCAAGCCTCCACTTTAACTGGAGGACCACAGTGCACTGGGGGATTGCCCTGAATCATTATCAGTTCAGAATCAGTATTTAGCAGGTTCCAAATGTGTCATTATTTCATTTTCCCCAACGCAGTTATTCTAGTAAGGGGCTGTAAGTCCATTAGAGGATGACTGAAGAAAGAAAAAGTATTCATAAACTTTTTCAGTATTGCAGCAAGAGTCTTCCTCAATAGTACTCATAATCCCATTTACTCAAAAGATTCTATATCTGTAAATTGACTTCTCTGTAAATTTGTTCAAAAGCCATGATTCTCTGATACTATGATTCAGAGTAATTTTTCATTAATTTGTTCTGGAATGTTTCTACTAACACAGCTTAAGTAAGAACTTAAAGGGCTTCCTGTCTATTTCTCTTATGGAAAAATCATGATTAATTAGCCAGTGGAAAATATTTACATGTTTCAGACCATTATGAACATTGTTTAGCCTATGCTGTCCATCACAGTAAGTATGCACTGAATTTCCAGGCATAGGGGTATTGAAACTACAGAATTGTAGCTTCTAAAAGTTTTTCACAATGTATGGTGTGTCTAAATACTTAGCATCCAACAATGAACAAATTATTTGTTGCTTGGTAAAGATCTTCTTATAAATTGGAGAAAATTTTTGATCAGGTGAATATATGCGCAGAATCAGTATTATCAGGATAGAAGGCCTCCAGCCTGGCTGAGGCTGGGCACATCAACTTGTAGGCATAGCCTACTACACAAAAGAGGGAGAACAGCTCTTTCAAAGAAAGTCCCCAGGGGATGATAGAATTATCAGGAAACTACAGGTCTCCTGGTAAAGTTTCAAAGGGAGGGAGATTAACATAATAACCTTGTGTATTAGAGTGAAGCAATAATTAGAAGACACGTCAGTGACGAGGATATTCTTAGAAGTAATCTATCCCTCTGGGAGAGAAGAACTTTGGAAACCATTGCTACTATCTGGTTAAAATCAAAGCTGGTAAAACCTGATTTCTGTGTGTTTGAGCCCTTTGCCCACACTTAGTAATAGTGATTACTAATGCATATTGACACCTAAGTACTAAACATTTTTCTGAGGATTTACATTCATTTGCTCATTAATCTCCATTCAAACTCTATGAGGTAGTACTGTTGCTTTCCTTGTTTTAACTATTTGGAAAAAGACACAAAATGAGGTGAGTAATCAAGAATCCTTTGGGGAAAAAAAGAGTACTTTTGGTACTGGGGATGTGTGTGTTCATCCTTGTTTTGGCTAACTGATCAGGAGTATAGGTTAGATGGTAATATCTTCTGTCATCTCCCAGGGGAGACCTATTTTTCAGACTCAGTAAAACGATATATTTAAATATACTTTCACAGAGCAGAAGGCATTATGCTGATATCTCAGTATGCTATCTCCTCTTGTTAGCGTTGGCTTTTGGGTTTTTTTTTTATTTATTTATCTATTTTGAGGTAGGGTCTCATGCTTCCAAGGCTAGCCTCAAATTAGCTATGTAACCAGGCATGACCTTAAATTTCTAATCATTTTTCTTCCACCTTCCAAGTGTTATAATTAATGCATGGGCCATCACGTTTGGATAGTATTTTTTAAAGCTTTTTTTTTTTAGATTATAATTTAATCACATTTCTCCCTTCCCTTTTCTCCCTCTAAACCCTCCTCTATAACCCTCTCCACTTCCCAAATTTGTGGCCTTTTTCTTCACTAATTGTTATTAGATGTATATATTGGTATACATATATTCCTAAATGTAACCTATTTAGCCCCTATGATGTTATTTATATGGATGTTTTCAGGACCGACCATTTGGCACTGGACAATCAGTTGTTGTGCTCTCCCCTGGTGAAGACTACCTCTCCCACTCCCAGCTTTTCTCAGCTGCCTATAGTTCTTTGTGTCACATTGAGCCCTCATGGGCTTTTCCCCATCCAAATTGTTGTGTTGATTAGCATCATCCCTGTTCAGTTCATGTCTGGGCAGTCATGTTGGTGAGAATTTATGGGTATAGCTTCTATTATCACTAGAAGAAACAATCTCACAGAAACCCCCTCATCACCTGGCACTTAAAACCTTTCTGTCCCCTTCTTCTGCAATGTTCCCTGAGCCTTGTGTGCTGGAATGCTTTGTACATTTATCAACTAGAACTGGGACCAACCCCTCTGCATTTTGATTGGTTGTGATTTTCTGTAGTGGTTCAGGTCTGCTTCAAAGAGAAGTTTCCTTAATAAAGGGCAAAGACTATATCTATCATGCTAGACAGAGGAAGAGGACCAGAATTTATTTTTTATACACCATTAGGTTGTTTCCCACATTGATTTTTTTAAGCTGTCCCAATCTTTAAACACAGAGGATAACCAAGTATGAAAATTTATCTCACATTCCTTGTATGAAGTTGTGTGACATTATTCCTGGGGAGATATGAACAAAAGTCTACCAACCCCAGATAAGGGAACAGATAACAGACAAAAATACAGATATCACCAAATTCCAACATGGTTAACCAATGAGTTTTATTGACATTACTTATAGGAATATGGATGAGGGGTTACTTATAGAAGCAGAAATGACTCAAAGTCAGCAGCATCACCCAAACCGCACCTCAGCAAGGGTGATAGCTCATGAAATCTAGAGACTTGGAGTGCACTGCACAGCCTGCAGACAGGTCAACAGACTGGAGAAAGCCTTTTCCAGACATCTCAGTTAGCCTGAGCCTCTCCTAGGCAATATGGATGGTGTGTCATTTTCATCCAGCTCAGCTGCTCTCTGCCTCTTCCAGGAAGCTTGGTTGATCTGTCTCTTCCAGGCAACTCGGTTGTTCCGTCTCTTCCAGACAGCTCAACGAGTCTTTGCCTCATCCAGGTCATGGACTCATCTTAGCCTCTTCAAAGCAACTCATCTTAGAAGAAAAATTGGACTCAAGCTCAAGAACCATACTCTTAAGCTCAATAATGGAGTAGCTTGAGTAAATCAAGATGATCTATGTAGAATAGGCTATCTCTCTCCTTAGATAGTGAAGCAACTAATTGATTTTTCACTCATTCTTCATCGTGCAGGAACATTAAAATGTATATGCATTTATTCTTTGAAGTCATTAATTTCTTATTGTGGAAGTAAGTTTGTTCCTTAAGTAACACAGTAGGGGATTATAGCTTATTCTTTTTGTCTTCATATTAGTTTTGTCCTTTCATTTGATTAATTTTCTCATTTCTGTTCCACTTACTCTGTCACAGTCCACTACCCCTGAAGTAGGCTTTACTCAGTTCCTTTATGGCTAGTTATCTCCTCTCTCTATGATACATCCATGGATGTAGTTGTTCTCAGTATCCAACATAATGTACCTGGCAACCAGACCTTGAGTCCAGTAGGTGACACTGTCTAGGTGGTTTGTTCTTCTAAGCCCTTCTAAGCCAGCTTCTTCCTCATGTCCATGTCTCTGCAAATGGATTTGAAGTTCTCCTGGTCAGCTAACAGTAGCCTTATTGATTGATCATCCCCTTCTAAGTTCCACAACTGACTGTCCACTGACATCTACAATTCCTTTTCACTAGTAGTCCTGGAGTCTGTCTTCTCAGGACCCTCTGTCTCTATCCCTATGATCAGTGCTCTCAGAGATGATCACTGTGAAAGTTCACCCTAGCTATTTTTGGTGGAATGAGATTACTGGCTTCTCACTGCTCATAAACAATAGTTGTTCTCATTTTCTTTTATGACTCCACAATCTTACCTCAACTAACATTTTTTTGCTTTGACGTCTAATCCTTTACTATAAGTCACACATTTCAAAATCTTCATGCCCAAAGCACTGTCTTCTTCACCCTTTTGTTGAGAATATCTAGAATGAGAACGTTTCTCCTATGTCCACTTCTTATCACTTTTGAGCATCCTTCTCAGTTGGTTTCAACATGAATTCCCTGATCATATCAGCTGGAAGCAGCCTCCATCCTTGCTTCTGGTTCTCAGGAATTGTGTTAGTGCCATGTAGATGATTCATTGCTTCTTTTTGTGAACCAGTTGAAGGTATAAAGTATGAAGCTAGTAATAAGACAATATTATGGAGACTCACAACCACCTAATTGTTAAAGTTCAAACTCTTCTTACTACCTATTAGGAATGGAAATTGGAAGGATTCCTTAGTTTCAGGTTCTGAATTTGTAAAATGAACACACAAGTGCTTTCTCTGAAAGCTACTTTTAGATATTAAATAAAATGTTTGTGAACAGTAAAGAGTTTAATGGACAGCCCAAAATAATAATTATATAATATTTGAATATATGATTTGTCTTCTGTAGAACTTAAAGCTCTTTAAATGATATCACGCAAAGAGCCTGTTATGGTAGGGTATGAATATAATTCAGAAGTCAGAAGATTTGTCATGAGTTTAAAGCTAGTCTGCACTAAAGGGTGAGTACCAGGACATCCAGGATCACATAAAATACCCTGTGTCTAAACATTTCTTCTCTATCTCTTTCACCATTTTCCCCTCCCAAATTCATGTGTCCTTTTTTAAAAAACTCATTGTGTCTATTTAGTGCTGACTCATGTATATTGGTGTAGAATCATCTACTGGAGTACATACAGCCTTTCAGGGGCTGCATCCCTAAAGAAACTGGCTTTTACTCCCCCAGTATACATCAACTGCTAATAACCCTGGGAATTTTGTCTGCTTTGATCTTGTACAGGTCTTGTTTATGCAGCCACTGTGGGTCCATGTTTGCAGCCATGCTGTCATGTCTGGCAAATACTTTTTCACTACAAATATTCTCAAATTCTGGCTCTAACAATCGTTCTGGTCCATCTCCTACAATGATCTTTGAGCTTTGGGGAGATGAGTGTGATGTACATGTCCCATTTAGAGTCAAGAACTCCACAGTCTCTTCTTATATGAATGACGTCCAGCCGTGGGTCTCTGTATTAATCACCATTTGCTGCTAAAAGATGCTTCTCTGATGATTATTGAGAGGTTCAGTAATCTATTATAAAGATACGAACTTTATTAGCAGATTATTATTATGTCCACTTCACAGAATAATAGTAGTAGATCTTGAGACAAGATATGCAAAGCAAATTAGAGGACAATGAAAACATCATTTTGACTAAAGAAGGTTATAAAGTAATGATATTCAGTGGTGTTTGGAGAGAGTATAAGAAACTAATTTTAAAAAAGAACAGAATTCTAGGAATGATCGAATGATGAGTAATTTTAAGAAAAGATACACCTCTATATTGTCAGAATCTTTATGCGCTGGAAACTAGAAGTCTTTTTAGCATCTCCTTGATGTCAGTTTATACAAGGGAAAGTTAGAAGATTCTTTGGTGCCTGGGAGGAAAAGTTTGGACAGATAAATATATTCTTAGAAAAAATTATAGTATAACCATAATTTAAGATCATTCCAAAGAATTATTGACAGAATGTTGGGAAAATGCCCCTGAAGAAGGGAAGTTCTTAGGTACCAAATTATGATTTACATATGTATAATTCCAGGAAGAAAGATTATTTTAAAGTAGATATAACATCAATGATTATTATTGTCTGCTTTCTTATAACAATTTATTGGCTTTGATGTCAGGTATAACAAAGCATCTATTTAATAAAACCTGATAGTATTATCTAGACAGATGCTTATCAGCTCTGTAAAGTCTCAAAAACGCATTAGGGGATAGATGATAACTATAATGATGGCTCTACCCTATTTTATGAGACATGGCATTGGCTAGCCATTTTAGGTGAGAAAGGGTCAGTGATAAGAGATTCAAAAAGGCTGCCCCTTAGGGGAGGAGAGCTTTTGAATTACTGATTAGCACATAAACATCTGGGTATACACTTTCAACTTGGTAAACCTTGTGACAACCAAAGTTGCAAATGGTACAAAAAGCCTATCAAAATTCTTCTGGAATAGTACTATAGGCAATTAGGTGCTATGGGATGTCATTCTGTATACTGTGAATATGTGTTGCTCTGATTGGTGATAAATAAAACACTGATTGGCCAGTAGCCAGGCAGGAAGTGTAGGTGGAGTAAAGAGACAAGGAGAATGCTGAGAAGGGGAAGGGCTGAGTCAGGAGTCGCCAGTCAGACACAGAGGAAGCAAGATGACAAGGCAGAACTGAGAAAAGGACCAAGTCACATGGCTAAATATAGGTAAGAATTATTGGTTAATTTAAGTGTAAGAGCTAGTCAGTAATAAGCCTGAGCTAATGGCCAAGCAGCTATAATTAATATAAGCTTCTGAGTAATTATTTTATAAGTGGACTGCAGAGGCCTGGCAGGACCAGAGAAACCTTCCAACTACAATCAGAGCCAAAATCATTCTCCTCACAAGTGAGTTTGTAAACATAGATGCAGGCTGATCTCTGGCTTTCTTTTCTCTCAGGCTCTGAAACTACAAGGCAGTTATCACACACAGCCTCATGTATTGTCATCATTCTGATTTTTCTTTCATGATAAAAATCAGTGTTTCTCTTGCCCTCATAACCTCATAGGCTGTGGTAACACTTATTTCTTCGTTGGTGTCACAAGCATGGTCTTAAAAGAAAGGCTCAATTTTGACCAATGCTTGTCTTTCTCTCCCATGTTTCACCAGTCATTCAGTTTCTCCCCTCATCATATTGCACTACCTGATTTTAGTTGGTATTACATTTAAACACTCTCTGGTAGTAAAACTCTCTTTCCAGATTGAAAATTCAATGGGAACTTAGGGCTATGCAAGCTGTCATTGTTCTGCTGTTTTCAGAATTATTTCTTATGTGTTCTCTTTAGTCCTGATGAGTTGAGTATGGCATAAAAAGTGTGACTCTTAGAAATTTAATCACTCAGATTTAGTTTCTATAGATTTAATTGGACAAAGTCTTATCCAAGACATTATTTGCTTTAAAGCCTTTTGTAATGAAATATTGAGATCAATTTATAAAACAATCATTGCAGATATGATTTGGTTATACAGATAGTAACACAAAACCATCAATACAGCATGCCAGAAGATAATACAGAAGGAGCTCTAGCTCAAGGCCAGCCTGGGCTACAAAATTCAATGCTGTCTCAGAAAAGAAAAAAGTTCTCTTGAAGACACCAATGGACAAGAGAGCTTTGTATCATAATTTCTCCAATATGGCAGAAATTTTTCAAAGTTACTTTCAAAAAACTTTAAAGGTACAGAGTATAGTGAAATTTGAGTTTTAAAAGATTGCTTATTTGTTGGAAGGCTTGGCTTAGCCCATCTCCAAGAGGTAACAAACACATATGTGCTGAGGAGTAAATTCGGGGTAATTTCAGTAAGTAATGTTTCATATTTAATAAAATTATTGCCTGAAAGATGGAAGAGAAGGATCATGGCCATTTTTCACTAGTACTTGAAGAGAACATTGAAGGTTTAAGTCACAAAATTTAAAAAAAAAAGAGAGACCACACCTGGTGTGGCTACAAACTTTTATTTATACCTTTTTACAATCTATAACAAGAAGGATGACCCACAGGATCTTGAAGTTAGCTCCTAGAGAATGCAGACAGCTTTTCAAAATAATGTGTGTTCTTTCCTTTGTGTCTGACCCTTCTAAATGGTCAGATGGGTAAGTCAAATACTTCAGTTATTATTGTTGACAAAATGTTTTTCAATAGCAAACCTCAAATCACCATAAATTACTTTTAATGGAGCTGTCTGCTTAATATATGTTATTATTGAAATCTATTCTAATTTTTGAAAAAATATATTAAAGATAAACCATACTAGAGAGAGATGAGTTTCTCTTGGTGGGGAGAAAGAAGTAGACTATGTGGTGTAGTGATATTTTATTTGTGCTGTACCAAATAAAACTTATCTGGGGATCAGAGAACAGAACAGCCACTAGATTAGACATAGAGGCCAGACAGCAGTGGCACACACGCCTTTAATCCTATCATTCAGGAGGCAGAGATCTGTCTGAATATCTGTGAGTTTAAGGCCACACTGGAAACAGAACCAGGCAGTGGTGGCACACACCTTTAATTCAAGCACTTGAGATCTCAAGTCTTTGCTTGGAAAGGACACACACCTTTAATCCCAGGAAGTAATATGGCAGGACACAGAAAGATATATAAGGCATGAGGAAAGAAGAACTTGTGCTCTTAAGGTGTGATAACCAAGAACTAGTGCCTTTTATCAGCAGTTCAGCTGAGATCCATTGGGGTGGGGACTCAGAGGCTTTCAGTCTGAGGAAACAAGATCAGCTGAGGAGTTGGTAACATGAGGTTGACTGTAGCTTGTCCTATTCCTCTGATCTCTCAATTTTCACCCCAATATATGGCTCTGGGTTTTTCATTAATAAGACCTTTTAAAATTCATATTACAATGTGGGCTCATCTGTCATTGATAGTCTGTAGTATGACCTCATGAAAGTTATATACTGACAACTACTGAGTTTTTGTGGTGCTAAGTATCTATCCTTAGAATGCCTGTAAACCCATCTAAGCTCCAAATTTATCTCTCCTATTTAAAAGTAACTAACTACCAGTCAGTGACAGGTTCCTAAGCTAAAATTTCTGGATTCATCTGCAAGCATGTTCATACCAGTCACCTGTACCAAGTGATCAGACATTGGAGGTACAATGAGGGAAATAGAATCAGAATCAAAACTGTAAGCACAGGTCACTGTTTTCTACATCAGACCATCTTTCTTGTTCCTCGCCAATGCACGCTCAGCCTACCAACTTAATCGGCCTGATGTAACAAGTATGACACCTAATGACATTGACCCCTGCCTCTGCACTCACCTGTTCTATGCCTATGATGGAATAGGAAAAAAAATAGGTTACATGACAGACAATAAAGACTCAAATAACTACCAAACTTTCAATGACCTTAAAAACAAGTAAAAGATTTGTGCACGGTGATAGATATGGATCTATTTGCAGCCTTCTACATGTTGATATCCAGTTTTGCCAGCACCATTTGTTGAAGATGCTTTCTTTTTTCCATTGTGCACTTTTGGCTTCTTTGTCAAAAATTATTTGTTCATAGGTGTGCGGATTAATGTCAGGGTCTTCAATTCGATTCCATTGGTCCACATGTCGGTTTTTATGCCAGTACCAAGCTGTTTTTATTACTGTAGCTCTATAGTAGAGCTTGAAGTCAGGGATCGTGATGCCTCCAGAGGTTGTTTTATTGTACAGGATTCTTTTGGCTATTCTGGGTTTTTTGTTTTTCCATATGAAGTTGAGTATTATTCTTTCCAGGTCTGTGAAGAATTGTGTTGGTATTTTGATGGGGATTGCATTGAATCTGTAGATTGCTTTTGGTAAGATTGCCATTTTTACTATGTTAGTTCTGCCTATCCATGAGCATGGGAGATCTTTCCATTTTCTGACATCTTCTTCAATTTCTTTTTTCAGGGACTTAAAGTTCTTGTCATATAGGTCCTTCACTTGCTTGGTTAGTGTTACCCCAAGGTATTTTATGTCATTTGTGGCTATAGTAAAGGGTGATGTATCTCTGATTTCCTTCTCCGCTTTTTTGTCCATTGTATATAGGAGGGCTACTGATTTTTTTGAGTTGATCTTGTATCCTGCTATGTTGCTGAAGGTGTTTATAAGTTGTATCAGTTCCTTGGTGGAATCTTTGGGGTTGCTCAAGTATACTATCATGTCATCTGCAAATAGGGAAAGCTTGACTTCTTCCTTTCCAATTTGTATCCCCTTAATCTCCTTATGTTGTCTTATTGCTCTGGCTAGAACTTCAAGTACTATATTGAATAAGTATGGGGAGAGCGGACAGCCTTGCCTCGTTCCTGATTTTAGTGGAATTGCTTTGAGTGGATCAAGGACCTCAACATAAACCCAGCTACTCTGAACCTGCTAGAAGAGAAAGTAGGAAGTAGTCTTGAACGCATTGGCATAGGAGAACACTTTCTAAATAGAACACCAGTAGCACAGACACTGAGAGAAACAATCAATCAATGGGACCTCTTGAAACTGAGAAGCTTTTGTAGGGCAAAGGATACGGTCAACAAGGCAAAGCGACAGCCTACAGAATGGGAAAAGATATTCACCAATCCCACATCTGACAGAGGACTGATATCCAGAATATATAAGGAACTCAAGAAATTAGACATCAAAATGCCCAACAGTCCAATTAAGAAATGGGCTATAGAACTAAACAGAGAATTTTCAACAGAGGAAACTCAAATGGCTGAAAGACATTTAAGGAATTGCTCAACATCCCTAATCATCAGGGAAATGCAAATCAAAACAACTCTGAGATACCACCTTACGCCTGTCAGAATGGCTAAGATCAAAAACACTGAAGACACCTTATGCTGGAGAGGATGTGGAGCTAGGGGAACTCTCCTCCACTGCTGGTGGGAATGCAAGCTTGTACAACCACTTTGGAAATCAATATGGTGATTTCTTAGAAAATTGGGAATCCATCTCCCCCAAGATCCAGCTATACCACTCTTGGGCATATACCCAAGGAATGCTCAACCACACCACAAGAGCACTTGTTCAGCTATGTTCATATCAGCATTGTTTGTAATAGCCAGAACATGGAAACAACCTAGATGCCCTTCAACTGAAGAATGGATAAACAAAATGTGGTACATATACACAATGGAATACTACTCAGCAGAGAAAAACAATGACATCATGAGGTTTGCAGACAAATGGATGGACCTAGAAAAAATCATCCTGAGTGAGGTATCCCAGACTCAGAAAGACAAACATGGTATGTACTCACTCATAACAGGATACTAGATGTGGAACAAGGATGACTGGACTGCTACTCACATCACCAGGGAGGCTACCTGGAAATCAGGACCCCAAGAAAGACACAGGGATCGCCCAATGACAGAGAAATGGAATGAGATCTACATGAACAGCCTGGACATGAGTGGGGGTAGTGAAGGGTGAGGGTCGAGGGAAAGAGAGCTTGGGTGAGTGGGAGATTCCAGCTGGATCAACAACAGAGAGGGAGAACAAGGAATAGGAGACCATGGTAAATGAAGACCACATGAGAATAGGAAGAAACAAAGTGCTAGAGAGGCCCACAGAAATCCACAAAGATACCCCCACAACAGACTGCTGGCAATGGTCGAGAGACAGTCCGAATTGACCTACTCTGGTGATGGGATGGCCAAACACCCTAATTGTCGTACTAGAAACCTCATCCAACTACTGAGGGATCTGGATGCAGAGATCATGACTAGGCCCCAGGTGGATCTCTGGGAGTCCAATTAGCGAGAATGAGGAGGGTTTGTATGAGAGAGAATTGTTGAGACCAAGGTCGGATAAAGCACAGAGACAAATAGCCAAACAAACGGAAACACATGAAATATGAACCAATGACTGAGGGGTCACCAACTGGATCAGGCCCTCTGAGTGGGTGAGACAGTTGATTGGCCTGATCTGTTTGGGAGGCATCCAGGCACTGGCACTGGGTCCTGTGCTCATTGCATGAGTCGGCTGTTTGAAACCTGGGGCCTATGCAGGGTCGCTTGACTCGGCCTGGGAGGAGGGGACTGGACCTACCTGGACTGAGTCCACCAGGTTGATCTCAGTCTGTGGGGAAGGCTTTGCCCTGGAGGAGATTGGAATGGGAGGCGGGCTGGGGGGAAGGTGAGGGGGGCGTGAGGGGGGAGAACAAGGGAATCTGTGCCTGTATGTAGAACTTAATTGTATTGCAAAATTAAAAAAAAAAAAAAAAAAAGTAAAAGAAAGGGAATGTCTAATTTGTTATCTTTTGGTTCACTATTTAACATCTATCAATACTTTTTAAAATGGAACTCAGCTAATATCTTTCATTTCTATTTGTAATTGACACAGATCGCATATATTATCATGTACAATATGTTTTGAGTTATTTATGCATTGTAGAATGGTTCGTGCCCTAATTTGCATATTCATTACCTCACACACTTATCTTTTTTCCAGTGATATCTATTCTGTCACCAAGTTCCAAAATCCTATATACTCTTATAAACTATGGGCACCACATTGTACAGAGGTAATCTCTTCAATATATTCTTCCTATCTTACTGAAATTTTGTACTTCTTTTGACCAACATATCCACAGATGTTGTCCATATTCCAGCCCCTGTTAAACACCTTTCTATCTTCTAACTATGGGGGTGCAAATATTTGAAATTCTACTTAATGCATTTACAGACTTACTCAACATACCCATCTTTACATAGATGTGGAATCCAAACTCAGGTCCTTATTCTTGACATGGCAAGTACTTCACCAACTAATATATATCTCCATCACCTTTTTGCCCATATGAAACTCAGGTTATTTTTTGCTCATAGGATTGTTTAAGCTCTTAATATGTTGTGGATATTAATTGCTTGGCAGATGTATGTTTTATAAGTAGCTGGTTTGTCTTTTTACCCTCTTGCCTTTTTTCTTCTTTGCTATTGAGATGCTTTAGTACAATGAATCACGCTGCCCAATTTCACTCTTGTTTCTGTTCTTTGACTTTCATACCTGCCCAAAACACTACCCAGAGACCACTGTCAGGGAGCTTTCCCCATGTTGCTGTCTAGCTGTTTTACAGTTTTAGGTATTATATTTAGATCTTTAATCCACTTTGATTTGGCTTTTATACATGTTTTGATGTGTGAAATGAAATTACTTTGATTCCATATGTGAACAAAACTGTATAGCAAGCTTGGACCATGTGAAATAAGCTCCTTCAAAAGGTATTTCTTGAAATGTAACTCACTGGTTTCTTACCTCAAAACTTCGTGGATCACTTGATAAATACCAGTCACCATGTAAGCACACCAAAATCCCAGTGGAAGGAGCAATAAGCCAAAATTTTAATGTTGTCTTCTCAAAATCCCTGTACTTAAAAATGGCAGACACCAACATTTCAGATACTTTATTCCCAAGAATGTACATATTCTATTTCTAAACATATACTAATTGTCTTAGGAAGTAGAACGTATTATTGCCCAAACATCATTTACCATTTTGTCTGATATCGTAATATCTGAATCTGAGCTAAAATGTTTTTAAGCTAAAGGCAATGAAAATAGCGTTAATAAAGTTTTTATTTAAAAAAAAGCTATTCTGTGATGTGGATTTCATAAATTTGATGCTAATAACAACACAAAGAATTTTTAAAGATACTTAGTAGTGGAAGAAAAATAAACAACAGTGCATTGAACCATGTCAAGACAAGATTGGCAAGTAAGAAGTCAATATTATTTTATTTAGAGGAACCCATAAAGTTTCAATTTTCTCTCTTTTTTATCTTTTGGTTTAAAAGAATAATCAGCTTAAAACTCTCCTGGCAGTTAGGAGTCAGAAACTTGGAACTGGCACATAAGTCTTTTACAGAGACCTTTTTCATTTACTCACTGTTAATTTTTGAAGGAAGTTAGCACAGGAACTCAAACAGGCCAGGAACCTAGAGGCAGGAGCTGATGAAAAGACCATGGAGGGGTGCTGCTTACTGGCTTGCTCCTCATGCCTTGCTCATCCTACTTTGTTATAGAACCCAAGACCACCAGCCCAGGGATGGCACCACCCTAACAATCACTAATTAAGAAAATGCCTTACAGTCCTGCCTATGGCATGTTCTGATGGAGTCATTTTCTTAATTGAGGCTCCCTCTTCTAAGATGACTTTAGCTTGTGTCAAGTTGACATAAAATTGTCCAGCACAATTGACACCTTGTCAATTTGACACAAAAACACATCATCTTTAAGCCACAACCTTTCCTTTCTTATTATCCCCAAGATCTCACATTAAAAATATGAATAACATTAAAAATCCCACAGTCTTTACAAATTTAAACACATTGAAAGTTCAATCTCTTTAAAATAGCCATTTTTAAAAAAAAAAAATTCAAAGTCTCCCAACTGTGAGCTCCTATAAAATCAAAACTAAATTAAATACTTTCTAACTTCAAGAGGGAAGAACTAGGACAAAAACATATGCCAAAAGTGTAAATAACTCAACGTCCAATGTCTGGGATTCACTCATGATCTTCTGGGCTCCTCCAGGGGGCTTGAGTCACTTCTCTAGCTCTGCCCTGTGTAACACACACAGCTTGTCTTCTAGGCTCTATCTGGTTCCACTCCATAGCTGCTGCTCATCTTGGTGGTCATCCCATGGTACTGGTGTCTTCAAACTGCTGGAGACTTCTGCTACAACTGGATGCACTTTCTCCCAATAGCCTCTCATAGGCTATCTTCGTGGTGCCAAACTTCAATTTCTCTGCATAACCCCTTTCATCCTGGGCCTTTAACTGTCACTGAGGCTGTCACCAATGGCCTCTCCTGGACTCTCACAGTGCCCAGCATCAGCTTCTATCCATGTCTTCAAAAACAGTACAACCTAACTAGCTCTGACAGTACCAAGTTCAGCTGCCTGGTACAATCTTGGCCACCTCTGGAACACAGTTTCTGTGTGCTGACTCTGAGGAAACACTTCCCAGAAGATTTCATATCAAAGATGCTAAACATCCTATATCTTGACTTCAACTTGACATTCTTTGTTAGTTTTACCTGAGGTTTTCTTATCTTTGGGTGGGGATTTCCTGCTCTGCTGGAAAAGGTAACTCTAGTGTATCACATGTATCTCCGTGAGTGCATGTTTTCAAACACACACTTGATAGTGTGTTTCTGAGGGCATCAATCTTGCTATTTCAGCCAGTTGACCAGGCCCAACCACAGTAAACTAAAGAAAGTCGCCAGTGACTTCTCTCCCCTTCCCTATTTTGACATGATGCCTTACTATGTTGGTAGATGAAGACTATGGAAACATCACCATCTGGTGGTCAGTGCTAGGAAGTTCAATGCTGTCTACTCGCCTGGAATCAATTCCCAACTTCTTTCTTAGGAGGGGTTATCTTGAAAAAGCTGGAAGGATAAATAGGAGGAAAGGAGTGTCACAACCTTGAAATGCACCAAAAATAAGTAAGCAGAAAGGAAACACCAACTAAGGTCAAGAGAGGAGGTGGTCTGTTTTTAATACAGCAAAGTGTTATTCTCCAGTTTTTGCTAACATGCTCACATTCATGAAGCTATGGATCTCCTGCATTGTTTTCTGAAACCTGAATCAGGCAGGCCTAATCTTAGTGTAGAAGACAGGGACTTTTTAACAGTGTGCTAAGCCAAGGAATAGATGACCCTTTTAGCATATCCCTATAGGGGTGCTTGGGAACCCTGCTAAGAGGACCACTTACAAAGCAGACACAGGAGTGGGGTTTAGAAGGGGCAGTAGTCCTTAAGGTCAGTGCATGAACAGCAGGATTTGAAGAAGGCATTTGAAGATAGATAAGACCTGTGAGCCTGTAATATACCCAGAGACCTGAAAAACCTCAGGCCTTATGAAGAGCCAGGAAGGTAAAGACTGAACTTCAGGGCCTTCTCCCCTGACACTTACGTTATCCATGAACTCTTTCTGCATGAGAAGTTACTGCCAAATCTGAACTAAAATCTCTTGTATAGTGTGCATGCCTGAACTGTTACAAGGTTGTCTAATAATAGATTTTAATCTCCTTCCTTTCATTAAGTGGAATGTGAAGCCAAGACCATTTTTTGCTCCTTCGTCTTCACTCCAGTATCTTCAGGACATGGGCTTCAAACAAAGCACCAGAGTCTGACATACAGAGTGGGGCAGAGCTGTAGTCCCTGTGCCCAGGAGCAAAGGCAGGAAGATAAAGAGCTCTAGGCTAGTCTAGGCTACCTAAGCAGTAGCCTACCAATAAAAAGACTAAAGAGAGGAAAGAAAAGAATGACCTCAGTAAGTTGTAGCGTAGACAAGTACAAGACCAACTGAATGGTCATTTGTTCACTTTTCACTGGCTCTATGCACAGCAGCTCAGCTGCTGGCCACGTGCTACTGATGAGCAAATGGGTGACTTTTTTGGAAGTCCAGGTATAGCGGTTGGTGATGAGCTGAAGAATGTTCATAAACGTTTGCCTGGGTTTACTCACCTGTGGGAACTTTGTTTAAACACAGGATGTGGGCTGAGATCTTCTTCCTTTCTATTTCTTAGGGTGGGGGCATGGCACTGCATGTGTCTTTGATCTGCTCCTGAAGCTTGATCATGGAGGGGCTGTGAGATCTTCAAAGTTGAGACTTGAAGGAGAAAGTAAAAGAGGAGGATGTAAGCACCAGCCAGTCGTGAGACGAAAGCTCTCTTAGGGACTCATGTTATAGAAGACAGGCTGGACACCGAGGAGATCAGAGATGGTCATTCTTCATTCACCGTGGAGCTGCCCGAACTTCTTTGCAAGACAGAGTATATCAAGGTTTTGATGAACTGAACACAATAAGAGAACCTATCTGATGGGACTACTTGCAAGGATGAAATGTAACAATGTATGAAAAGTACCTACCACATTGCTAAACTCAAACCATGCACTCAATAAGTGTATATTGTTTTCCAATTATTTTCTAGATTCTCTTTTCTATTTTTTTGTTTTGTTTTGTTTTTTGTTTTTGGTTTTTCGAGACAGGGTTTCTCTGTGTAGCTTTGTGCCTTTCCTGGAACTCACTCTGTAGACCAGGCTGACCTCGAACTCACAGAGATCCGCCTGGCTCTGCCTCTTGAGTGCTGGGATTAAAGGCGTGCGCCACCACCGCCCGGCCTCTTTTCTATTTTCTATCACATTGAAAAGATAGGAAAGTCGGGTGTAGTGTGTCACACCTATAATTCCAGAGTTCTCTAGAGACAGACACACAAGGATCAGGAATTCAAGGTCACTCACCCTTGGCTACACAGTAAGTTCAATGACAGTCTGGGCTATATGAAATATTGTCTCAAATTTTAAAAAGAAAAGAGAAAATGGTGGAACATGTATTCTAAGGAGCTGAATCCTGTAGTGTTGAGGCTTACCATTTAGGGAGTCCCAGTCTCTTGCCTGTCCTTTTCTTTTCTCTAGACTCAGGAAAGCTAGACTGGTCTGGAGCTGCCACAGCCCAGACAGGAACCATGCCCTGTGACACGGGCTGTGTTCTTCGGAAGCAGATATAGTCAGAGTGTGGGCACCAGCTGTTTATCAGAAATTGTCACTTGTGAAGGAAGCACAGAGACAAGACAGGAGGCTGCTTTCTGATGTAGCCTTGAGAAGGTTCAGCCTGCTGGATGCAAGCTTTACAAAGTTTCCTCCCAAGCTTAATCTTTCCCTACTTAGAATTGTGGAACCAATGACAAGGCCAGCTGAGCAGTGAAGGGCACATTTATTCTTGGCCAAGAATAGAAGTGGGGAAAAAATTCACAAGTCAACTTCAGCTCTCTTTGTGGAGTGGGAGGTTATCAAATAAAAGCAATGAAGTAGGATGATGTGCTGATAAAGGAAAAGACTATTCTTTTTTGGTGGGGTAGGGTGGTAGTGTTATAGAATATTGTCTTAAGATGTGTTACATTTGTTTGTGCTGTGGAATATTTGTTTAATGATGCAAAAATGTGTTTCATTCTTTTGTGTTGCATTTGCTTAACTCTGTGAAGCTGTGATTCTTTGCCTGTCTAAAACACCTGATAGTCTAATAAAGAGCTGAACGGCCAATAGCAAGAAAGGAGAAAGGATAGACAGAAGGTAGGCAGAGAGAATAAATAGAAAGAGACATCTGGGAAGAGAAAAAAGAAAGATCCTTCTGGGCAGTGGTGGCACACACCTTTAATCCCAGCACTTGGGGGGCAGAGCCAGGCAGATCTCTGTGAGTTCAAGGCCAGCCTGGGCTACAGAGAGGCACCAAAACTACACAGAGAAACCCTGTCTCAAAAAACCAAAAGAAAAGAAAAAAGAAAGATCAAGATCAAGGAGCAAGAATGGAAGAGAGAGTAAGAAAACAATGACAGGAAGATGCTATGGGCCAGCCACCCAGCTAGCCACGGAGTAAGAGTGAAAGTAAGATTTACAGAAGTAAGAAGAGGAAAAAGCCCAGAGGCAAAAGGTAGATAGGATAATTTAAAGTCAAGAAAAGCTTGCAAGAAACAAGCCAAGCTAAGGCTAGGCATTTATAAGTAATAATAAGACTCTGTGTGAGATTTATTTGGGAACTGAATGGTGGGCCCCCCAAATGAGCAAAAACAAACAACAACATGGCAGAGTTGGATAGGACCTCAGCATGGGTTTGAACTTCTGTGTAGCTGAGATTAACCATGACCTCCTGATCCCCTTGCTCTCATTTCCATGGTGCTAGGATTATAGGCATAACCTTCATGCTTGGCTCTATTCTTCTCTTTTCTAGGAATGAATGGATATTTTCTGGGAATTAGATCACATTATCTTTTCATTCCTTTTATGGTTCTTTCCAGACATTATTATGTCAACTGTCTACTGCTGTGACAGTGGGAAGTAGATGTTATTTAGCAGACATGTGGTATTATAATGAAATTAGAAATTACAATAGCCATTCTAGCAGCCTATTAGAGTTTCTAGTTTGGGCCACCCAACATGAAGAGGAATTTCTGGTCAAGCATGGTAGCTCACACCCTAGCATTTAAGGGATAGAAGCAAGGGAGTCGGGAGTTCAAATAAGCCTCTGCTACATAACTAATTTTGGGCCATCCTGGGCTATATGAGACCTGGTCTCAAAAAAAATATATAGGCATTCTGTCCTCAAAGGCAAATAAGATCAAGACACAAGCTAGAATTGCAGCTAAGTTACCCGAGCAACAAAAGATCGGAGCAGGGAAATAGAACAACTGATAGCCACCTGAGTTATCTTAACTTAGAGAAAGCCTAAGCCTTTATATTCTCCATCACATTCAGTCATTAGAAATGGCTTCCATGGCCTTGGGTGAAGGTGTTATCTGCTCCCTTGACAGCTCTGAAAACTCTGGCAACAGAGGATGCTGCTGACTACAGCCTTTCTCCTGATAGCAAGTCCCTAAAAAACAACTCCTAAGAAGAGATTGGTTCAAACTGGTGAACTTCAGCCTCTTGTCAAGGTCAGACATGCAGAGGCAGATGGTTACTCTTTCTTATGACCTCTGTAGAAGAACCCATTCTCTTAAGTGATGCTGACCACAACTCATACAATGCCTTCACAGACAAGATTCTCTCATTGGCTGTCAGTGAGAGGGCCTTAGGGCAATCAGAAACAGACATATAAGAAGAGAGAGTCAGAAAGCTCACAACATTGGTACACAGTGGAACAAGTGGCTCTTAGCTCTTTTAAGTGGTCTATGAACATGGTTCTGAAAGACTCCTCCAAGTTAGCATGACTGGGGTCTGAGGAGGTGCTAGAGGGAGCCTTGCTGGGTCATAATACCAAGGACTGAACTGAGGACAGGGACTGAAGAGGTGACTGAGAGGATAGGTGTTCACAGCAGCCAAACTGGAGAAGGGACAGTGTGCTTTGATTGGGAAGAATAGCCTTCGATGTAAAACACCTACAGTCTACTCCCTGCTGTGACAACAGCCTTTAGCCTTTAGTTTCCTACCCGAGTTTTACTCCCTCTGCCACAAGAACTGATGCGCCCCTGCCAAAGCTTCACCAGTGTTCAAGATTCTAGACACTGATTAATTGACTAGAATTTATTGTGGAGAATTGGAATGTTATAGGGCCAAAATTATTTTGAGCTACCTTTAGTCCTTTGAACAACCCTTTATCACCCACCTCTGTATCTTACCTAAGACTTCCTGTGACTATCAAGAAAAAACTTTGAAACGTGCTCTCAACAGGAACCAGCACTCACCAACCCGAAAGCTAAAACTGGCATCAGATAGGATCTAAAGCAATGCAGATATTTCCTCCACTTTGCTGTAACATGTTTTCCAAATGTCCGTGATGATGTGTTTGGTAAGTGCATTGGCTTCTGACTTCTGACTTTTATTTGTTCTGTGATTAACAAAAGCTCATGTGACCACTTACAGGTTTATTTTTAAAAAAAAGAAAAAGAAAACTTGATTGAATCCGTGTTTCTGGCCCATGGTCTCTTATATTTGCTCAAAGTAAATACTTTTATTCCCTTTGAAGCAAGAACTATGTTTTCACTGACAACTTCATGCCAGTGTACTCTGACCCAGGTAACTAGCAGAGAGGCTTAATGCTAAGCATATCTGATAAGTCTGTGGTTTTTGCAGTTGTAACTAAAGGACCTTTACACTGTAAAACTAGGGAACTAGATAGACACATAGCACCATTACTTTCTAGCATTAGATACCATGTAGTACATGACTATAGTCCTTGAGAAGAGGATAAGAAATGAGACTTACTGTTCAGGTCAGTGTCTGCAGTACCACAAAAGATTAGAGTAGCTGTAAAGAATGTAGGCATCCCAGTGAACAGAGGAGACAAGGATTCAAGTTTGAAGAGGTTGAGATGTCTGGAAATGGTACTGTAGAATACTATAGAGGAAGGAATAATACCAAAAGGGAGATTTAAAGGCCTGTATAAGGCTGCCTTGGATCTTTTTTTTCTTTGAGACCTTTACTGAGACAGGGTTGTCATGTAGCCCAGGTTATCCTGAAACTCAGTATGTAGAAAAAGGTGACCTTGAACATATTATCCTTTCTCTTCATCCCAAGTGCTGTGATTACAGGTATGAGATACAACAAAATTAATAAAGAAGAGAATTCTTCATTATTGTGAGTGAGAGATGTGGTGGCTTAGACTAGGTTAGTAACAGTGAGGCAGTGAATGGTGAATAAAATCTGAGATGGTAAAATGGACAGACTATGTTTATGTATTTGATAAGAGTGCTGCCTATGTCTGTACACAGATTTTTCAGCCACTTCTTGATGCCAAATCTTACGTGTCAATTAACACAAAATTTTATATATAGCAAAAAATCCAACTGCAATAATAAAAACAAACGTGGGTTTATCTGATTAGACTCAGCTGGTCAGTTACTCGAGGTTACCATCACCTTAACAGGTTTTTGACTTCTTTCTTCTAAACTGTACTGTTAGCTTACTTTTCTCATCACTTCAAATAAATATCTTATAAAGATTATCTTCAGGGTGAAGGATTCATTTCATTCATGTTTCATGGAGAGGGTGCATGCCATCTGGGTGCCTTCAGTGATAGTAGGAGCTTGCCACTTGTATGTACATTTCAACAGATCAGGAAAGAAAGGCTCAGAGAGGAAGCAGAGGTGGGCTGTAACTCTCTAACCTTGTCCCTGTGGCCCTACATCAGACAGACCTCTTGCCCAAAAGGTTCCACAACCTCCCAAAACAGCATCATTACTGGGGACCAAGTAAGCACATGAGGTTATGAACATTCAAACCAGCTCATGAACTTGCACAAACCATTTCTTTTCCCTTTTTTCTTGTGCCTTCTGGTTTAAAGCTTGCTACTGTACTTCCAGATGTAATGTCAATATCCCAGGACAGCAGAAACAACGAAGAGTCAAAAGGAATCAGGCCAGTTAAATGTGTTCCTTTTTACTCAGAACACAAAAAGTTTCCTGGAAACTACAGCCAGTAAAGTCCCCATCACATTACACTGCCAAATTTAGGAGAAAGACATTAACATGTTTGATTAAAAAGAAGAAAGAAAGAAAGAAAAAAGAAAAAAACTACAATATTCCAACACTGTGTGGTAGCACACACATTTAACCTCAGCACTCAGGAAGTAGATGCAGGTGGATCTCTGTGAGCTGAAGGCCAGCCTGTTCTACATAGTGAGTTCTAGGCCAGCCAGGGCTAGATAGTGAGATTCCTGTCTTGAAACAAACAAATAAAATATTAAAATTATAGTATGCCATTGATTCAGACTAAACTACACTAGGCTCCAATAATGCAGTCTAAAAATAAGAGTGGAATCACTTGTAATAAAATTCCAAAGGAAAGTGGGATTTTTTTCCTGACCTTCTAAGAAATCAGCAGAGAAGAGCATGATGCTACAAACATGTTAGCTTCCATTTGCACAGTACTGAAGTCCCTCCACCTTAATCCTTACACAAAAAGACCACTGACATCACTACTAGTAGCAAATGAGTTATTTTGGTTAGTGACCCGTCTTATAAAGAAAGTAACTCTGAAATGGCCAACTTGGTGGGTTTTGTTCTGTTTCTGCTTTCTTATGCCTCTGACTATAAAAGAAATCTCTTCTACTCAGCCCTTTATATTTAATAAAATGAATTACTTCCAGATTCTAGAACTTAAAATAAAGCTAATTAAGACCTATCCACATAAAATATCAGCCATGCTTTACAGGAAATAAGACTATTATTCTGAGCCAATATGAGTGACCATGGCCCAGGAATCACCACAAAGGTCAATGTTCTATTGTGAAAAAGATGATATGAATTATTATAATCACAGAACAAAATAAAGTCATGAATTCACTTATTTACAGAAATATGTCAGAGGAGTCACAGGGTGGATGAGTTACAACTTGCGGGAATCTCTCCTATCAGATTCAGGCATTTATATCATGCGTAGCTTTAGGGCTCTTGGAAGCTATATGTCTGTCAGGCTTAGCGATGCATTCCTTCCTTTTCCTTTTTATCGATTCTTATCTCATACAATACAACAATACATCTCGACCACATCCTCCACTCCCTCCACTCTTCCCAGTTCCCCTACACACACCTCCCCTCTCTCCCAGACCCACTGCTCCTCTGTTCCCTTCAGAAAAGAGCAGGCCTCCCAGGGATCTCAATTGAACATGGCATAACAAGATGCAGTAAGACTAGTCATAAACCCTCTCATGTCAAGGCTGGACAAGGCAACCCAGTAGGAGGAAAAGGGTCCCAAGAACAGGCAAAAGAGTCAGAGATGCCCCCCCTTCCCACTCCTGCTGTTAGGAGTCTCACAAAATTCCCAAGCTAAACAACCACAATGTGTTTACAGAGGACCTAGCACAGATCCAAGCAGTCCCTGTGATTGTAGGACAAATATAGTGATCAACAGTTAAATGGCAGTTAAAAGGCACTGAAGCTGTGGTAGGCAAGACTGTAAGAGCCAGAGGCAGTGAACTACAAGGAAATAGTGTTTTCCAGGTACAACAAGGCAGTTTCATATATGAGTTCATAGCAATTGAGACAGCATGCGCAAGACCTTTAAAAATGCAAGGTCGGGGCTGGAGATTTAGCTCAGTGGTAGAGTACTTGCCTAGCAAGCTCAAGGCCCTGGGTTCGGTCTTCAGCTCAAAAAAAAAAAAAAAAAAAAAAGAAAGGTCAAGCAGATCCTACCATAGCAGGGAGAGTAGTAAGCAATTTCTACCATTGGTCTCCTTCCTTTACGAGTCTGTTACAAAGTATGTCCTTCTCACCATAGGTTCACAGATATGTTCACATCTTTGTAACTGTCCTGATACTTTGAATCAGGTATGCCCAAAATGCCACTAAAGGGCTCCATACATCCCAGGACAACTATGAATGTGGCCCAACACATTTGTAGATTACAACATCACGTGGCAATGTAAAAAAGTTAGATGTCCCTGTAAAGAGACACTTGTGCCCCTCCCTTTGGCTATCACACTATTAAAACAATAGACCCCAAGGAACTGGAATTTCCCCAGGAACTTTTTTGTTTCAAGAAGGAAAACACTAAAGCCCTGGTGTCAGCCAGAAAAAGAATTTGTTTCCAGTAAAACATTTCACATGTTCTATGTTTTACCAGACTACCTCATAGGAGAGATTGGAGCTGAGAAACAATGATGGGTCAATAAGGGGTGGGACCAAACTCAAATCGGGTTTGCTTAGCTATGCATGTCTCTGACCTTCTAGCTAAACCTAAGTCTCATGCCAGTACCTGAAGATGGACGTGGAAGTAGGGAGATAGTCACTAGATTTCTTTGTTCCTTTTCCATGTCCACATTGAATAAATGTTCTTTCTCTACTTTCACTATTACTTCCTGTTCTCTTTGATTAGCCCATTTAGGAAAGGTGGCTGAAGCTAGGTTGTGAGGGCTGCCAGGACCCATGATCATACTCTAAAGTCTCCAATAACACTGTAGGTCTGGAAGACTTCATAAATAAGCTGATAGAAAGACTTTGGGAGGACATGGAGAGGTGCACCACTTCAAGTTATAAAGCCATAGCTTATGAAAAGAACAGTCCACTGCCCCTACTCCTCATTGATCTACGTAGAAGATGGTAGGCCAGTTTGGTTATCCAGGAAACAAGGGAAGTACAAAGTGAATAATGTACAAGAGGAAAAACAATATGTATTTTAAAGCTGAAAGCAGAAACCCGTGTGAGTGTGTGTGTGTGTGTGTGTGTGTGTGTGTGTGTGTGTGTGTGTGTGTGTTTGGAAAAACATTTGCATGGTCATTAAATCTGAAATGATCATGTATCAAGAGCTGGTCTTGAGAAAAGAAAAAAAAGACAAACACAATCAAAATTTTAAGTTTAGTTTGAAAACAGCAAAAGAGGAAGGATAAAGGGATCCTGGGAACTAGGAAAATGATGGAAATTAAAATGAGAATGTTATGTCACCCTCATAGTCAATGGACATGATGTTCTTCCCATTTCACAGGGAAGAAGTTCCTAAGACGCTTTCAGACAGCAGACCAGGACTGAGCATCAGGAATTCTTGACCTAATGCTTGGTGCTTTTGCTTCCTTCTGCTGCAGCTTGGCCTCTCCTCCACCCCCAGTCGGCACACGGTTCGAAGACAACATGGAAGGAGGCAGCTGGTTGTTCATTTACACTCCCTCCCCCCTCCCCATCTCTGTCTTCAGAAAGACTCAAGTGAGAACTTATCTGTCTCACAAACTGTTCCATCAGATGCAACGACAGGAAGTCTCACAAAGACCCCGAGGAGCCGACAGCTTCCTCTGGTTAGTGTTGTGGTGAACATTCCACCTCCTTCTCTAAAGCAAGCTACTAAACATCCTTGGCCCCACTTGGTGTCCAGCCACCTGCAACAAGTCTCTAGTTTCTTGATAAAAGGAAACTGGTAACTAGGGCCTATAGAAAAAGTAGTAATTTGCATTTGGTTTCCTTTGAGCACAAACCAACACCCACCACATACCCACTCCCTGTGCCTCTTTGTAATAAATGCACGTTCACATTCACCCTGGGAACTTGGTGCTCATGTTTTCTCACATTGCCTGCAACTTGATTGCCCTTCAGACCTCACAGCCCTCATGTGGTCCATCAGCTGCTGACTACTACTATATCCTCTCGTGTCTAATGACACTTGTGAGCTCTATTGTGCAAACTAATATCTGTATGTGGAATATTTGGCAATAATATTAGCTCCAATACTCTTATTTAAGCCACATTCTTATCTAAAATTTCCCTTGGTGTTTGCAGTTTCTAGGAGAGTCATGCTGAATTATGAAAACTCCTTGGAGGGCTGAGTTCAGGGGCTTGTGGTTCAGTCCCCAGCACGCAACAGCACAACACTCAGGAAATAATAGTGATGATGTCTCAGAGTGAGATGTAAAGAACAGAGAATATGGAGAAGGTTATTCTTAGAAAATTCTGGGCCTGGGGAGCTAGCTCAGTAGGTAAAGGTGGGTTTTTTTTGTTTTGTTTTGTTTTGTTTTGTTTTTGTTTTTAACCAAACCTGACATTCTGAGTTCAATCCCCAAGACCTGCTTGGTGGGAGCAAGCAAACAACTCCTACGAATTGTCCTCTGGCCTCCACATTGCATGCGGAGGTGTGCATGCATCCATGCCCACACCCAAAGAAAAAAGGTAATTTTAAAATCCTTTGAAGTTTGTGAGGGAGGCTGCAAGAGGAGATCAGGCTAACAGAGGGTGGAGCAGATGAGGGAAAAGAAGAATCTGCTAAAATATGCTTGGTTTGAGAGTACTAAAATGACAGCTAGTGCTTTGTATGCTAACTGAAAATACAAAATTAAAATTTAAAAGACCAAAAAAAGTTCATTTTTTTTTAATTCTAATAAGAACATCCCTTGAGGCCGAGGTCGTCCTTTATACCCTTATCAGTATATGTAATTCTAAGAGTTCAGGCTCCCTGAGGATACTCAGTTAGAGTGGCCCTAGTTTTTTGTTTTTGCATTATATATGTATTTTGTATGTTTATGTGTGCATACACACACACATGTTCACGTGTGCTCCCTGTGGGGTGTGTGTGTGTGTGTGTGTGTGTGTAGGACAAAGGACACCTTTTGGGAGTCAATACTTACTTCCATATTGTTGAGGGGATTTCCAGCTATGCATGCTGCTGCACCCTGTACTCCAGTCTAGCTGTACCTTGTCTCTGTCTCTCATCTTGCCATACAAGTGCTGCATCTAACATTTTCTGTCTACATTGGTCCCAGGGATCAAATTCAGGTTGTCATGTCTGTGAAGTTACCACTTTTTACCTATTGAGCCATGTCTCTGGCCCAAGAGTTTAACTTGGGGACAGATATTGGTGTCATTGCCAGTGGGCAAAGCAACTCCATATTGCTATCCTGTGGAGCGCTCAGGCTGATCTACTCACTATGTAGAGGAGAGTGGCATTTGAACTCCTGAGTCTCCTCTCTCTACTCCCCAAGTGTTGTTTGTGCTACCATACTCAGCTCTTGTTTATTTTTTACTGACACGTGTTCAGGTGTGTCTGTGTGGGGGTATGTGCACATGAATGCACTACAAGTGGTTGAAGGATGCCCAGTGTAGGTCCTGTTCAAGAGCAGCAAACTTTCTTAAGTGCTGAGCAATCTCTCCAACTCCTATTTCTTGTTTTTCAAGATAATGTCTCACTTCATAAACCAGGCTACCCTAGAACTCGTTATCAAGACCAGGCTAAGCCAGTGGTGGTGGACCTCTTTAATCCCAGCAGTTAGAAGGCAAAGCAGGAATTTCTCTGTGAGTTTGAGGCCAGCCTGGTTTACAGAGAAAGTTCTAGGACAGGACAGCCAGGCTACACAGAGAGACCCTGTCTTGAAAACAAACAAACAAAGGACCAGGCTAATTTCAAAGTCACAGCAATACTTCTATCTAGGCCTCCAAACTGCTGAGATTACAAGTGTGAGCCACCACACCCGTCACAGCCTGCTGGCTTGACTTACGTTTACAGGAAAGAACTTCAGAACAAGTCAATATGAAACAAAGTTGTAGTTTATTATGCAAAGAACAGTGCACATTCCAAGAAATAGAATTGAGTGCAGCTGTTAAGACAGACATATGCTGCTAG
Source organism: Peromyscus eremicus (assembly GCF_949786415.1). Taxonomy (NCBI): domain Eukaryota; kingdom Metazoa; phylum Chordata; class Mammalia; order Rodentia; family Cricetidae; genus Peromyscus; species Peromyscus eremicus. The sequence continues at coordinate 79,533,990 of NC_081421.1, forward strand.
GATTGGTATGGTTTGGTTTATGAACAAAATTTAATATAGGGGAAGATCATGAGTTTGGAAAGGGCAAAGCATAGAACTCTAGACACTGGAGTTGAGGTTTTCTCAGAGTACGGTTTACTCCCCTCTTCTGTCCTTACATAGTATTTCCCAGACATATTACAGTGTCAGATGTGTGACACTATGGCAATTTTGCAGCATTGATGCTCTGGAGATGCCATTATAATTAATCAGGGATAATTAATAATCCTCTCAGTTAGACATGTTGGTCCCAGACAACTGCTCTGTGTGTTTACTGCTACAGTTGTGGCCCACTGAAACACAACTCAGCCATTGCACCAGACTCCAGTCAACATGTTGTTTATCTCTTGTTTTTCCTCTGCCTATTGAGACCAGTATATTAGTCACTTAGCACATGTAGTTAAATTGAGATAGGGACACACACACACACACACACACACACACACACACACACACACACACAGAGTGCATACTCATGCCTTTTTAAATTAAAGGAGTTGAAATGAAACAATCCTCTAAGTAGCAGTCAAAGGGAAGGAAGAGAGAACAGTTTCTGAGGCCCAAATGAATGACATAGCTGCAATCCAGTCCTGCCCTCGACCTTCACCCCAACTACCTGCCCTCAGTGACCTTCCCTCCTTCTTCCTGTGGTTACATTTCAGGGTCTTTCATCATTTCCTTAGCTTCCTCTACATGCTGTGCTCACTTAGCAGATAGCTTTTGTGTGTGATGCAGTTGTTCATCCAGATACTTCTAGGGCTGGGCAGGGGCAAGAGGGTAAGAAAAGTAAAGTTGCAGGGACATGGGTTTAATCTCTTGAGTTTTGTTGGGGTCAGGTGTGAATCTAGTAACACAAGCATACTAATTTCTGTGTTCTACGACCACATTGAGGCTTCACTATTCAACGTTGTCTAAGTGTTCAATATGAAAACGGGGGAGGGAGTAAAAGAGAGTTACCTATCAGTTCCTTTTCTTGTGTTCACGACAGGGGCTTAGAGAGAGAGCTCGGCTGGGCGTGGGTCTTGGCAGCTTCTAACTGGCTATCTATGGAGGAGGCTTCAGCCCAGCAAGAAGGCCAGGTCTGGCAGAAGATTTCTACAAAGATTTTCCCACTCCTGAAACTGTCAATCTGGTCCCCTAAGCAGTGGCAGCATCAGCATGGAGCGTATTCATGACTTTGATACTCTCCCTTCTAATTAAATGTTCTATAATTCCAGATTCTTCCTGTCAATAAAAAGCCAGAGAATGGAGATTAATGAGACACATAAGGTACAGAGGCATAACTAGGATGTGGAAACCAAGTAAGCCATGAAGAGATTTCATTAAAGTTCAGATAAACAGGAAAGAATTTTAATTATATTTGTCAATTAAAATTCACACATAAGGGGCCAAAGCAGTAAACCAGTGGTCAAGAGTTCATGCTACTCTTGTAAATGATCCAAGTTCAGTTCCCAGCACCTGTGTCAGATGCCTCACAACCCACTTGTAATTCCAGTTTTGTGGTGATGCAGTTTTATGAAACTATCATTTACATTCAGAAAGACTTTTGTGGGCCTCACATCCAAAATTAAAAATATGACTAGAGGTCACTTAAGACTTAAGATGGAAGCCTACTGTGTACTCAGCTCATTTGTTTAACCTATCTTTAGCAATGTAACAACAGACTGTATTTGCCTTGATTTCCCTTGTAATAAGTTTTTACAGTGTAAGTTAATGCACTGCTTTAATCTTAAATTACCCTTGCTTGCTGCTGGCCCTAAGAGCAAAGCCTATATGTATACATACATATGATATGGCAGTCAGTTGTTGAAAGCAACTAATAGCATAAAAAGCAATCTTATAAAACAAATATTCACCATAAATGCCAGAGGCAGCATTCATATACTGTGAATTTTATTATCTGGGTCAGTTCAGGTCAACAGAAGTCATTAAAGTTTCATCCCTTGTAAAACTCTGTTAAATACTTCTGTAAAGTATCTACCCTAGTTAGGGTTACTATTCAACTTGGGGAAGAAAAGGTTTATTTGGCTTATACTTTCATATCACTATTGATCACTGAAGGAAGTCAGTACAGAAATTCAAACAATGCAAGAACCTGGAGGCAGGAGCTGATGTAGAGGCCATGGAAGGGTGATGTTTATTGGTTTGCACCACATGGCTTGTTCAGTCTACTTTCTTGTAGAACCCAGGACCACCAGCCTGGGGATGCATGTTGGAGTTGGGGTCTGAGGTACAAACACAATTAGGAGGAAGAAGTTAGGAAGGGATGGTTTATGAAATCCACAGGAGATGTGGGCAGGGGTGAGGGAAGGCTGCAGCTGGTGTTCTGTTGCAGCACTAGGGAGGAGAGTGCTGATTGGCTATAGGGGGACAGAGAAACAGGAGAAGTTCTGTGGGCAGCCTGCCTGCTTTTCTGACAGGCATTGAAGCATGTCTTCAATAACAGCACTCAAGAAGGCTGAGGCAGGGAATTGCTGTGACTTCCAGACCAGGTTGTTCTACATAGCAAGACCCTGTCCAAAAATAAAAGAAGGAAGGAAAAAGAAAAGAACTGGATATCTGTGTCACTTCTAGAGTGCCCCTTCATCTCTGAAACTTTTTGTGGCATCCGTCAGGAGGAATAAAACAACCTCAACCATTCTGGAAGAATTCCTCGATGTGGAAATAGAAATAGGCAAGCCAATGAGACTTTCCTGCAGCCAGCCACACAGGATGTCAGTATGAGGATAGCATAACAGTGTGGAAGGCAGCTCTATTCATCAGCAACCATGTGAACTCACCAGAGTGCTCCCAGAAACTGGAGATAAGGCTTCTATCTGATCATTATTTTAATGATCTTTCTTTTCAAAGAAGGCCTTACTCTAAAGTCCAGGCTGGCCCACCATTCAATATATATCACAGACTGGCCTTGAATTCTCAACAATCTTCTTGCCTCAACCTCTTGAGTACTGGGATTACAGAGGTGAGCCATGATGCTCAGACTGGGTGTGAATTTGAAGTTCACTTCACATGCTATACAAAGTTGGGCAAGTTTCTCAACATTTCTGAGAAACTTGTTTCTTCCTCTGTGTTGAAAACAATAATAAATATGTCTCAAAGGATTCTTAGCAACAATGATTTGAGATAATGTTTGTAAAATACTGGGAGTAGCCCTCAGAGCACATGAAGTGATCAACTCTTCGTGTGCTATCTCTTCCTAAGTGACTGGTAGAGGAGACCCACTAACTCCCTAAATGTAATGGAGACAGCAAGACTGTGGTTTAATTCAACAAGTGCACACTGATCATTTGCTACTGTTGTTCTCACAGTCCTGGCTTCACTTGTTTCTTCAACAAATATTTACAATGCAGTCACTTGTAAAGGAACTTGTTTATATCTGCAGATTTCTCAAAATCCTAAATGCATTCTCCATTCCTTTCCTTATGAATTTATTCTGTATCCAGAGAGAATTTTTAAAGATAAATAGATATTCCAGGAGCCAGTCTGAAAATGCTAGATATGATGATTCCAACCCTCTGACAGTTTGGAAAGGCAGACATGGAGACAGTACAAAGAGTGGGATAGGGAGGAATGAAGAGCAGGATTGAGGAGGGTTTTAGGGCAGTGAAAATATTCTATATGACATGGTAACCAGGAGCACATTCATCGTACATTTGTCAAAATCTGTAGACTCTACTGACAAATAGTTAACCCTCATGTAAGGACTTTAGTAAAATGATAGTATATCAGTATTTGTCCATCCCCTTTAACCAACGTACCACACTAAAGCAAGCTCATTGTATGCCAAGTACCTCATTCCCATGAGAATGTCAACTCTACTGGGATAAGACAGTTCCCCCCTCCTCTTCTTCCTCCTCTTCTTCTTTCTTCTTTTCTTCTGCCTCTGCCTCCTTATTATTTTGCATTGGGACAGAGTCTCAGTCTCAAGTGCAGGGTAACCTAGAAATCACAAATTAACCCAGGCTGTCCTAAGCTTGTACAAATCCTCCTTCCTCAGCCCTTGTGTTGTGATTACAGATGTGTGCTACCATGCCCAGTTGCTGTCCTGTTCATTTCTTCAGTATTACTTTAGTCTTCTGTTTATATCTTCCAATTAGTTTCCTATTATGAACGTTCTCAGCCCAATCACAATGACTAACATCACAAAACAAACAACACCAAACGCTGATAAAGATGTAGAGAAAGAGAAAATTTGATACACAGCTGGCAATAACTTAAATTAGTGTCTCTACTATGGAAATCAAAATCTATTACATGATCCAATTATGTCACCCTTGGGTGTATATCCACAGGGATCTAAGTCAGTGTATCACAGTGGTATTTGCATATCCATGTTTATTGCTACACTGTTCACAATAACCAGGATACGAAGCCAGTCTATGTATCCATCAATAGATGAACAGAAAAGGACAATATGGTAGTACTTTATCAGAATACCCTCACCATGGACTGTGTTCACACCAAAACTGTGAAGAAAGTGGCCTGGATCATCACTGGGAAGTGCTATGCAGCCTAGGCATGCCTATAAGTGCATGTGTGAAGAGATCATAATTGTCTTCAGCAAGAAGCTACTCAGTGAGATAGGAGACATGCCACACATCCACAGCAAAATAGCAGGTATGTCCCGTATCCACAGCAAGAAACCAGGTGGGTCACACATCCACAGCAAGATAGCAGGTGTGTCACACATCCACAGCAAGGTTACAGGTGTGTCAGGAAGAAAAATAGTTTGGGTCTCTATGGACTCTAATGACAGCTACCAGAACTGGAATTTGGTGCTTCTTGGAGTTTCTGAGAAATGCCCAGAGACAGGAGCCTATCATACCTTCTGTCTTTAAACTCACTGAGATTGCAATGCATTGAGGGTTAAAGGAAGAGTTAAGAAAAGAACCTAGATTACAGACACAGTCATATGTGTTCTTTCTAATCTTCACAGCAGCCCATGCATGGTGGTTTTATTATCTCAGAAAAACGAGGCTCTGGGCATGCCTAACCCAAGAATGCAGTGTGGGAGGAATGAGTGGGGCTGAAGTCCATGTCTGTGAGTCTCAGATGCCTAAGTTCATTCTGCCATGTCCCCTTGTATCCCTTAGTGAAGTGTGTGTGTGTGTGTGTGTGTGTGTGTGTGTGTGTGTGTGTATGTACGTATGTGTTTGCTTGCAATACCCTCCCATTCTCCCAAAAAGGGAAGGCTTCTCTTCCACTTAACAGCTAGATTGGAGGTGAGTGGGAGAAGAATAGAGTGATGACTATAAGAGTCAGAGGAAACCTTCATCTAACAGACACTGAGGTCTCTCATGCTTTCACTTCCTTATCTATGGACTTACCATGTTCATATTCATTTCTTTGTTCCCCCTTCAGTTAAATTTCCTTCCTATTAAAGCAAAACTCTAGACTTTAGGGTAAGATGGCTGATTAGAAGCTTCTGTTATGTGACTTGCACAGACCATATCATGAAGAAAGAGAGATGATAGGGCCTCTGCCGAGATGATAGGGCCTCTGCAAAGCAAGGAGAAGCAGAAAGGCTACACAGAGAAGGTAGAAAACATGCTTGCCTATACCTCTGGCTCCCTGGCAAGGGGCAATAAGGACTGAATGAGTATTGCATTATGAGATCATCATTAGCCTCTGAGGACCAGGGACAAAGTGTTAACGGTTTGTTTTCTTCACAGCTTCGTATGTTTGAACAGATGGTCCCCCAACTTTAGGGGGAGAGCTTAGTTAAATGAAGAGGATCAGTGAGGCTGGGCCTTTAAAGATGTGTGGCTCAGGTGTGGTGATGGTCTAGCTTTTGTTGGTGATTTTGTTTTGTTTTGTTTTGAGACAGTCCCATGTATCACAGGCTGGCTTCAGCTCCATGTGAAACTGTGACTTTGAAATTCTGGTACTCCTGCCTCTGCATCCCAAGTGCTGAGATTATTACCAGTGTTGATCACCACAACTATCTCATGTAGTTCTCACAAGAAGAAATATAGATGGCCAAAGAATAGGTTTTTTTAATGTCCAAATATTCTTAGTCACAAAGGAAATTCAAATCAAAACAATGCTGAGATTATGTCCCATTTCAATCAGAGTCATCATCAAGAAGACAAGAGTGCGGGGGAAAAGAATGTAGGAGAAAGGAAACCATGTACTTTCTGCCAGAAATGTAAACTAGTCCAGCCACTATGGAAATCACTATATAGGGTCCTCAGGAAACAAACTAGAATCATCACATAATCTTCTTAAACCACTCATGGGTACACACCTGAAGGAGTAGAAGTTAACATATAAGAAGGTTGTCAGTGGTGGCAGCTTCACATGGCCACCCTTGCCAGCTTGAGGCATTCTCCTAGACTTTTAATAACCTCAACTCAGGCTGAATTGGGATTCATGGCTTTGACACTGAAGAAAATTTCAAGACTAGCCAGTATAGTGAAACAAAGCCAAAAATTTGTTCAATGATATTTTTAATACGGGCTTATGGTTATGAGAATGGGACATGCTCAGAAGAAATCATGCATGCCCAGGTCGGAGTATGTGCTTCCCAAGAGAGAATAGTAGAAAGTAAGATGCACCTGAGTGTATGGGCTCCTCAAGGAAGAATGAGCAATTGTCTTACACACACACACACACACACACACACACACACACACACACACACCTCTAGTGACTCTTGAGCTACATCTCAAAAGGTTATTAGGACTCCCCTTCCCTTTTTTCTCTTTGACAAAAGAGAAACATGAGGTGGCTCCAGAGATATCTTACATAAAGTAAAACCAGAAATCACTGGGCCGAAAGAGGGCTTTTGTAACATGTCATTTTCCTGCAAAGGGCTTTCAGGTGAGACTCCTAGAAAATCCACAGGATTATGGCTGGAAGGGAGATGGCCTTAGGCAGTTTGGTAATTTTGCTTTGTGACTGGCAAAAGCTTCCACTGAGTTCCCAGCTAACAGGTTTCTTCTTTTCCACTTCTAATGACACGAAGCCTTGGGGATACCTATACACCCATGCCCATTGCTTGACTATACAAGATAGCCAAGTTATGGGCTTGGTCTAGGTACCCATTAGAGTATGAATGGATGAAAAGTGTGGCATGTATACACATTGGAGTATTATACAGCCATGAGGAAGAGTGAAATTATGACCTTTGCAGGAAAATGAATGAACTGGAGATCACCATATTAAATAAAATAACTAGACTTAGAAAGACAAATACTGCAATTTTTTCTCCCATGGTAAAATCTAGCTTACAAACAAAACAACAGACATGAGAGTAGAACCAGGAATATATGGGGGAAAGTGGAACTGCTATTAAGGGGGAGGGAGACAAGAGATAACAAGATTTTATATATGTTGGAAAATGTCAAAATGAAACTTTTTTCCCCCCTCTTAGACAGGGTTTCTCTGTGTAGCTTTGCCCCTTTCCTGGATCTCGCTCTGTAGACCAGGCTGGCCTTGAACTCACAAAGATCCGCCTGCCTCTGCCTCCCGAGTGCTGGGATTAAAGGCGTGTGCCACCACCGCCCGGCCATGAAACTCATTTTATAAAATAATATATAGTCCTAATAAAACACAAACCCAAATTCCACTAAAGCCTGTTTTACCCACTTTCCTCTCCTCTCAGATTTTGTTTCTTCCACTTATTCTTTCTTGAGCTGTAAGTGCTTGTTTTTTCCCCTTTCCTATCGCTCTGCCAACAACAAATGCTTTCTTGTCTTTCTCAGAGAACCCACCATGTTAAACACAAATATCTTTCAATTCAAGGCCACTGAACTCCCCACTCCGCTGTTATTCTTCCTTCTCAGAAATGTAGATTTTTACTTCCTCACACTCCAATAATTTCTAATTTCATTCTTGGCCATTTCCACCTCCATTTCACTACTGTCATTAATGGCTCTCCTGACATTAGTCTAAGTGAAAGCCTCAGGCACCTATTAAAACTTCTTAAATTGTCAGGAGGTGATGGTGCACGCCTTTAATCTCAGCATTCAGGAGGCAGAGGCAGGCAGATCTCTGAATTTGGGGCCAGCCTGGTCTACAGAGTTCCAGGATAACCAGGGCTACATAGAGAAATTCTATCTCAAAACAACAACAACAACAACAAAGAGTTCCTATGTGTTTAGTGCAAAGAATAACCACCTAGTGAATGTCTTTATCATCACGGTAGGAACGGACATGGCCAACTGTCCCCATCCCACCCCCACCCACCCCCGACCAGAGGTCCTATGGTGTTCCCCAGCCATTGTTTCCTCCTTCCTCCCTAAAAGACGGACCGTCCTGACTGCCCATCTATAGGTTAGTTTTGTCTATTTCTAACTTTACGTAAATTGAAGCACCTCTCTTTGGGGTCCAGTAACTCTTGTTCAACATCATATTTGTACAGTATAGGCGTTATATTGCACACAACAGGGGCTTATTTACTTTTATTCCTGCGTAATACACAATTGTACACTTTTGCCATGATTCACCTATTTTCTGTTAATGAACATGTGAGGTTGTTTCCACATTAAGGCTGCTTCAAATAAATTTTTGTTAATCTTCTTTTCCTTGTCTTCTTGGTGCACATGTATTCTTAATCATCTGCTTTTCAAGGAAGAAAACACCATTTGGGCCAATTAAGACACAATAACATCAATATGTTGGAGGACAAGGTGTTCATGAGCAGCTCCTTCTCTTGTGAGAGTTGTATAAGCTGTGGGTCTCATAAGAAAAGGAACTTGGGGACAGCCATGTCCTTTCATGTTCTTTCACGCAAGTATCTGAGGAATGGGGAACAAAAACAAACTATATACTCAAGTGTAAGTTGCTTGCACCCAGAGTAAAGGCAACTCATTGACCCTCTGCTCCTAGTAGTCAGTTTAATGTAAGAGCTGGCTGTCCAGCTCCTTCTGAACTATAGCGTTGAGGAATGTGGAGTCAACTGGGGGCAAGGCACGGAGAGACTGAAGAGGACTGTGGGTCCCAGACATGTTTGTGTGGGTCTTCGCTTCCTTTTGCCTTTTATTCCTGAAACCAAGGTAAGGAAGACCTTGGTAGACACAGAAAGTTCTCGCAGACTCTGCCCATCCCTCTCCTACAGATACCTGCCCTGTCCTGGGAATAAGAGAGGATGCACCACAGAACCCCAGGGGGTGCTTATCACCATGTCCTGGTTAATAACTGCAGTTTAAAGTCTGGGCCTATTTAGAAGTCAGTGGAGGGGAGGAGAGAAGAAAGGCTGGGCTGCTGGGTAGGGTCGGTACCTTAATCCACCTCTCCAGTCGCTTCTCAGGAGTCTCCAGGAAGAGATGATAAAGGAAAGAGAACTGGAAGTAGCCAGCTCTCCAAAGAGTTGAAAGGACAGACATTTAGCTGGAAGGGAGTGAGGTCTGAAAACTCAGCACCTTCTCTGGTTAGTTTGGAAACAACTGGGAGGTACATCTCCCAGTCCTTGCCCAGGAGGTAAGGGTCTCTTCAGGCACCTATCAATATGTTTCCGAAAGTGGAGTTTCACAGAGGGTGGCAGTGAGATGGCACCGCCCCGCCCGGACTCGCGGTCTAGCGCCCTCTGTCACCCTAGGCCTTGAGGCGCAAGGGGGTAGGGTGGGGACCCGGGAAGAGCAGCCAGGCCAGGTGCACCAGGGGTTGGGCAGGAGCCCGGAAGGTGCGCTGCCCCGCCCCAGTCCCCCCCTTCCCGCGCCTCCCGCGTGAAAGTGAAAGTTCCAGGGCCCCCGCGAAGGTCAAGGATTGGGGGGGCGGGGCCGGCGCGGACGTGGGAGCCGGCGCCGGGCACTGGAGGGGCCATGGATGGGCTCGGCCGCCGCCTCCGAGCCAGCCTGAGACTGAAGCGCGGCCACGGGGGTTAGTGCGGGCCACAGCGCGCGGGGGAGAGGGCATGGGGACCTGGGCGCCAGGACTGTAGGCTCAGTGCGGCACTGGGGGCAAGGTCGAGGAGCCGTTTGGGCGGATCTGAGAGAGCTGGGCAGGAGGCAGGTGAGCTCAAGGAAGCAGGTATTGATCAGCAAGTGGACAGACCTGCTGGGTCCGAGAAGAAGCCTGGTGACCAGAAACCTGCAACGGTTGTGGGGCTCTGGGTCGTGGGCCACGTGTCCTTCCATCCAGGAAGCTTGTGGTGCAGCCACTTTATGGCTAAAGAGTTTGGGTTGCCAAGCCGTCCGGGAGGCGCTTCGCTTCCCTACTTAGCTAGCTGCCTAGGACTGGACTGGCATTTGTTCAGTTCCAGGGAGCCAGCTTGTCCTTGCCGATAATCTCGCCACAAAAACTGGTCTCCCCAATACCTCAGCAATGGCCAAGGCGGGGGTGGGGTTTTGGGGAGCAGGTAGACCAGCCCAGCTGTTTTCTCAATCCTGACCTTGAGTCCTGACCTGTGAGATGGGAATCTTTTCCCTGTTCCGGGTGGATGGTAGGGGTGAAATGAGACGTCTCATCGTGTTTCCTTTCTTCGTATCTGGAGCACTGGAATTTGGAAGAAAGGCGATTAGGATTTATTAATGTGTCCATTCATTCAACAAACATCTGTTGCTGTTTATGTCTGGCCAGGGCTATGGCTGAGCTACCACCCCCGGGTTTGCACAGAGCCCATGCTTCTGAAAAGAGGACTGAAAGGATTTTAAGGGTCATCCCCAAAGAGCTCACCCCTTCCAGTATTTGCAAGTGAAGAGGTCAGTGGGCCCCTCTAATAGGCCCCAGGGTTGGAGAGCCCCAGAGTTGAGGTCAGTGCTTCCTTCTCAGAACTGCGGTGACTTGTGACTGCTCTGCTCTTTTTGTCCTTTCTCACTTCTGCCACCCTCCTGCCTGCTCCAGATGTGGTGCTCCAGCTGTGGTTGTCCTTGCATGTGCCCCTTCCATCTGCATGCAAGGGAGGGGTCTGCAATCGCTGGAGCAGTATGTAGGGAGGAGATGTGTCTTTTCTTTTCTTTTTTTTTTCCTGGCTTGGTTTTGGTTTTCTTGGGCTTCCTAGATCTGGGTAATCTGCTGAGTGGCTGGAATCTGCTTCCCGGACTTCAAGAGGACACATTTCAGTTGTTCTCTCGCCTTACCCTTTACATGCAATGGTATCTGGAGGGGCTTCCTTGTGGTTGAGGAACAGGAAGGCAGGCACATATGTGCCTGTTCACAAGTTTAGCACCTGTCAGGTCATATGGGTGTGGCTTTTTCATCTTTTTTGCTATCCTCCTGCTTCCTGGGGGATTTCCCCTTCTGGCTCAGGCAGTTGTTTCTCAGAGTGGGGCGTGTGTGTGTGTGTGTGTGTGTGTGTGTGTGTGTGTGTTTGTGAAAAACACTGGTAGGGAAGACGGCTGCTCTGGTTCTGGGTTGCTAGCACTAGCAGCTCAGCAAAGAACAAACAACTTTTCAGATCAAGGTTCCCCAAAGTCCCCTCTTTCCTTCAGGTGCCTGTGGGAGGGACTTCTTGGTGGAGGAAAGAGTAGAACCAGACTCTTGACTTCCCTAGAAGGGTGGCTCCTTCCTCAATTACAAATGAGGATAAATCCATTCCAGGGCATTAGGGATTAAGTGAGATGCCTTACAGTATGCAGGAATTTGATGCGGATTAGTTCTTCTCAGGCTTTTCAGTGATAACCGCTTTTGAAAGGGGGAGAAGGAGAAGGCACTTTTTTGTTGAATCTCTTGAGCCTCAGCCCGAAAAGTCTAGTTACTTTGCTTTGGTCTAGGATTTCTGACTCTGCTGTTCCCTCATTTCTCCTGATAAAGCAGGAGGAAATGGTGTGAAAATGCTGCCCCAAGGACTTAGGAAAAGACTTATTTCCTGAGGTTCTGGAATGATCGGGAAGACCATTCTGGCTTTGCAAGCTATTTGCTTACTGCCCCACCCCCAACACACACACACACACACACACACACACACACACACACACACACACACACCCCATGGGATGTTGACTATGTAATACACCAGAAGGCCTGAGCCTGAATTTGGAACCCTTATAATGCCCATCTTCTATAGACCCTGTTCATTTTAAATCACCTGAGTAATTAATGCCTCAGTTTTCACTTCTGTATCAGGCAGGTGCAGATTGTGTAAGGAGTCTATACAGGGTACAAGAAAGACACAAAGACTGCCTGGTTCATCCCTCTCACTGATCCAGCTCTCATCCTATTTATGATGACTGGGGCTTCCCCAACAAGTCAGCTTTGGACCTCTGAGTCCCCACTTTTACTGGTGCCACAAAGGCTCATTTTTAGAGCTCTTAGGAGCAGAGCAACAGCCCTTCCTACCATAGCAACACACTCCCTCCCAGAGGGCTGCTAATTCTTTGTAGGAGTGGCAGACACAGGCACCAGATCTTTTTGCTTCCTCCCTCCCCATTAAGCAACTTCCTCGCAAAGGCTCTTCTCTCTCATCCCATGCATTTCCTTATTCAGGACTTTCTGTGAGAAACCTGGGTTATCAATGACTACTTTCCCGCTCTTCCTCAACCTCCAGACACAGCACTGGGTCTGCAGCTTAGGATGTTGACCTGGCCCAACCAGGAGAAAGGCTGAGCAGGGGCTGTGGAGGGGTGAAGGTGCTCTGTATCCCGACTGATGCTGATGCAACCAGTCCCCTACTCTAGGCTAGGGACAATTTCCTGAGTCAGTGCTTCCTTTAGAAAGAGGGAATCTGCTGGAGCCCTGGAACAGTCACAGTGAAAGAGTTCTCTGCCTGGGACATGTTTCAGGGGAAGGGTGTTGCCTTTATAGTTATACTATCAGTATCAGGAACTCTCAGAGGTGGGCTTTGTTCTTTACTTCACCATCAGGAGAAGATCCATGGGGTCTGTCAAGAGACTCCCTCTCTTTCTAGAAGTTATTTAGAGAATCATTGGGCAGGTCTACTTATCTGAATCAGGACAAGGCAGTGGCATCTTGGCTGCAGGAAGTGTCCAGTCCTGTGTTCTTGGTTGACAAGATCCTGAAGTCCTGTGTTTTATAATTCGCCAGTTGGTCTGGTAGGACTTTGCAGCTTCTGATGAGCAACTTGAGAAGTAAATGGAGGGCAATCAAAGATATGGGATGTAAAATACCTATGCTGAGGTGCTGGAGTCTCTGGTCCGATTTTCCAGTCATCCCTCACTGCCGGAGGTTGTAAATAAACTCACCACATGGTCTGCGGCACCGGAATTCAAAGCCCTTAGTCCAGAAGCAGCTGTGCCTTGAGATGTTTGCTCATGACCTTTTCTCTTACCACACCCTGGGGCTCTTGGGAGGAGCCAAGAGCTGAGCTGTAGTGCCAGGATGCTGCCTCTGTCAGTGCCCACATTAAGCTGCCTCGTGGGTCCTTTCACATCCTTCTTGCTCAACGACGGAGTACACAGGATGGAAACTGCTCTCTGCTTTTGGGAGACAGCACATGGTTCAGCTTAATAAAGCTGTGATTGGAGACCAAAGCAGAAGGCACTTTCTCAGGCTTTCTGTGGCCAGCCTGAAGGAGAAAGAACATTCATGCCCCCCAAGCCCAGAACGATGGAAGGACAAGGGGTAGCCCGAACCCTCAGGCTGCTCCGAAATCGCTTACCACGACTTGGAGCAGGTCAGAACTGGATTGCCTACTTCCTTTTTAGGGTGATCCTCTCATGGGCTGTTTCCTCCTGGAGTGCTCCTCCTTCTTTTTCCTTTACATGCTGAGATCCACATGGCCCCCATGTGATCAGGCCAGGAGGATTGCCTTATCAGTTGGCAGAGCTGGGCATGTCTCCTGTGGAGCTCTTGGTATGGTCATAAGAAAATGCCCTATGGGCTCATCTGGTTGTTTAGTACAAATTTACTCCGGGCACATGAAATACTACCAGAACGGCTACCGAAGGCAGGCTGTACAGTGTCAGACATCAGGCCTCCAAGAGCCTACACAGTGTGGCTCCTCAGTTTCTATATCAGTGCTTTCTTTTCTCCCTGTGCTACTCTGCAGTTTCAAGTTCCCAGGACAGGTATGGAAACTGCCCACTTGGCTCTGGTCCTGCCCAGTGACTGGTGGTGCCTGGTCAGGCTTGGGTATCAGCACGGGCAATGTGGCCTTGAGGCATGCAAGTTGCCCAGGTTCTCACACACAGTACAGAATGAAGGAATGGAATACTCAAGGGCCCCTTGCATCTCCGTTTTAGGACCTTCCCAGAACAATCCTCGGGAAGCTGTCCCAGAACCAGAAAGGACCCAGGAACATTCCCTGTCTAGCTTTGCTGGAGGCCAGCACTTCTTTGAATACCTTCTTGTTGTTTCTTTAAAGAAAAAGCGTTCAGGGGATGAATATGAACCCACGATCACCTACCAGTTTCCCAAGGTAAGGATGGAGGAGAGGTGGGGCCTGAGGACGGAGGGGGGAAGACAGAGGTGTGTTTAAAAAGCAGTGGAGTTCTACTCCCTACCACCCTGCCAAGTCTTGAGCTCTGAGTTCACTGCTCTCATTTCCTTTCTCGCCCAGCCCTAGCTTTCTGTTATCACCCAGAGAATCTAGGTCTGACTGCTTTGTGGTGATGGACTAACTGAATCTCTGGAGCACGGAAACCAGCCCCCTGCTCTTGCCCCTTTGGGAATTTTCCAAATTTCACCTCAGTCACCTTTTCCTACAGAAAAGCTCAGCTTCTGCCGGAACTCCTAAGAAGGCATGCCCTTCCTGGTTCTGTGGTAGAAAATCAAGCAGACCCAAGACGCAAACACAGGCTAAGATCAGACTCCCAATGTATTGGAGTCCTCCTTGTCCGATTACGCACTGGGTGAGGTGCAGTGCACCACACTCATCAACCCCTCTTGTTAGCAGCTCAGCAACTGGATAGGTTGCTTCTTTTCTCTGATGTGGCATCTCTCTGATGTCACCCTCTCAGGGTCCAGCTGACCTGTCTAACCTCCTTTTTGAATATGTAAATCCTCAGGATACTGAATTCCAGGCCAAGGTTATGTTGATGTGGCCTAGAACAAATTGTTCTCTCTTTGGGGTAATTCCAGCTAGACCTAGAATGCAGACAATGTGGTACCAGGCAAAGGCACCTTTGTACTCCATGCTAGGAAAGAAGGCTGATAGCCTTCTGATCCCTGCCTCTCTGCCTAAATCCCCTGGCCTTTTCCTTACAGAGGGAGAACCTGCTACGGGGCCAACAGGAGGAGGAGGAACGTCTGCTCAAAGCCATTCCTTTGTTTTGCTTCCCTGATGGGAATGAGTGGGCACCACTCACAGATTATCCCAGGTAACCACTCTGCCTGGGGGCAAGGGTATCAGATTTGAATGAAAGGATAAATGTGTGGCCCTTGTGGTCCCCTCATCTGATGAGAATGCTGAGTTTTTGCCAGGAAAAAAAATTTGCGTAGGGTCCTTTATGCCAAAGATCTTAGTGATAACTTGACCTCTATCCAAAGACGCTTAAGAGTCTCTAACCTATCCTAGAAGAAGTAGTCACTATTTTTTGACTCTGCCACAGGCAGAAGCTGGACTGGAAAGGAAGTTTTTGGACTCTAAGAAGACAATATCATAAAAACATTCTTACATCATGAACACTGGAAGTTGACTGTGACTTCAAATTTTAGATAAAAAATACCTTCTCTGAGCCTTACTTCATCTTTAAAGTGCTAATACTAATTGAACTTCCTTCAGAAGGTTATTTTGAGTCTCCGATGAGGTGATGCATTTGGGCTTGGCACCACTGAGTGCTTAATAAGTGACTGTGGTGATTATCCTCATGATTAATCAGCAGCGCCCCTTTGTCCTCCTCTCCACCTCTCTGACGCGACTTCAGTCTTGTTTTAGAAATCCAGTGAGCAGAGGCACATCATCGGTTTGCTCTCTCTTAGGGAGACCTTCTCATTTGTCCTGACCAATGTGGATGGAAGCAGGAAGATTGGATACTGCAGGCGCCTTCTGGTTGGTGCTACTCAGAACCGCCCCTTCCTCTCTGCAGACTGTTCAGCTTCACAGCTGGGCTTGCCGAAGCCTCGGCTACCAAAGCTCAGGCTCGGTGGCAGTGGTGGTTATAGGGAGAGTACAGCCCAGCACAGGCTGCCATGTTAGTGTCTTTTCTGGAATCCCACAAGAGCAAGGATGTACTGTCCCTCCCCTCCCCTGCCACCAGGCTCTGGCCTGTGCTCTCTCAGCTCAAACATTTCTACACACAGTGCGAGGCTCCGACTGAAGCCTCTTGTAGTCAGTCTACTCTACCCAGACCTGCGTGCCTTGTTCCCCGGAGCCTCCCAGACAGTCTGAGATTTGAACAAGTTTTAATTCTTGGCTTTCAGGACAAGGATTCTCCAGATACCTTTCCAATGCTTTCCTCTCTAGACATTTCCTCGTGGCTAAGACACACTACTTTTTGTTCTCACTGACCTTCAGCTCATGTTGGTCATGAGTCATTAGTGTTTACCTTTGGGTTTCTGGCCCCCAAAGGCTGCCACTCACACCTTCTTCCTCCTTTTCTTCCTTCTCCTTCTCTTCTCTTATTAGCATATACCCGTTGTATAAAAGAATAGAGATTATGATGTCTTCTTATGTGTAATCCATGTACTTGAATTATATGTATTTACTATTCCCATCACTCAGTTCCTTTCCTCCTCCCAAATAGTCACCTTTCTAATTTCATGGTTTTCATTTTTTTCTTTATTTTTACTTATGTGTATGAGTGTTTGACTGCATGCATGTAAGTGCACTGTGTGCATGCCTGCTGCCCATGGAGGACAGAAGAGGGAGCTAGGTTCTCTGGTAGTTACAAATGGTTGTGAGCTACCATGTAGCTGGGAACCAAATCTAGGTCTTCTGCAAGAGCAGCAAATGTTCTTAACCAGTAAGCCATCTCTTCAGCCCTCCTGTCTCTCTCTCTCTCTCTCTTTTTTTTTTGGTTTTTCGAGACAGGGTTTCTCTGTGTAGCTTTGCGCCTTTCCTGGAACTCACTTGGTAGCCCAGGCTGGCCTTGAACTCACAGAGATCCGCCTGGCTCTGCTTCCCGAGTGCTGGGATTAAAGGTGTGCGCCACCCCCGCTCGGCCTGTCTCTCTTTTTTAAAGACTTTATTTATAATTATATGTGTATGATATGAGCATATGTGTGTCTGTGTGGTATATGTGCATATGCATGTGTCTGTGTGTGGGATATGTGCAAATGTGTATGGGTGTCTTATGAGGCCAGAAGAAGGGATATTCCCTGAGCTGGAGTAAAAGGTGGCTGTGAGCCATCCAATGTCAGTGCTGGGCATTGATTTTAGATCTTCTGGAAGAGCACTGTGTATTCTTAACCACTGAGACATATCACTAGCCACTCATGTCTTTTATTTATGTCTTATTTTTCTAAAATCCAAATCTTGCATATTTAATAGAAAACACATGTTTGTCAATCTGTGCATGGTTTCTTTTGCTTTAGATAATAATTGCCAGCTACATCCATTTACCTCAAAATGTCATAATGTCATTTTTCTTGTTAGCTGAATAATACTCCACTTTGTTTATATGACACATTATCTTTATCTTTTCATTTGTTGACAGACACTTAGGTTGGTTGCATAATATGGCTGTTGTAAATAGTAATCATCATCTTTGGTGACTATTTTGACCATTCTTCTGCCTGTTCCATGAAAAGAACCTCTGTACAGGCCTTTCTCCCTCTAGCCATTGACCCCCATCCACAGCACTCTACCTTTTCCCCCCATCAGTCTCATGTGGGGAAAACCCTTGTGGAAGCTGCAGACCTGAAGGAAACTCTTGTCCCTCCCTAGCCTGCCGGTCCTGGCCCTCGCCTTCCCAAGGTATACTGCATCATCAGCTGCATCGGCTGCTTCGCCTTGTTCTCCAAGGTAGGGTTAGGACAAGATTCTTTGGAGCCTGTTAGGCAGGCCTGTTCAGCTTTCTGGCTCTGCTGGCTGCTTGCCTTGCAACTTGAGCCCTTGGTAGAACGCCTTCCTGATAGCCCAGCCAGCATTAAGGATATTGGATAAACCTGAGACAGGAGGGATCTGGGCTCAACCCTATTTAAAGGAAATCTAGAAGGCTGTTCCCCTGCAGAGAGAACTATTGTCCATTCTTTCTATCTTCCTGGTTGGTATGGGGCACAGATAAAGTATAACATGAGAAAATCCTTCATAAAAAGGAGGGTACCACACAAGTCTAAAGGCAAATACACAGTGAAGATCCTGAGATTTACCCTGACTTTGATGAGGCTAGAAGAGAAATTGAGGACTTGTGTTGCTAGGGATAGGACCAAGGCAGAGTCCCTAATTCTGGACATGGCCTGTCTTGGTGGCCCGAAGGACTCTAGATGTAGGAGAGAAACTCCATGGGCTTCTGCTTGGGTGGATCTTACTTCCGTGAATCACAGTGAGGGCTGGTAGCAGCCTCACCCTGATGACAGTCCAGAGGAAATGGGATAGTAATACCCAGAAGGTTAGGCTTCTAGGCTCCTACTCCAGCCAGTGCTAACATGGAAGATGACTTGTTAGGCTTCGCAGTTTTATGTCAGTGTTAGGAGAAGGAAGGAATATAAGAGACAATCAAAAGAAATCTTGGGAAAGTAGGTTTTGTCCATGAGATGGAAGCCAGTTGGTGAGAGCCTTGGGATGTTCAGTAGAATCCCTCTAAGTCTTGCTTCCTGTGGTCCCTCTCCTGTAGATACTAGATGAAGTAGAGAAGAGACATCAGATCTCCATGGCTGTCATCTACCCATTCATGCAAGGTCTCCGAGAGGCAGCCTTCCCTGCACCTGGAAAGACTGTCACCCTTAAGAGCTTCATCCCTGACTCAGGCACGGAGGTGGGTTAACAAGTGTGTGACTCTCTCCCTGGCTGGAGAGGGTAGGCTTCTGTGGGACCTCTCAACGCTCTTCTTTCATTCACCAGGTTAATGTATAGGGAAGCTGAGCCTGGCATTAGGATTATCGATAGAGCTAGAAAGTCACCCAAATTATGCTGCACCTTCTAATCTGATGTCCACCAGTAGCTTCTTACTGTTCAGTCTACTGAATTTCGTCTGTGATCACGTATGGTGCTTAGTTTGTCCCTAGTGTCCAAACTCCCAGTTGCTCTTACACCTTCCCCCTATTCTCTGTGTGTCCTGTATCTCTACCATACAGTCTCCATCTGTTTTACTTCTTATCATTCATCCCCACCCATAAGTCCCCACCCATCTCATGAGGTACTATTGCTCCGAGTCACTAAAGAACTAGAGGCAGCAAGTGGAATTCCAGCCGAGATCTCTGGGACTTTGGAAATTCCATGTGCACCTCTGAACCTGGTCATTCCCACAGAAGAATCAGGGAGTCACTAGGAATTTTCAGTTACTGGAAAAATAAGTATTGAAGGAAAAAATAAGTACTGAAATACTCTGTGTCTGTCAAGATATGCATTTTCTGAGTAGAGTGATAAGTAAAATGAATCTGGCTCCTGACCTTGGGGAGCTAAACGTCTCATGGAGAAGACACACCAGTAAATGTGTACATTAGTAAACACACCAGAGAACATACAGTTAAAGATTAGGCAGTCACACTGAAAGAAGAAGCAGTGTGTAGCATGAGAAAAAGATGAGGAAGTCTTAAGATGACCACAGTGGGCATTTGGGGCTAAGGGATAAGAATGAACTGAGGAGAGCAATGCATGGGAGGCCTGGCCCATGCCAGGCTTTAGGCAAGAGAAGAGCTCTGCTCCAGGACATGTACATGGTAAAGAATGTGGAGACGGGCATGATCCCCAGGCTGGACCTCATGGGCCATACTGAAGATTCCACCCAGCTGTCCTCAGAGCAGAAGGAAGCCACTGGCGGGTGGGCCAGGATCAGATCTGTCCTGTGGGAAGAATGGGATAGGCCTGGAGTGGGTCTGTGACTTTGTATTGCTGAAACCTTCCTTTCTGGTTGCCCCACAGTTCATCTCACTGACACGGCCCCTGGACTCCCACCTCGAACATGTGGACTTTAGTGCTCTGTTGCACTGTCTCCATTTTGAGCAGATTATTCAGATCTTTGCCTCTGCAGTACTGGAAAGAAAAATCATCTTCCTGGCAGAAGGTCTCAGGTAAGCTCAGCCACTGGCTGGCCACACTAAGCTGTGCCCCCAGATTCAAGGGACGATATTGGGGCTTCTTAAAGGCAGTCTGATTGTTGGGTCTGTGTGTGCACCTTCCTGGATCTGCATTTTAGGCCTAGAGAAACAAGTAGTGCAACTTGTCTGGCCATCCCTAAACTTGATTGCTGCCTGGCTATAATCTAAGAAGGACATGGAGTGTATCTGGTATAATACAGGCAGGGCCAGCTAGGGTGAATGCAGACATGATTCTGCCCTTGCACGGCCAGGCTGAGGGAGGGAGGAGGGTGGAGAAGAGGACAGGAAGCTGTGTAATAGCATGGAGGACAAGCTCATCTACACATTTATGAACTCATTCAACAAATATTTATTTGCATGTCAGCTGTTTGCCAGATGCCGAGCATTGAGGAGATAGCAAGAAGACTGTTTGCCCTGAAGGAGATGAAGGGTTATGTATTGGTTTTAAGCATAGGTATTGAAACCAGCAGACTGACTTTCAAATCTTGTTCTTCCACCTTTAGCTGCAGTTCGCTTAGGTCAGCTTTTTAACTTTTCAAGTCAAGATCGCCTTATCTGTAGGATGAAAATGATTGGATTTGCTTTATATGGTTGTGATGAGGATTAAAGGTGATGGTGCACAGTGGTGGACACCCAGGACACCGCCAGGTGCAGACTGGTGAGGACTACCTTCTACTCTCTGTCAGGTCCCAGTTGAGTTTATACCTGTGTGTAGAAGCAGGAAGGTGTCATGTGTTGATGGCTACCTTTGAGAGAATTCAAGTATGGAATGGATGTGGGGACACATGTGACAGGCAGAGAGAAAAAAATGATAAAAAGAGTAGGGGATTGACTATGTAGTCCTGGATGACTTGGAACTCACAGAGATCTGCCTACCTCTACTGACCGAGTGCTGGGATGAAAGGCCACCACAGCAAGAAGTAATAATTTTGAGCTGAACCCTGGTACTGTCCTTTGGGGAAGAAGGAAAGGAAGCTGAGGAAACCACAGAGGATCAAAGGAGTGTCATGAGTTCCAGAAGAAAGAAAGCTCGGCAGGGATCAGGGATCTATGTGTTTAAAAACAGTAATGTCAGCAACAACCCAAAAGGAAAATATCATAGGCTAATTCTTGTGGAAGGGGGCATCGTTTTTGTTTCAGAGGAGGCTCTTCTACAACAGGCCTATGTGGAAGAAATTTCTGTGGCAGCTGGGGCTCAGGCTCCAACTAGGTTCTTTCTCTTCTGATCAGCGTTTGGGGTGTGAAGGCTGCACATTACCTATCAAGAGAGTGAACTTTCTCCAGGAAATATCAACACTTCCTACTTTCTTCCCACATGGAATTTTCAGAAAATAGAGGCTGGTGCAAGGAGGGGACTTCCAGACAGCCTCATTTTTTTAGCGAGGCACTCAGAGACTTGGTCTTTCTAACTCAGGAAGTGCTAGCTTGATACCAAGGTTTCCGCATCTGTGTTTTTATTGGCCTTCGATGTGGTGCAATTTGGCTGGAGAAGTGAAAAGCCATGAGAGCTAGCGGAGAAGAGGGAAACCAGAGTGGGGCTGTGTATGATGGGGTAAGGAAGGAGGCTGAGTTGTGACTTGGATAATAATGACATGGGGAATCCTTGTAGCAAAGTCTTGAGGCGTCACCTCTGTGGGACTTTCCAGAATGTTTGAGTAGTGGTTCCTGGAACCCAGGAATTTCCCAAACTAACTCAGGCACCAACCTGGTAGCTTTTAGTAACCTCAGATGGCTATAGGAAGCCATAAGGGGACATGGCTGTGGGTGATGGTTCTGCCTCTTCACCAAAGTCTGGTGTTAGCTGGCTTGTTCTTCACTATGCTGTGAGTTCTTCAAAGAAGGGCCAGTGTTATTCTTCTTGTTATCCCTGTCCGTTGCAGAGTAGAGGCTCACTCATATCCTGCTTACATGAAGACATGTCTTCTGAGCCACCCTTGTTTTTAGCCAGTAATGACTTGGGAGAACTAGCTGGGAATAGAGATTAAAGGGGGCCCCACCCTGGTTAGTAGGGCCTCGCCTTTCCTGATTTCTACCCTTCTCCTCTTAGCAACAAGTAGCTACAAGCTCTATGATCAGCATGGCTTCTAGACTTGAATTTTTTTTACCCAGCATAGGAACATTGCCAGGAGCTTCTGGAGGTGTGGGGCTCTGAGCCAGTGTATAGGAAGAAAAGCCGTGCTGACCCATTCTCTGTTCTGTGTTCCAGTACCCTGTCTCAGTGTATTCACGCTGCAGCTGCTCTGCTCTACCCCTTTAGTTGGGCACACACGTACATCCCTGTGGTCCCCGAGAGCCTTCTGGCCACTGTCTGCTGCCCCACCCCTTTCATGGTTGGGGTACAGATGCGCTTCCAGCAGGAGGTTATGGACAGTCCTATGGAAGAGGTAAGCTGCATCAGAGAGTACATGGTATACAGCCAGGAAGGCTTTGATTTGTATCCTAGCTCTGCGCCAACAGCTGTGTGATTTGGGGCTCATTACTTAATCTCTTTAAACCTGAATTTATCAGTAATATGGGAATAACTGTTTCCAGTTGCAAGAGACTGAGGAAAATGACATGACTATGCTACTAGCCTGGCACTTGAGTGTTCAGTGAATGTTGGATCTCTTCTCTTGAATGATTGCTTTTCAGAATTAGGAAGCAAGATGTTGCTTATTCTGAGTTCATGAGACTATCCTATTAGCCCATTATCCCTATCGGGCAGTCACTTAGGTGATCTCTCAGTTCAACGAATGATCACAGCTGGCTTGTGCAACACACACCCCACTGGGATTCAAATTCCTTGGAAACAAGCCCTTTTGTAAACTGTCAAGTCTTGAAAATGAAGAGATTTGCAACAAGTACCATCTTTTTGAGTAGCTCAGAGCTCACTGGGGTAATGAAGATGATATAGATTCAAATCCCCTTTGAATTTGCTGCTTCCTGTTTCTTGGTAATAACCCTGACACAGAAGGGGTTTCAGCTGTGTAATTGGGCACTAATCACATACATCTACCCCCAAAGCTGGACAAACAACTTGAAACATGTGCTCTGATCTAAGGACAGTACATCACTATAGCTGAATACAGGACTGCTTGGGAAGGTCAGCCCTGGCTAATCATTAACTCACTGTGCAGAGACAGGGTTACCTATTGAGGCATCATGATGCAAGCACTAAGGAGGCCCAGAGGTAGTTCTAGTGGGAGGATTTCCCCTTTACATAAGAGGGTGGTAAGTTCCAGCAAACCTACTTCGTAGATGAGGCAACAGTGGAACTCAGAGAGAGGCCAAAGCCCTTCTCTAGAAGGTGCTCCAGGGAGGGAGAGGAGTAGGCTGTTTGCTTTTGTTTCTCCAGCTCTTGTGCTGAGTACACATGCCCTATGAGCAACCCTTAGCCTTATGATTAACTGGAGCAGGGTATCAGCCCCACTTTAGCAATAAAACCTAAAATGTCTCAACTCCAGAAGTTATGTAACTTCCCTCCTCTGAAGCTGAGGCTCCTCCCGACAGTCAGGCAGGAGGACAAGTGAAAGCCAGTACAGCTCTGGGTTTTGCTAGTTAAGAGCTTTTGCTTATTTTATTCCTTTGCAGCTGCTCTGAGAAATGGGCAAAACTGATAAAGGAGGAAGTCCATACAGGGTGCATGCATGAGTGCACTTTGGGCATAGTGCAAGGTTCTCTGATTCTCCACATAAGCTCTCTGAAAGAAATTACTCCATACACAGTATAACCAAAATACTGAAAAGACTTCTGGGAACAACCTCAAAAAATATTTATGCATACACTTCTCCTCGCTCCCAAATGAACAGCTTTCCTTACATGAAGCATTCAAACCTATGTATACATGTTGTTTCAGGCCTGGACTAGTTCAGCTTTTCCCCTCGATGATGGATAATTACAGTGTAGGCTGTGTTTTGGCAAATTTTCCAGTTTCTCTTTCCTTATATTTGAAAGTAGGGGACATGTAGGGATCCTTCATTCTATTGTCAAGACCCAGGTAGGAAACTGAACTTAGGGACCCAAAATAGTCCTTAAATGGCAGCACAGGATTTGGAGACCTATGATTCATTTGGTGACCAAATCCCTGTCAAATGGTAGAGGTCGATACTGTCGTTGTTGCTGTTTTTGAATGTTAGTTTAAAAATAGTACCAGTTGGTTGTACTATCTCTTGCTTATAGGAGGTTAAAGTGGGAGGATTAGGGTTCAAGACTACCCTGCACTACATAAGATTCAATCTCAAAGCAAGGAATAATTTCACAGAGTTTTCAGACATCAAAATCTAATCATTTAAAATATTTTAATTTAAATATTGGAAGTGGTCCAATTACCTAAGAATACTCTGAGGAATCAGCAGCATGGCTGTTTTGTGTTGTGGGTCTAAATTGCAGGATTCTCAGGCTGTGTCGTGATGGTCCAGGAACTTGGTTCTGTGCTGGTCTCATTTGCAGCCGGTACATGCATAGCCCCCCTTGCTTCTTTCCCTTTCCCCTTCCTGTTGACCCTGGGCTCATGTTCTTCCTTGCTGAGTTTCCTACTGGAAGGCTCAAGGCTGTTATTAAGCTATTAATTAATTGAATCCAGGCCAACAGCATGCTAAACATGTTCTCTACCATTGACCTCCACTTCCAGCCACTCTGAGGGAGCTTTCAAGAACTCTAGGCAGTTGTACATAAGAGTTGTTTCAACTGCAAAAAGATCAAAACATGGCTACCTCTGTCCAGTTCTCTGTTGAGTAGACCATAGGACAGATGCTGAAGGAGAGCAGGACAGAAGACCACAATTCAGGCGTGAAAACTGGTCTGCTATTTCTCAGCACCATGACCTCTGGGAACTGTATGCAATGGGGTGCACTAAAGAAACTGCTCCATGGTACGGTTAATGATTTTATTGTAGATATGAGAGAATTGCCAGAGGCATCTAGAAGACTCCAGAGCAGAGACAGAAAGAAGTAGACTAAACAGAGTCAGCATATTGAACATGGGCAGGGCTAGGGAAGCAGGAGAGAATAGTGGAAAGAGTGAGATGGCAAGAGATGGAGAATAGAACATAGCAAGACAGACAGACAGACAGACAGACACACACACAGAGCAAGAGCAGAGAATAGCTGGGTTATAAGATGGATGAGTAGCTGGGGGAGGGAAGCCATGAGCTTAGGCTGACGGTGAGAAGGCTAGTATGTTAGTGTGCAATTTGAAATGTGTAATAGGTACTTGTGATATGGGCAGCATGGGCTTTTGATATGCTCATAAATGCCACAGATAGCCATAGGTCCCTTCTGCCGGAGGTAAGGGAAATGACTCCTTTTGGCAGATGGAAATGGATTTCACTATTTCCTGAGGAATGCTGGCTTTTATCTAATCACCAGAAATCCTCCTGGTAGTCTGGGCTGAGCTTGTGTCTGGATATTTGGACTGCCTTTTGGAGTTTGGAGTTCCTTTGGTTCTGACATGAACTTCTCTAGGTTTATCTCATCTACAAAATAAAGTAGTACCCGCTTCACAGAACCATTGCTAGAATTAAATAAAATATGCAAAGTGAGTATTGTGTATATGCCATGGGCATGCTCTGCACTAAGGAAGCAGTTTCTATCATTTCTATAGTCAGTGTTTACTTTTATCCTTTTTTATAATTAATATGATGATGATGATACAGGGTCTCTGTGATGATGGCAATGATGAGGACAATGATACAGGGTCTCTCTGTTTAGCCCATTCCAGGCTTGGAACTTAAGGCAATCTTCCTGTTTGCCTGGGATCCCAGAATGCTAGGATTAAAAGTGTGCACCATCATGCCTGGCATGATCAGTGTTTTGAGTGAATGGCTATGGCTATGGTTTCCCCATATTTACTTCCCTTCTATTGTGACTCTTTCCTTAGCTCCCTTTACACACACACACCCCATTTCCTACCTGGGGGATTAGATTTCTAGGAAAAAAATTGAGAATGCCAAGCAGGAAATGAGAATTACAAATGCTGATGTTGCTGCTACATGGGCTTCAAGTGTAGTCATGGGCAGAAATGGAGTTGGTAGTTGAGGTCCATGAAGAGATAAAGTCATTCTGTGTTTACTTCAGGTCCTGTTGGTGAATCTTTGCGAAGGAACCTTCTTATTGTCGGTAAGTGTCTGCATTGAGGGCACCTACAGGCCTGCCACCAACACAACCTTTTGGGTCTCATCATGTCCCGCTGATCTCAATAGACTCTTTGAGAAAGAACTTGTGCTATGTCTTCCTCTCATGAGGCCACAAGCAAAGACCCAGATGCCTTGCTGATTGAGGCGGTCAGCAACAGTGTCTTTTGAGCAAGCAATATACACTTGTGGGGATCCCTTGCTCATGCTTGAATTCAAGCTGGAGGCAGAAATGACTTCTGTTCCTCTCTGTGGAGCAGTGGTTTGGAGTGGGGTAGGGGAAGAACTCATACATTCCTCACACTCTCCTGGACCCCTTCCTAACCTCCTGACCAGAATGCTTGACCTTGACGTAGCTCTGTTCTCTTCTAGGTTGGTGATGAAAAAGACATCCTACCACCAAAACTTCAGGGTGACATCTTGGACTCTCTTGGTCAGGGGATAAATGAGCTAAAGAGTAAGTTCTAGGATCTTCTTTTATTTTAGGCTTCCCCAGGGAGTTGGAGGGAATTACTCTGTTTGTTTATTAATAAACTCATTTAGTAGTTTGTGTCAGGGGACTAGATCCTGAATATGAGACTTCGTTTCTTTTCCTAGGGAATGGTAGAGAATCTATACCCAGTTCCTAGACTCCTATTTCTTTCATTTGGTGAGACATGGTCTCAAACTTGTGGCAATCCTCCTATCCCAGACTCCTGAAATTTGGTATTATAGCTGTGAACCATTCAAGTGTCAGGCTTCCATTTCAATCAGTTATTTACTAAGTTGCCTCCCCTGGGAACTTCTGGACAACAATGGAAACTATACTTTGAGGTGAATTTGGGCCATTTCACCTTTATATTGCTCTATGATGGGCCTTTCTGTCTCCTGCAGCTTCAGAACAAATCAATGAGCATGTTTCAGGCCCGTTTGTGCAGTTCTTCGTCAAGACTGTGGGCCACTATGCCTCCTATATCAAACGGGAGGCTAGTGGGCAAGGCCACTTCCAAGAACGATCCTTCTGTAAGGCTGTCACCTCCAAAACCAAGCGCCGATTCGTGAAGAAGTTTGTGAAGACACAACTTTTCTCCCTGTTCATCCAGGAAGCAGAGAAGAGCAGGAATCCTCCTGCAGGTACACACAGCCCCACCAACTTCTCTGCAAGTATCTCCTGTAAGAGGAGTCCTGTCAGTGAGGCTCAATGGAAGTAACCAGAGAAAAAGCTTCAGGGGCTGGTAGAGTTGTCCGTTCATCACTCAGCAGTCTGGGTATTCTGAAGCTAATTACTATTTGTAGGTCCCCTTTGGGTCAGACTAAATGTGGTGTGGGTCTAGAGATTCTGGCAGCTTATGGGTAGGGGAGAATGTGGGGCCTTTCTGGATTTTTGAGACAAAAATTCTCATTAATAGCCTCGGTTTGCCAATAACTAGGATTGTAGGCATGTAATTCCACACATCAGACTTCAAGCCTTTTGAGAGTACTTATCCCTAAGCTCGTCAGTCTGCCTAACTAACACCTGTTTGAACCCACAGGCTATTTCCAAAAGAAAATACTTGAATACGAGGAACAGAAGAAACAAAAGAAATCAAGAGAAAAGACTGTGAAGTAAAAGCCATGGTGAGCAACAGTGTCTACAGCTACAGGCCAATTTGGACTTTGGCCCTTCTGGTGTGACAGGATCAGGGAGAGCCCCTCAGTCCTGGAATCCATGGCTTCCTTCCAACTGGCAATCCAGTCCTGCTTCAAAGCGGTGTCTGAGTTTGGGATCCTTGGTGTCAGGGTTTCTCAGAACTTTGAGAACTCTCACCCAAGCTCAGAGAACTGTACTCAAAGCTGCAGTTTTAGCAGAATGGACACAGTGATAAACAGTAGTACAGTTGTGGGTGCTTGATTAGAAGTTGCCGCCAATGCCATCTCCTGGGAACCACTGTTATAGAATCCTCACCAGAGAACACTGTTGTGGCCCAACAACCCATGTACAAAAAAAAAAAATAGTGGTCTGACATGTGAGGATGAGAATAAAGATGAAAACCTTGTTGTTTGTCAATCTAGGAGGCACTGCATGGGAGAACAAACTGAACTAGACATGGAGAAGGGCCTGGCCACACTAGGCTGTTCGGAATCACAAAATCAGGGGTCAGCATCTCCACTTCTAGTAGGAAGAGTAAGAAATCTTGATCAGAGTGGCCACAGTATAGTAGTCTTTGGTTCTAGTCAGGTGTGCTTTCCAGCATTCTGAGCAGAGACTGCTAGGAGGAAGGAGGCAGCTTTGGCCTGACAAGTTAATGGAGAAATCCCAGTCAACAGAAGCCCTTGAAGGCTACTTCATGACTTCCATAAAGAGGCTAGACTGCCCATAACCAAGCTAGAGATAGTCCTTTACCTTCAGTCTTATGCATCTCACCTCAACTGCTTATTAAGGTTCCAGTACCACTCTCTAGCATTGACATTTTCCACCTTTACAATCCAAAGTATTTAGTAGTTATCTAGGCCCTTCTTTTTCTATACCTCCCTTCATAGTTTGT
Source organism: Peromyscus eremicus (assembly GCF_949786415.1). NCBI lineage: Eukaryota > Metazoa > Chordata > Mammalia > Rodentia > Cricetidae > Peromyscus > Peromyscus eremicus. The sequence goes on from NC_081421.1 coordinate 79,562,598, forward strand.
TTAAACCTATAAGAAAAATATCTTGTCTTCTAGAATTCTATCTTTGAAATGTTTTCCCTCCCTATTTTTCATTGTGGCCTTCGGAAGTTTCTGAATTCCATACAAAGAATGCAAATCATGTGGGGGGTGTAACAAGAGGCAGAGCTACAAAATGGAAGTTTAAGGGATACACTATGATTTGGGGAACACAAACATCTACTGCAGGTGGTAGATGTCCACATGCCATGCTTAACTGTAGTTCTGCAGCTTCTAGGAATCATTATCTTTTTAGACGGTTTATAGAAGTGGTCGCTAAACCTAGTTAGATCTTGAAAAGTTTCAGACCAAGAACCAGAATGCTGTTAAGGCTGTGAAAATAGTGAGGCTCCAATATAAGTCTACCAAATTCCCTATGAACGTGGAGTACGTTATAGTGGCATAGCCTATAATCCCAGCATTCAGAAGGCTAAGGAAGGAAAACTGAGAGTTCAAGGCTAGCCTGAGCTACTATGGGACCTTGTCCAGAATCTACCTTCCCTCCTTCCTCAGAAAATCCTGGAAATGTTTTCTAAAAGCATCCACATTGTTGAATGATTCTCATACTCTAGTAGGTAACAACCAGGGCCAGCTGAGGCTTTCTACAAAGCAATCACTGGCCTAATGGTGCTGATGTTATCTAGGACCAAAGGAAGCACACGCATGACTGCTTTTCAGATTCCCTCTATGCTGAGAAAAAAAAAATACATGTATTTATTTCAATTGGCCTTGAGTACCTCTGTTTATAGCTTTGGTATGGTCTAGAAAACACCAGCTAGAATTCAGAAGATAGCCTAGATTCCATCTGGAGTACAGCAATGATATGTGACAACTGGTATTTCATTTAGCCTCTCCAGGCCTCAACTTCCACTAGGTATAAACAACTGTTAAATATCTGCTGAAATAATCAAATAAAACAATAGATGTAACTGTACTAATGGAAGATTACCTGTCCTTTTCCCTCCTCCTTTTTCTTAGATTATCTTTATATCCCACCACCCTGCCCCCCACCCCCCAATTTTCTGAGTCTTGTGTAGCTCAGTCTCCCCTAAAACTCCATAGTCAAGGATAACTTGAACTTCTGATCCTCCCCCTGCTTCCACCTCTGAGTGCTGGGATTCACTACCCTTTGTACTTCTTTATACTAAAGAAACAGAACATCTGGATATAATGAAAACAAATGTGATTCACAGAGAGCATTCAAACAGTAGTCTAAATACCAAAAAGGAGAGTGCAAAGTAACCCACCACCACACCATTCTGGACAATTACTGAAATTTTGGAGAAGTGACTGAAATATAAAGAACCTACAGGAGAGAAAATGGACAAAACATTTTTCCATTTTAAAAGATTTAACAGTTTCTACAGTAGAGTGGGCAAAGGCACATCATGACAACACAGCTGACCATATTTCCTTAACTGTTAAAGAACAGAAATAAAGTTTGTCTCAATTTAAAAAATGACATTTAAAATTTAGTTTACTTTTCCCCTGAATAAAACTGAGAAAAAAGGCTGGCTCTGAGATCATATATTTATTTAAAAAAATAAAATGGATTGACAAAGTTACCACATTATCTGCATGCTAGCAAGATTTCCCAAGCCCGTGAGAAACACCATTTCTTGATCAATAATAAAATCACTTCCTCAACAATGTACAGACAGGAAACTTTTCCATCCAAATTTAACGTCTTTATCACTGCTCTCACCTCACAAGCTAGTAGGATGTATGTCACAAGCTGAGCTCCTTACAAAAGAAAGTCTGAGAAGACAATAAACAAGGCGTTACTAAAAGATGATGATTTGTTAAAATTATAGAGCAACCATCTTTTGGCCTGCAAAAATTTTACGACAGAATCACCACTACTGGGGATGTGCTCCTCTGACCATGTTAGTCTGAATTCAGGATAATCACAAACACATGGCATTTTCCCTGCATGCTTTCTGGAGCCAAACCCTGTTTAACAACTTGTTCAGTTTACAGGATGGGACTTGAAATTCCCATTCTCAACAGGACAGTTAGGGAGTATTACCAGTGACAAAGAATGAAAGTTATATAACATTGATTATTATAAATTACATTTGTTCTCATTCACTCCCATTCTCCTTAACATGTTTGGATTCTTTCCTGCAGAAAACATGAGCTTAACAGACCCCCAACCACATCATTAGTGATGATTAGTGTGCGCTGCAGAGGCTTTAATTCTGAAGACATGTATGTGCAGGTGAGATGCAATCTGATTGCAGACACTGACACAGTAACGAATCAAATCAAAGAAAGAGAAGACCTGGAAAGAGAAGAGACGTTTGGTTAGATTCTCAACATGTGCACAGGCCTCCCTAAACTTCCTAAGCGGACAGGAGGGTGGCTTCTGACTGTCTTCTCTCCAAACTCACCTTCAAATTCATACAGCTGAGTAACATTGCCTCCTGGTATCCTTTATAACTAAGAGTTAACAAATCTTTCCTTAGAAGGACAGTAAATATATCAAGCTTTTCATTATTTATTTTATTTGAGACAGAGGCTCCCACAGCCTAGGCTAGCCTCAAACTCAGAATGTAGCCGAGGAAGATCTTCAACTTCTGATCCTCTGGCTTCCAGTTCCCAAGTGCTGGGCTCACAGGCATTGCCACCATGCCTGACTTTTTAAATATGTTGCTGAGAATCAAATGCAAGGCTTCATGTATGCTAGGCAAGCACTTGACCACTAAGCTATAACTCAACACAATTATTTCAAGCTTTCTGAGTTGCATTCTTTGTCTCAGTTGCTCAACTCTGCCAGTATAGAATGAATGCAGGCACAGACAATTTATAAATGAGTGGCTATGGCTGAAATAGTCTGAACTTCTCTTACACACACAATCAGAAATTTGGAATTTTTGAGTCTTAATATAGGTAGGAATAGTAAGACTAACACATGCAGGCAAACACTGAAGTCATAAAAAACTCACAACACATTACAAATGTGGGTTTTTGGCAGGCTTAGTCATTATTATCATTCTATGACCTCTTAGGACTGGCTCACCTAAATAAGAAAATAGGTAGCTTACAAACCACAAAACAAGACAGTATAATACCTACCAGGGCAATCCAAAGTACAATATATTCATCAATGAAGCTATTAAAATACTGGTCCAGAAACAAAAGTGCTGGACCTATGAATGCTGTGTCATGCAGATGCATTTCACTTTTCGTCATGTGTGCAACCTGAGAGTAGAACAAAATCAATGAGATAGGTACTTTCATTTTAGAATTGTCAGCAACACAGTAAATCAGTATCATGCTCAAATACGAAATTTCAAGAATGACTTAGCAATAGTCGTTGAGTTTGTAAAACTAAAAAAAAATTCAAAGTTAAAACTGTATGAGGAAGAGAATAATCATGCCAACTACTGTGGTGGAAAACACTTTTGTACAAAGGGTTTCAATGTGTGTCTAGGCATATAAACTGACTGACCAAGTTAAAGAGTGGACAAGACAGTAAAGGATATACAACTTCAAAGAACTTCAGGCAAACTTAACTGTAATGTCAGGAGAGTAAAACAATTCTTCTGTTGGTGTAAAGAGATTGATATTGCAAACTCTTATACTACTCAGGAAGCCACAGAATGAAATCCAGGTCCAAAGTAAGATGAACATTAAAACAGTAAAAACTGAGGTGCTTACCACAAGCTTATTAGTGATTTTAGCAGACACAAAACCAAATGTCAGTATATAAAGACATGGATGCTTTTCAAACAGCTGAACTGCTGACTTCTTGTAGATCATAACAGCTAACGTGATCACTGATCCAATATGGAGAAAAGGAGAAAGGACACTTGTTCCCTGTATGGAGCAGAGTTAAGAGCATTTAATGCTATCAGATGCTGCATAGACCTACCACAAAATACTTTAACCCAAACTTTCTAGAACCTCACAGTGGCTGCCAGCTAACAAGTGCAATGAGTTGGATTCCAGACTAGTGAAACACAGCTGCATGAACTAGTAAAGCATAAACAGGACTGTGCTTGGCAGGTGTAACTTACTTTTACATAGCATGTCATACTTTCCAAAAATGTGTGCTGTGCCCATATACATGAACACTTATCAGCATACAAAAGTATGTATAAATATATATTTCAAAGGCTCAATAGAAATTCTAAGTTGACAAATGATTATATGTCTTTTAAATGTAAAACAGAGTATTGGTAAGAACAAGTCTTAGTTTGCAAATCTCTGGAAACCTTAAAGTATACTCACTGCTATGGTTGATCCATTTTTGCCAACACCACCTGTGAAGATTACACGGAAGTAATTTGTACAGGAAAATATGGTCCCTGCCACAGTACAAAGTGCAGGAAAAATTTTCATTTGAATATTCAGCACTGGAATCTTTAATGAATAGAGAGAAAGGACAATTAAAATATATACACATTGAAATAAGAAAGTAGTACAATCAAATATTTATTCAAACCCTCAAAAACTCTCCATTCCTTATAGTTAATATTAATGTACATTTCCCTCTCCTCTCATTATAAATAATACAATAAATCTCAAAAGATGAGACTCACTTCTGACATGAAAATCCTGTGTATGGGCTGGAGAGATGGCTCAGTGGTTAAGAGAACTGGCTGTTCTTCCAGAGGTCCTGAGTTCCCAGCACCCACATGGTGACCCACAAACACCTATTATCACAACCATCTGATGCCCTCTTCTAGCGTGTACGTACACATGCAGACAGAGCACTCATACATAAAGTAAAATCAATCTTAGAGTCCAACAGGAATTGTTTTTTAAAAAGAAAATACGATGTTATTAATTTGCATCATAAGCTCAATGAAACTCTGTGAATGCATCTAAGGTTTTTTGTTTTTGTTTTTGTTTTTAAATAAAAGGAGTTGTCTTTACATTTCTTTGCATACTTTCTAAATTCTACCTCAAAATATGTAGTAGCTTCCTAGTTGCTAAAGAGTATAGAGCATAATTAATAAAGGTATTTGCAAATTAATTCTGAAATCAGCATAGTACATGATGAAAGAGAAAAGTTCTATGTATAATAATTCCAAACTCTGAACTGTTGGGATACAACCAGCTAGTGAAAGCTGAGGGCAAAGGAAGTGGCGTTTATACTTTAAAAAAAAAAAAAAAGTCAAGTACATCTAAACTGGTGCAGCTCTACAACTAACTATACCCCCAACTATAATATATAAAGCTTACTTTTCATTAAATAATAAATTGCTATATGACTGTACACTAAAAATGTGATTTACCTAAATAAGATGAGTTGAGTTGAATGGGTTGATAATATGCATTTAATCTTGCACAACATAATATCCATCATTTAAAATGGAAGACATACTAAATGTTTGAGGTCACCAAAGAGTTCTTCTTTTTTTGTATCCATTCTTTTGCTTTTCTGGTTTCAAAATTTGCCCAAAGGTAAGATGAATTAAGATATACTGAAGTAATTATAGGAACAAGGTTTTAAAAGCCCACAAGTCTTTGATAGGTAATGAGGTCTTACAATGAAAACATTTAAATCAGGGCCATTTACACTATTCAAGACTTGTGTGCCTATGTTTTAAAATCAAAATAAGATAAAAGATGTTCCATTTCTTCAAAACTCTCAAGAACTCACTTTGTTTACACAAATCTACCACCTCTTGCAAAACTGCAGCTCTAAAGAGAAAGTGGAACCAACTACTTGGATCTCAAGTCACACTAAGCAGGAGTTAATCTTCTAAGTGAAATATCTCCAATTAAAGTTCAGAAATTAGTACGACACCCCAAACTGTCTTCCTCTTTGTCCTACCCTACAGCCCAAGTTCAAGCTTTTCAAGAGAGGAGATAATAAATAATAATGAGGCTTTGAACTACTGTAGATTTTTCTGTTCTGGGATATTACTATCTAAATCTGATGTATCTGGCTGGAACTTAATATTCTTCTCCTTTCCTACTTCCCAGGCTCCTGCCATTCCCTCCACTTCCCCCTCTACAAGGACAATGGGCATTTTGGCAAAGGCAGAAATATTACAGTTGCCTAATAGAGCACTGCACCATTACAAGGAGTATCCATATTATAACCAGGATATCAGTACCCCAAATAAGAAAACTGTATGTAACAGTCGCTCATGCCACAACTAACCTGAACAAGCATCATTACTTATATTTACAATTTGGGGAAAATGCTTTAATATCATGAAACTTTGCCCTATGGAAGAAAGAATAAACACAAATACAAGGCTTGGATCACAAAGTAAGCCAGCAACTCTGGAGCAAAGTATCCCAAACATCCCAGGGCTCTCATCAATTCTGTCATGTCAGCTATACCCATCAGAATGCAAGTTCAAGTATAGGGTTTAATTTGATTTTTAAAACTATAAATATTTATTGGGGGGAGTCAGGGGTCACGTGAAATCAAAGGATAACTTGTCGAAGTTGTTTTCTTTCTATCATGTGGATCCCAACATTTAAAGCCGGTCATCAGGCTTCAATGCCAAGTGTCCCTACTGTCTGAGCCATCTCTCCCAACCCTGAATTGATTCTGTATTCTCTTTGGGGCCCTGGTGACTATAGGTGACCAGTATGTATTTCTGAATGAAGATTCAGATCCTCTCTCTTTCCCTGTGTATACCAAATTCCTGTTTTGTGAGAATACACAGAACTATCTTCCTTCCACCTTATGTGGAAAAGGTAGTATGTACAGGAAAGTGTGAGGCCAAGCACAAGGAATTCTCACAGGTGAGCAAATTGGTACCCATGAACTACTTCAAAAAACAAAAAACAAAAAACAAAACCCACGTTGTATTTTTACCGCTTTTACCCCACACTCAAGATCAAGAAAGGTGTGTACATTTTGTCTTTTCTAAGCCTTTTCCCTACTATAATCTCACTCATCATTATCGCTATTCAGACTGCATCTACTCTATAGAAGTAGCTAAGGCGCTGTCTTATCTCAAACTTGCCTACAATTTCAGCAATCTTCCAAACTTGGGTAGATTAAGAATTTCCTTAAGTTCTGATGTCTTTTCCATAGTCAAGGGAAAAAAGGCCTGGCTTTGGAACAAAAAGTATATGTACTCAAATAATATCAATATATTACAACTGATTTTAAAAAGGTTAGAGTGAAAAAAGTTTTAAATTCTCAGTAATTTCTACCAGATACAATGTATGTGTTTTGGTTAGACTTCGAAGATACAAGTAATTTAATAGTTTTTTGTGGAAATAAAAATAAAAATTTAAGATTAGATATTTTATTGCAAAGAGCATAGAAATACTTGTTTGTAAATCATAGTAAAACTTTTATTTATTTAATTTAATAATGTGTTTATGTATATTTGTACATGTGAATTCAGTGCTTGTGGAGGTCAGAAGAGGGTGTCAGATCCCCTGAAGCTGGAATTATAGGGAGTGATCAGCCCTGCTGTGGGTGCTGGGAAGTGAATTTGAGTCCTCTACAAGAGGAGCACATGCTCTTAACTAAGCTATTTCTCCAGCCTCATGAAAATTATTTTAAGTGAACTCCATGAAAATACTAAAAATGTTAACATAATTACAGCATCCAAGAAGCCTTTATGGAAAATCACCACATCCAAATTATTTAGGTATAAGGGCATTTTCTTTTTAAGTCGTCTAGCTCAATAGTTGGGGATGCAGCTCATGGGTAGTGCTTGTCTAGCAAACCTGAAGAACTTATTCCCCAGCACTGGAAAAAAGCCTTTTAGTTCAAGAAAGACATGATACTACATGAAATATTCAGTCCTTCAAATAATCTCAAACAGTTTAGCTGTAGTAGCATTTATCTAGTTGCTTTAGTTGAATTCTAAAAGACTTAAGAAATATTTAATCAATGACAGCACTTAAAAGAATCAAATGTAGGCCAAGCATGGTGGCACACGCCTTCAATCCCAGCACTTGGGAGGCAGAGGCTGATGGATCTCTGTGAGGTTGAGGCCAGCCTCCTCCACAAAGTGAGTCCAGGGCTCTGTTACACAGAGAAACACTGTCTGGGAAAAACAAAAAACAAAAAACAAAAAACGAAACAAAAACAAAGGGAAGAAAAAGAAAAAAAGAATCAAATGTAAATAACTACAAGTGAACTGCATGATTAATTTATTTACATATTCATATTCATACTCCCAGTGCTTTCTAAGAGAGTTCCAAAGGCAATACATTTTAGGAAGAAGCAATACACAGAAATGTAATTCTTGTTTCTTGAAATGTATATTAACTTTTGTGAATAAAGTATTCCTTTCCTGTTGTAGAATATTAGTGAAAGATGTGTTACATTTATTTGTTTATGCTGTGGAATATTTATTTAATGATGCAAAATGTGTTGAATTCTTTTATGTTGCATTTGTTTAACTCTGTGAAACTGTGTTACTTTGCCTGTCTAAAACACCTGATGGTCTAATAAAGAGCTGAACAGCCAATATCTAGGCAGGAGAAAGGATAGACGGGGCTGGCATGCAGAGAGAATAAGTAGGAGGAGAAATCTGGGGAGAGAAGGATCGAGGAGCAAGAAAAGAAGGGGCCAGCCACCCAGTCACACAGCAAGACAAGGAATAAGAAGGAAAGAAAAGATATACGGAAATGGAGAAAGGTAAAAGCCCAGAGGCAAAAGGTATGTGATAATTCAAGTTAAGAAAAGCTGGCTAGAAACAAGCCAATCTAAGGCCAGGCATTCATAAGAAAGAATAAGTTTCCATGCGTGATTTATTTGGGAGGTAGGTGGCAGGTTCCCTAAAGAGCCAAAAGAGTAAAGAGTAAAAACAAACAAACAAAAAAACCCCAATACTTTCCCAACAAAATGAAACCCCAGGATATAGCAATAACATTAGCTATAACTTTTAGTAAAACTCATCTCTTTGGGGAAAAAATGTGGCAAAGAATGGGTAATCCAAATGCAGTAGCTGTCAATCACTCACCTCCGCAAAATAGCTGATCTTCTGGAATCAAACTTATGAAGACATTTACAATGTTTATGTTTGTTTTCTTTTATTATAAATGTGATTGCTAAATTTATGGTAAAAGCCTTATAATTTAACAAGGATTTGGAAAATACAGGCAATTTGCCTGAGGTTTTAAAAAGGATGCAAATTCCCTATGTGAGCCCTAAATAAACATTTTTTTTCTCCATTTTGGCATAAATGACGGGACCACTAAATACAGTTTCTAAACCAAATAAAATTCAACTAAAAAAAAAATGGTAAACCTATGAGCCAAGTAAAAAGAAAACTGAGGTGAACACTTCAAATCCTAAAATGGAAATGCTGCAAAATTCAAAACTTAATTCTCAAATTCAGATTTTGGAGCATTTCTGATTTCAAATTTCCAGATTAGGAACAAGTATATGCTGATAAATATTCTGAAATCCAAAACGACCTGCAGTTTGCAACACTTCTTTCTGATCCTGAACTTTTAGGATAAGGGATAGTAACCTGGTGAGCTGTATGAGATCAAACACCACAAATAATTTCACTAAATCTCCAATTATTACAAGAAGTCAGGTCCTTCCTTTTAGTTTAATGAACTAAACAATATATAGGAACATCACAATATATAGAAAATAATAGGTCAAAGCCTGGGGATCTGTTTTCCTGACATATTCTAATCACAGTAACCATATTAATTCTGAATGTGGACTGCTAGGTCTAGGAATCAAATTTCAAAATATACTAAGTCGGTTTCATAAATAGTAGAAAATGTCTTGATAAAGCTAGGCATGGTGGTGAGCTGATGTAATTCCAGAATTTGGGAGATAGAGGCAAAGGGATCATAAGCCTGGACTATAGAAATAGTAAGAACTTGCCTTAAATAATCAAACAGATGGTAATAAAGAAAGAATAAGAAAAAAGCTGCCTTCTGGCATGATAAAAACATGAGTATATATGGTTACAAGTAAAGACAGGATCAATATTTGACTTTTGTTGCTATTATGAGGCTGTGCCAAGTAGCCCAGGCTGATAAGGTTCACTGTCTAGCTGAGGATGACTTTCAACTTCTAGTCCACCTGCCTCTACCTCCCAAGGGCTAGGATTATTGGACCTTTTAAAAAGTTAGTTACATAGCTTATTTGTACAAATTCTACTGAGAAAAGTAAAAGTATACCTGCATCAATTTACTAGCAGGTACCCCCTAAGAAATAAAATAGGGGTATAACACGAATACAAATACTTGAAATATATATGTAATGTAGTACCATATTTAAGGATTAGTTCTATAAACCAGGTATTGAAATTAATTTTCAAAACATCAAGCCAGAATTCTCATTTTATGGATATTAAAATACTTAAAAAAGAAAAGAACCCTTAGGCATTTTATATATGTTTAAGATATTCCAAACAGTATTTTGGAGAGAAATTTTTATGTAAAGCACAAAGTCTGTAAAACTAATAATCTACAGCCACAAGTGAAATTTGGGTAGAATTTAGGTTTTATGATGTAGTTTTAGGAAAACAAATCTATTTTTCCTTCCTGTTAAGGCTAACCTTTATATTTTTAAGCCTGAACAAAACCAGCTCATCTATTAAAGGACAAAGGTATAAAATTATCTCTCTGCTTTAGTCACAAACACCAGCAGTGTCCACAGTGACATCTATGGTACACAAATGGTATTGTGCACTGAAAGAATGGATTCAGAGTTTTCCTGGTGGACCGCAAATTATTTTTATTCCTTTTGCTCTTCTTTCTTTATATGTCCATTCCCTAAAGAAAATGCATTTAATTTTGGCAATACTTAGGGAAGTACCTAATTTACCATTAGGAAGTGAATTAAGTAAGGGGAAAGTCCGAGTCAGTCAATTTCTCATATTTTGATATTAATCTGACTTTTAAGAAATATAATCGTTTTTGCTTACTAAATTTTTTTTTGTACAATCACATCAAATAACTACTGAAGGGGTAGTAGTGACCAGCAGCTAACTGATAACTAGGGAGTACTAACTACCCTGCCCAATCCTGAATAACTGAGCAAACTGTGAAGTGACAGTGCTCCCTGTAATGCCAGCACTGGGGAGACTAAGGCACAAGATAATTTCTTTAACAGTAGCCTGATCCCATCTCCCAGAACAAAACAAAGCAAAGCAAAAACAAAGGCCAAAACAGAACAGGAAGCCACCACACAAGGAGCGCCAGCTTTCCCCGAGGGCTTCATTATGTGACAGGCCATGCTTACACATATTAACTCGTTGGTGCGATGGGTGCCATCATTACGCCCATTCTGCAGAGGAACAAAGTAAACTGGACAGTTCCCTAAGAGGTAGAAGTTTGAATATATTCCCTTAAGAGGCTCATGGGGTGGGGGTAGGATTGGGGTTTATAGTATAGTTCAGGGCAAAAAGAAAAAGTCACAGTGTTTAAAATAATCCCATAGCACTGACATATTTCAGCAGTATTTATATTGTTTTCTTTTTCTTTGCCAGAGTTAATTTACAATCTCAAATCCTAAATTTTTACTCAGCACTAAACACATGACAGTAAAGTCATACAGTACAGAAAAAAAAAAGTGATTTAATTGTGTCACTACTTAACTTACTTGTCACATTACCTGTTGTTCCCTTGGTTGACAGTAAGGACTCAGATTTTCAGTGGCCTTCACAACACACTTAACATACACAGAACTCCAAAGAATACAATTCTCATGCTCTAACAAGAAACTTGCTACTGTTTGCTGTAACTTTCACTCTCAGGAAAAAGTACAGTAACTTTAAATATTACCCTTTAACTTGATTATCCTATATTAAAAACACAAGCAGAAGATGACATGCATTGCATAGGCTACACGATGTGAACAAAATTACCATAGATTGCCAAAAAGGTGGTCCTCCAATCACTGCCAGCAAATGCACGATTATTATGAAGATTTGCACTTCAGTCACATCAATTCTGATTAGGTACAAAAAGCCAAAAAAGCAGAATTACTCAAAACACAATTTCAAGTTAATTTCTTGCAAGCAAAGCAGCATTCCTCTATCATGCACAACAGAAGATAAATTTCAAATATGGAGCAAAGGGGGAAAAGGAGGTATCAAAATTTTGTTATGAACAAAATCACATAAAATCTAGAGCCGTTTAAGTTCAATTTGACAAATTTCAGAGCAATAAAAACCCTCCTCTCCAAAGCAAATTTTCTATAGCTTAGCCTTTCCCACCAAAAAGAAAAAGTATATGTATGTATTAAAATTTGAGTATCAAGCAGAGAATTACATTGTATGACTACATAGTATGAAATCCTGAAGTAAGCTCTCTGCAATAGTAACTGAAATAGTTAACTTTAACTGAAAGAAAATAAATCACGGAGACCTTGAAAAAAAATAAATGTATTGCCCCTTAGATATATTCATTTAATGCCTGCTATGCTACAAGTGTGAAAAAGAAAATCAACCAATTCTTAAATAGATTCTCATTTTCACCAGGATAATTAGCCTCACATTCTGGAAAGACAACTGAAAGCAGCTGAGCATTAGCTTTGTGATTTCTGAAAACGACCTCATGGTCAAGAAGAGACAAACAGTGCAAAGGGTGGGAGGGGGTGTGTGCAGAAATCAGAAGCTGAAAGTCTGAGGGGAAAAAAGAACATGGGCAAAAAGATTGAAGAGCAATGCCTACATGGGTGTTCCTTTCCTTCTGCAGACATAAGCTTGAGATCGACATTCTTAGATCATGGAATCCAAACACTCTAATGGAAAGAAGTTTTTCTATGGGTACACTGTTTTGTTTTGTTTTTTAAACAGGGTTATTCATTACAGAATTTGATATAACTGATAGGAATTTTTTAAACCCCTTAATGAATTAGTGGTTAAATAAGTTCCACATAATGGAACAGTTTGCAGTTTTTCTGAACTGGCACAGCATTGACCTAAGTATTGAAATGGGGAAGTATCAAATGTTAAGTGAAAAACAAGCTGCAGAATGTATACAGGCTATATTTTGTGGAAAGAATAAGACAAATAATACTTCCCTTTTATTTTTACCAGCAATTTTGCACCACTTCTGGATGTATACATTAGAAACTAAGAAAAGTGTTACCTATTTGGGGAGGACAATGTGGGAACTGTTAGGCAGCTGGGAATAAGGATGAGACTTTTTCACTCTATGCTTTTTTATGGTGTTAGTTTTTCCAACAAAGTCGATAATTTATTAACCATGAAACTAAGAAAAGCCAAGTATCAACAGCAAGGAGGTTCAGTTTCTAGAGAATAAAGCCCTCACTTCTACAATTGATACTTAAAGCAGGCAATCCGCATGAGCTTAGGATATGTAAGCTCTAACACCCAGAAGTAATTGGCTTGAAACCAGTCTCTTTGAAATAAAAACTACTGATCTTTATTTGCTGGACAAATGTTTTTAAATAAATGCATATTTAGCTGCAAGCAGTAATGTAATCATTTTGATATACACATTTACTGGAAAAACAACTGGACTGAAGTAAGCTAGAAAGACTCTAGAGCTGACCTGGTGAGTGGTGATGCCAAAAGGGGAATTACACTCAGTAGCAGACTCAGGAGACTAAGCAGGTGGGTGTGTCAAAGATGATCGACTCTGTCTTGGGTGGAGGGTAGACATCTTACAACATTTCTGGATATATGAAGTAGCCTTTTGGAAGCGGAAGGGCCAGAAGTATAGAATTACAAAATTAAAATGGAGAAACCTCACACAATTAATCTTTGAACTATGGATGAATTTGAGAGAAACAAGGAAACAGGAAAGATCTTTATAGTCTCAAAGTAGGGTTTCTAAGAAAAGTTCTGTAAGATTTTCCAAACTATTCAGATACTGTCACTGTATGTGGGAGGGCCAAGGAAAACTTACCAGTTGGCAGGTAGTTAGGTATATTTTTCTCTGTTTGCTTACTGGATTTAGAACAATGTCTAAACTGTCTAACATTACTCCTGGAAGAATTAAAAACAATCCAGTGCAAATCCAAAGGTTTGTGAACTAAAGGAAGCAGGCACCAGAAATGATTAGTAATAAATTTTTGACAGTTAATGGTGGTGTTAGGAGACAGCCAGTTACGTTACAGTCTATTATGTCACCTTCCCAGGAAATCTCAGTGTAGGCTCAGCTTACACTGACACTTAATAGGAGGGGCCTCATTTTAGTATTTTGATTCTGCAGGAAAGATCACTCACTGTCTAGGAAAGATATTTGAATAGGTGGCATCAGATGTTTGTTATCACTTTTCTTTTGTTTAAAGATCTGTTTTATTTTCATGTATCTCTCTGTGTGATTGGGTAATGTGTGCATGTTTGTGGACAAGTATGTGCAGAGGCCAGAAGAGGACTTCAGATTCAGTTAGACACAGAATCACAGGCCTTTTTCTGACTTCGCAAATGGGTGCTGAGATCCAAACTCGTTTTTATGATTGAGTAGCAAGTGCTCTTAACTACTTAGCTACCTCTGTAGTTCACTTGACTTATTTTCATTATTTTTAGAATGGAGACTAAGAGCTACTCATGTTCCCCAATTCAATGGCTGTCTTCAAAAACAAGGACAATAGCCATCCCTTGAGAAAAAAAATGTCTCTAAAGATAGAGATATGCAACATAAGAGCACCCAAAACAAAGAGCTACATAAAAAAAAAAGTTTCTTTTCTATAACATTAGTTTTCTAGGGCCTAAAGCTTCAGAGGGAGAAAATAAGATTTTCTTTAACCTTGTTTTGAGATCTTTATTAATATTAATTATTACAATCAATACTTTATTAGTATTGATTTGAAACAATTTACCCTTTCTACTTAATTTTAATACATTTTGAAAGGAAAAAAAATTTCCCAGGGACTTTGAGCAACACAAAATGTAAACTCTTGTCAGAGTATATCTATCTAAACTACTACAAGCCAGAGACAAATACTGTTCAGATGGCCATCACAAAAGGAGGATGGGGGAGGAGCTATACATTGTGGAGTCTCAAGTTTCCTAGTCTTTGGATGGGGTGACTGGAGGGGTGACAGTTCCGAAGTCAAAACAGGTTCAAAGTACACACTAAGCCCTGTGGATCAATTGTTTCTTTAACATTTTGTCATTATTTTATATGTGTGGGTGTTTTGCCTGCATATGTTTGTGCACCATATGTGTGCCTGCAGAGACTAGAAGAGGGTGCCAGATCCCCTGAAACTGGAGTTACAGACAGCCATGAGCTGCAATGTGGGTGCTGGGAACTGAACCAGGTTCATATGGAAGAGCAGCCAGTGCTCTGAACTGCTAAGTCAGCTCTCCAGCCTCAGCAAATCATTTCTACCAGCACTATTCTATAGGTATAGTTACTGAGATGTAAGGAGAATAAACCAGGCATGGTGGCACTGGCCTGTTATTCCAGTACTCTGTAGGCCTAAGCATGAGAATTGCAAGTTCAAGGTCAGTCTGGGATACATAGCCAGACCCTGATATAAAGAAAACAAGGGAACAAGGAATTCTTTAGCTGACATGAAAATCTCAGGGGCCTTCAACACTACAGGTTGGCAGCTTAGAAAATTTCCTATCAGGGCAGTTATTGCATCAGAGGTAGAAAATGGCCTTTAAAAGTGATAAGAATGCAATAACCCCAAGCTATGTAAGTTTGCTAACTCTGAGGAAAGTTCTTGACTTCTCTTACTACAGTGCTGGGGATAAACCCGGGGTCTAATACAGGGAGACAAGCTCTCTACCACTAAGTTACACCTTAGCCTCTGAATATTTTCTAAGCTTCATTTTTATTCTCATCTTTTGGAGAGATAGTAAATGCACAAATGCACTTGGTGTGAGTTCTAATTCAGTTTGTAATGAAGGGATCCATGAGAGCTGATAATCATACTCATCATCTTTTCCCAGAACTTAACAAGGCTTTCCCCTCTGAGAAAATAATCTATTTTTTTTCTTTTACATGTGTCATAAGCACTTGAAAGATAACACCTGCACCTAATTTGTAAGTTAACTATTTCTATTATATCATAAATAGTAAATACAATTGTTTTATAACTTGGGCTTACTACAGCATGATTAACAGAGAACATGTAGTAGGGATAAATTCACAATAGAAAAACAAAACAAACAAAAAACTTCCCTAGTTTGTATTCTGACTTCTGAGCTAATGTTAAAAACAAAGCAAAACAACAAACAAGCTTTCCCCTTAAAACCATCAATTTGAAAGACTCAGCAATCATATCCAATGATGAGGATTATTATTAACTACAGATTTATTTGTAAATGGATATGAATGTCAAATGCTATGGGTAAGGTGCAGTGTTAGGAGACTGTAATGAAGATCAGCCAAGATATCTGACTTCCTATCCTTGGTAAGTGGCAAATGGTGCATGACAAGCTTTGAGTAATACTAAATAGTGTTAACTATACAGCTCAATGATATCTCCAAGTATTTTTAATTCAAACACTACATACAGAGAAGACAGGCAAATCTGTTTATTTTTTAAATGAGCTGAATTATTATAAAAGAGTATTACCTACTACATGAGTACGGAGCCTCAGATTTTCTGAGAAAAATTAAAAGAGAAAGCCCACTGAAAACTTTAAGTAGAGACAAATATAGTCAAAGTCCTCTGAAGCAGAGGGACTAGGTACAGATTTAAGTGGCAGCTTTTCAAACAGAAGAACCCAGGATCTTTTCTGCTCATTTAGCATCAAGTCAGTATGCAGTTAAAGAATTACTGTCTTGCTTTTCTTCTCTATCAGTTAGTTCTAGAGGAAATCTGTGTAGTATTGGTAGTCATTAAGACTTTAAAATATGAAGAGAAAGAAGATTCACTATATGCCAAGTATAGTGTCATTAGTGCATTATGTGTTTTAAAACCTTCCCATCTTTACAGCTAGCTTAAGAGGTGGAAACACAATTACCATTTTATAAATGAGGAAACTCAGAAGTATTAAGTGACTCTTCCAAAGTTACAGAAAAGATAAGTAGAACCTAGCACAAATAAGGTGAGTGTTGTTCTTATGCAACTGTAAAATTCTAATTTTTTTAATCCATCAATCAGTTGAGATAACCATTTGTCTTAAAGTTTTTACTTTTTATTATCATTTCAGGGTGATATTTCTGTATTATAATACAATTTTACCAAAAATTACTAGAATATAATAGACAACAGAGGATAATTTAAAGGCTAATAAATTCATTTAGGAAAAAATTAGTAAGAAGAATTTTTTCTAAAGCTTTTTCCTCCAACTTTGAAAAAAAAGTAAATGAACATAACTGATGGCTTAATTTCAGTTAATAAAATCATTGATCATTGAAAGAATGATCAAATAAGACAAAGCAATACAAGGAACAAAAGAAACTCTCTATAAGTTAGTACGCAACAAAAGTGAAAACAGTGTATCTGGAGTCAACAGTATATTTTGAAAACAATTATTTTTATCATATTTAGATGTATTATTTTCCAAAAATATTTTAGCACAGCACAAAGAGCTCCATAAATTTCAGATACTTTTTTCTTTTTTTAAATTGTTTTGTTGGTGCTGCAGATCGAAGCCATGGATTTTGGTATGCTAGGCAAACACTCGACCACCAAGTTACAACCTCAATCAAAATGTCTGTTATTTTTATTTTCATAAGCAAACAACATGGAAGTAAATAATACTGCCTATATTCTAACTGTTACTTTCAATGATAACACAGGTAAAGATGTGGTTAGCTCTAAGCAGTAATAACAAATAATGAGCTAGCAAAAATCTAGACAATTACATGAGCACAAAGCTACAGGTCTTTGGTGAGAGAAGAATAAAGAATGGCAGAATGCTGTAAATTCAACTGAAAATGGTTTTTGTTTTGCTACTGGAACCTGCTAATGTACTTCTCAGTACTCGCCACACCCCAAGGTTATTTTGTCTCCAATACTATCCTTACTGTCACTGAGTAACTGGGTTTAGAATGCTGTAATGTGCCTTTCAGAAAGTAGTCTGCTAAAGTGAAAGAAAAGTAATGCAGCCTTGCATAGTCAGAATGATTTGTCAAGTTTTCATATGGACAAATGTCCCCCAGCATTTCTTAAACAGTAAAATAAGATGAATGTAAGCTCTACTCCTGCTTGTAAATAAATTTTCCTATCATAGTTTAAAGATTACCTGACTAGGGAAACAGTTCCTTAAAGTCACAAGGTCAAATTACAATTCTAACACTAGAGGGAAAACGCATGTGTTAACAGTGAGCACTTCATCAGGGAAACACACATCTGCTGGAGGAAAGAAAGGCGGAAGGGAAGGCATTCAAAGGATGGTAGAGTAACAAGAGAGCTAAGGGTAGTTTCAAAAGCACAGAGAAGAAACCGTTAGAGGAACAGAAATGAGACTAGGTGAGATAGCTTCTAGCATACATTTGTGGAGTTACTGTCTCTTTTGTTTTTCTTAACACCAAGATTATTGTTAATCCAAACAGAACTAGAATAGTTAAAAGACATGCTAAGAAGTTAAGAAAATAAGCAGAATGTTTTCTATATTAATACTGAGTTTTCTCAACTTATGTGAAAAACAAAACTCTGCTTGCTTTGTTTCCAAATATGTGTGTGTGTATAAGCAATCAATCAATATATATATATTTCTTTCATGTGTATGAAAGAAAAAGATAAAAATAATGGTGGAAAGGTATTGTAAAAAATATCACATGGATTGCAAACAATATTAAGTACTTCAGGTAAATGGGAGACAGAATTGTCATCCACATCAAACCAGAGATACTGTTTTTGAAAAGTTTTGTTATATATATATATATGTATGTGGTGGATTTTTATTGCCCTATTATATTTTAAAATAATTATTTTCTAGTAACATTTATCTGTAAAATATCACCAGAAACACTTGAATTTTCATTTCTTCAATTATTCTGTGCATGACAAAGGTGCTGTCTTTATTGAATTCACGCCATTGTTCATTAGACTGCATGAATATTCTAGCAGTTACCGTGAAGTTCCAGAACCAGGGCCCCAGGGTTCCTGAGAGAAGCTGGCATAATATAATTATGATCTGGGACTCTGTAACATCGAATCTATGCATAAGGAAACAAACATTTCAAAATAACTTTACTCAGATATTTTTCTAATGAGCCCTATTAAAACAGGCAGTAAAAACTAGACTTCAAAGGAAGCATTACCTTTATAAAGACACCCAGGACAAATGACACAATTCATGTGTTATTCTGCTATCCTTGTGCATACACAAATATTTCTTATTCAAATCACATTAGTAGTTAAAAAGTTGAAATGTAACATACTAAAATGACTTTTAAGTAGGCATTTAGAAATATTAGTACTAAAAATTTAGTCAATTACCAAAGAGTGGCAAATGTTACTTGCTAAGTAATTTCATTAAATCACAGGTCCCTCCAGTAATGGAAACCATGCAGAGCTTCTTATAGTTTCATTTTTATTCTGAGTTGAGAGAGATACCTAACAAATGCATTTGATTTAAATCTAGTACATTATTTAATGAGATATAAAATAATTTAAATAACATTTTGTGATATGAAAGTGACTCATCTTTCCCTAGAATCACTTATTATCCCCAGCATTGGGGATCAAACCAAAGACCCTGTGCATGCTAAGGAGTCTACCATGGAGCTACTAATGCATCTTTGGTCTCTTTGCCTAGAATTTATTTCTTTTAGAGCTATAGTCTACATAGCTTAGGCAAGCCTAGAAATTTCTATGTAACCCAGGCTGGCTTTGCTCCACCTACTTCTGCTTACCCAGTACTGTAATTCTAGGCTTGTGGCACCATGAAAAACATTATAAAAAAACAAAAACAAAAACAAAAAACAGGGTTCCTAGCCCAGCTGGCCTCAAAATCTCCACCTGAGGAAGACCTTAAATTTCTGCTCTTCTACTCCCACGTCTAGAATGCTCAGATTATAACCACGTCCTGTCAGGTCTGTTCATGAGGTTGGAGACAGAATCCAAGTTTTTGTGCATGCTAGGCAAGCACTATACCAACTGAATTACATCCCACCACACTGGCACCCAATGCAAGATCACCCAATGCAAGATCAGAAGATAATCTTTCTTTCTTTCTAGTGGCCCCAATGAACATTTTGAAAAATCATAATCTTATAATAATTTTCTTACCTCTTCTATTTAAAAAAAATAGGTAGGTACAAGTGGAAATGAGAAGAAAGAAAATAATATAACGAAGACAGTCTTCTCTTTTACTATGGATGGACAAAAAAATCAAATAGGCAAGCTGGATGTGAGAAATACTTGGCAGGTATAGACAGAAGTCCCAGGAGTTCAAGGCCAGCTTTATCCAGTTTGAGGTTACTCTGTCTCAAAAACCAAACCAAACTGGCCATTTTGTTCTATTGCCTGATAACCTCTAAATCTTCCTTTTCCTTCCTTTCTTCCCAAATTCCACACTAACATCCTAATTCTCAACTACAATAAATTAGCTATTTCTAAAGTAACATCCAGTTCAATTATAAAAGAAGTTTTGAAATATAACTAATCAAAGAAAAGAGTTATATAGACTACCCTTTAAATAAAAACTAAAATTAATCTAAATTAAGAACCGAGAATGCTGATGATAGAAATATGTTTTTAATTTTACTTGATAATCAAAGAACCTTAACTTTAATTTTATTTTTACACTAATATAAATATTTGTCTTAGAATAATATTTATAACACTAGGGTCCAAATGAATGAGGCTGGCATGGTGGTGCATGCCTATAATTCGAGCACTTGTAGGCTGAGGCAGAACTATGAGGTGAAGAACAGCCTAAGTCTAAGGTGAGATTCTGTCACAAGCAAATCATCACCAATGCACAGCTACACAGGCATGAAAAGGAAGAACTCTCACATCAGTGACATATGACAAAACCTTAAGCACATACACAGAGGTTATTAACAGGTATTCAGTTGACAGCTTCCTGATTCTTCAACAGAAAATGGATTAGACATTAACATTAAGAGAGTAGATATAGGACTAGAGAGGTGGCTCAGTGGTTAAGTGCATTGGCTGGTCTTACAATAGACCTAGATTTGGTTTCCAGTACCTACAAGGCAGCTCTCTATAACTCCAGTGCCAGGGGATCTGACACCCTCTTCTGGCCTCTGCATGCACTGCATGAAAGTGGTGTACAAACACACATATAGGCACTTGCATATACATACAATTAGAAAAATAAGTCTTTAAAAAGATTTATTTTTATTTTTAATCCTTTATTATAAGTCTTTAATAAATTATTTTTAGAAATTATTACTTGAATAAGAAAATAAACTAGACTTTTCAGACTAAAAGTAGAATATATTTAACTATGGGGGTAAAAGGTGTAAATTTATTTAATAGAAATAAATTTTTATGGTATCATTTGTTGTAAAAACAAATATAAAATCTTAACAGTACAGACTGAAAAATGCAATAAAGATATTGCAGAAGCCAATATTCCACCTAATTATAAGTACACTAGAAATAATGTCATAAAATTAGTACACTCTTAGACTTTGTAAGTAATGAGAAGGTCAGAAATCACCTAATGTTAAACTCACATTAGGGCTGATGATGTAGCTCAGGATAAGAGTACTTACCTCACATGAAAAAGCTCTGGGTTCAATCCCTAGCACCCAACAAATCAAGCAAGCAAACACACACACACACACACACACACACACACACACACACAACCAAACAAACAAAAAACAAAAACAAACAAACAAAAAACCCTCAGGAGCACTTGAGTCAAAATATGCTGGCCTGTGTTGGTTAGTTTTATGTCAACTTGACACAAGTTAGATTCATCTGAGAAGAGGGAAGGAACCTCAATTGAGAAAATGCCTCTATCAGAATGGTCAGTAAACAAGTCTGTGCAGCATTTTCTTGATTAAGGACTGATGCAGGAGGGCCCAGCCTATAGGGGACAGTACTACCCCTGGTGAGGTAGTCCTGAACTGTATAAGAAAGCAGGCTGAACAAGCCACGGAGAGCAAGTCAATAAGTGGCACTCTCCTATTGCCTCTGCTTCAGTTCCTGCCTCCAGGTTCCTGCCTGACCTTGCCTTCATGATGGACTGAGTATTAGATGAAATAAGCCCTTTCCTCCACAAGTTGCTTTTAGTTATGGCCTTTATCACAGCAATAGAAAGAAAACTAAGAGATGGCCTGAGTTTAAATTATAACCCCGCCTCTTTTGTTTATTTGTTTCTCTGTCCCCAAACAATAATTCAGCAAATGTTCTGCCAAGTATGGCGCTGCACTCCTGTAATTCTAGCACTTGTGAGGCTGAGGCAAAAGGATGGCCATGAGTTTGAGGCCTGCCTGTTCACAGTGAGTTCTAGGACAGCCTGGGCTAGAGTGATACCCTATTTCAAACAAACAAACAAAAAAACCAATGAGTTCTGCCTTTAGAGTATGGGGGATTTTTTAAGGCCAATGTTTTGCATAAACATAGTTTCTATTAAAAGATTAAGGTAGCTCAAATGCTTTATAAGCATATTTCACTAAAAATGATTTTTCTGGGCATGACAGCACACATCTTTAATCCTAGTACTCAGGAAGAGGAACAGGTGGATCTCTGTGATTTTGAGTCTAGCCTGGTCTACATAGTGACTTCCAGGCTAGCCAGTGTAGCCAGGGCCATATGGGAAGAGCCTATCTCAATAAATAATAAATTTAATTCTATACACACATCTGTAGGATATCAATCTAAAAACACCTAGATATAGAGGGTTTAAGTATTAGGAGCAGAAATAAGAACTTTCATGTAATCTAAACCATAACCATTTAAAAATGATTACAAATGAGCTTCAATTCACAATACTTCTCTTTTAAAATACAATAGCTGTGACAAATGGGAAAGGAATACAATATATTTCACAGCACACAATGCTTCTTTGTCTCAGGATACAGAAAGAATTCTATTCACTTCCAGTACTTCTGTAGCATCTGGCACCACCTAACCCCATGTCATTTGCAGGGACTTAGTATTTCTGTTCTTCTATGTCAACTCAACACATTTCTTCTCTCACCAGCCTAGCTTTCCTATTGAGTTCTCTGACTTCATCTTTTTCCCCAATCCTTCACATCAAGGGCAATAAAAATGTAAAGGGCTAAGCTAAGCTTGAATGAGTGTGAGTGAATAGCACCAGCTCAGTCTAAGAGGACTGTGAGACAAGGGTCTGTCTAGATGTTAGAGTCACTACCATTTTTTATGGAAGGCAGATTTTAGCTGTGACCATGGCAAGTATTGAAAGATGTAGCTCATAAATTTCAGAAATATGTGTCCAAAGCATGTTTTTTTCCTCACAATGCTAGATTATAAATGGAAAGTATTTAGTCACAGATGAATTAAAATCCTTTAAAAATGACTTCTTATATGCAGAGGCCAGAAGAAGGTGTCAGATCCCACAGAGATGAAATAACAGGTGGTTGGTTGCAGGCTGCCAGGCAGGAGTACTGGGAACCCAAACCTGGGCCTCTGAAAGAGCAGCGCACACTTGTAACCATTAAGCCATCTCTCTACCCCTGATGAACTAAAATTTTTTGCTTATATTTTTTCAAGACACTATGAACTTAAAACTGGAACTAAAAACATTAACATGAAAGAGACTAAGAAGAACAAAAATATCTTTTTATGTTTTGCTTAATTTTTAAAGACAGATTCCCTGTATGTAACCCAGGCTGGCTCTGAGCTTCCAATCTTCTTCCCTCAGCTACCCAAGTCCTGGCATGCACCATCATGTCCATCTCCCCAAACTTATTTGGCAAATATTTTATTTTATAAGGTTACTGAAAGCATAAACATCTAAATATATTACATGTAAAAGAGAAATGTTCAGGCTCCCTTTCACCCATGTATAAATGACACTGAAACAACTCAAAAGTATTCAAAAATAATATTTCTCATGTTGAGACTACTTTCATTTTCCCCAAGAAAAAGTAAAAAGAAGCTATATCTAAAAATTTTACTTAAACCACAGCTGAGAACTAACCTTGCCCTTTGTTAAGCAAAAAGAAATTATCTTTCATGTGTACAAAATTGACTGAATTTAATCTAACCTACACTTATTATATATGGTCATGAGAGAAACATGTGAATGCTAACAGTACTTTGGGGGACTTTATGTATTCTATATCCTCTAATGTACTGGTTTTTTGATGAGTAGCTCCTTATATGTGAAGTATTAATGGCATTTTTCCATGAATGCTAAAGCTCATTTTTACTTTATAAAGGAAATTCAGTATTACTTCAATGTCGTTGTACAATTTCCCTTATGACATTTATTTAATGTAGGCATTATATCTACATTGGCCCCCAATAGTACCAGATATTTACTAAATTAATTTTGGGCAGTATTAGGGAATTGAACTCAAGACTTCAGGTATTCTAGGCAAACTTTCTACTACTCAGCGATATGTCTATCCTAGAATACTTACAGTCTTGTATCTCGAGCTATCTTGCTCTACAAATCATTCTTATTTTCTCTACTTCTCAGTAATTCTAATCTATTTTCTAGTGATTTCTTCTGCATGCTTAATTTGATGTGGTATGTGTCCTTTGTCCTCTTTACTTTCTATTAGCCATGAATTTCATAAATAACCTGGAGAGTGTAACTAGAAGTTAACTTGCTTATCCCACTACAATCTACCCCTACTCCACCTCTACACAGAAACTACTATAGATAGCTCATATCACCACACTCAGTATTTACTTTTCTGTCCTCATTTTGAGCCTGGCAGCACTGAGCATCATTCTTTCTTGAAATTCATCTATCTCCCGACTGTTCATTCCAACAAGAACCCTCCCACTTTGACTACTTATTTTCACAGCCTTCTTTCAAAGCCCTCTCCCTAACTTTTCTGTCGTTCCTATTCTATTCAGATGTACAGCATCCCTTGCATGCATTTTTGGGTAGAATTTGTATGTCTCTCTCCACTTTCCACACACCCTCCAAAACGAAACTGTGGGGAAGTCACTGTAGTATCTGCCTTTTTATTCATTCCCTGTACCTAGTGACAGACTGTATCCTACATTGTCTACCTCTGAAGTCTTTCTCCAACCTACCCCTTTCCCTACAAGAACACTGCTGCCAGGTGGTGGTGGCACATGCCGTTCTAGGCCAGCCTGGTCTACAGAGTGAGTTCCAGGACAGCCAGGGCTACACAGAGAAACCCTGTTTCAAAAAAAAAAAAAAAAAGAAAAAAGAAAAAGAAAAAAAAAAAGAAAAAGAATATTGCCATTGTGTTGTGTTAATGTTGGCTTTACAGCACCTCATATTAATGATGCTGATCTTACTAGGGGTCTCTTAGGGTCTTTTTGCTTTTGTCACAGTTGACCTTAGTTTACTCTCCATCACACTGCCAGACTGACCTTTCTAAAGGTACTTTTGTCATTTCCCAGCTTTAGATTTTGCAAAAGTTCCCTGCAGATCCAGATAAAAGTTACATTTCTTGGCAAAGCAGAAAACAATTTCTGAATCTTTGCCAGTCTTATTTCTGCTACTCCCTTACAGTCACCTTATGATCCAACCACATGGGACTGCGTAAGCGTTTCCCAAATACGTACTTTACCACAGGAAATTCTAAGACTGCAAGATATAAAGCCATGATAGCAAACTCTTCCTAAGACTACTGTCTATGTTTTTTTTTTTTTTTTTTTTTTTTTTTTACCACTTTCATAATTCTCTCTCTCTCACTCTCTCTGTTCAGTTCCCACACTATAGGACTAGTGTTGCATTACTTGAAAGGGAAAGAGAAAACTGAAAGGGACTGGTTGGTAAATAAGGTTAAAGTTAAATCCAACTAAGATTCAGCACACAAATTACTCCTCCCCTTAAATCCAAAGACCACCAAAATCCTGAAACAATTAGCAATGAAAACATAAATGATATGAAAGATAACACCAGTATCACTAAAACTTACAATTGAATTAAGAAAAAAAAAATCAAATGATCTTGGAATTTTTAAAAAACATTTTGTGGTTTTATCTAAAGCAGTAAAAGACTATGAAATATAAGACAAAGACTCTGAAAACAAAGCAACTGTACACATTCAACTACTGCTTTCTTTAAATTAGAATTCGTCAACATTTCCTAAGCACAGATCATTTCATAAGTAATTGATAAATGCATATAAAAATTTTCACATTGACATCCATGCCATCTTCTGATAGACCTTGAACATAGTCTCTAAATCTGTTTCAAAATTACTCAAAGAAATTTCTTCTAAAAAATTAGCACCAAAATTATTAGTAACCATTTATTTTATTATGTTCTACTTAAAAGTTGTATAAGAATTTACTCTTATTGTGAGTTTGTGCCTTAATCTGTTTAGTCATTTTTTAATGGTCCCAATGGCCCCTAAGTTCTATTTTTTAAAATTTAGCAAAAATTGCATGAACTGAGTTTGTGGTGAGCAACTGAAATTGTAAGTAGTCTAGCCTTTTTGATGTCTTTTAAAACTAATCCTACTGGGGATCTAAATAAGTAAGCAAGTAAATAAATAAATAAATAAATAAAAACCAAACCATTACGGATTTAGGGACTAGGTTAAAATGTTTTGTAGTCATTAGACTACTTTTATTTTATATTCATAAATACAGCTTTTTCTCAAAAATTTTTTATTTATCCCAAACCAAAAAGAAATAATAAACAGGATTTATAATTAATCAATTAAAAACCAGATGGTGGGGGCTGGAGAGAGATAGCTCAGTGGTTAAAAGCACTGACTAGTCTTCCAGAGGACTGGGGATGGATTCCTAGCACCCACAAGGTGTCTCACAACCATCTGTAACTACAGTTCCAAGGGATCTGAATGCATGTGGCACACAGATATATATGCAGGCAAAACATCCACACAGATCAAATAAAATAAATAAATCTAACAACAACAAAACACAAAAACCTAGATAGTGAATGCCATCCTTAACCACATCCCAAGACTAGTTTACTCATTAATCATTATGAAAAAGTACTGATCAAAGGTGGGCACTCTTCATTCAGGACACAAGACATACATCTATTCCATATTTAAATTCTCAGACATTTTGTTAGCAGCAAAAAAATAAAATAAAATAAAAAAAAACCTAAATAGTGTGCTATCAAATACATTATTTTTGTACATTTGTAAATAAACAGTATAAAATATTGAAACTAATTAAACTATGACATTAAAAAAAAAAAGACCTGTTATTTGCTCTCAAAAACTCATCCTTTTCTTCAAAACCTTTTTATTTTTAGTCATGTGATGATGTGTGGATATTTCCCGGAAGTGGGTGTCAGATCCGATGGAGCTGGAGTCAAGGTGGTTTGGCCACCTAACGCGGATGGCAGGAACTGAACACAGGTCATCTAGAAGAGCAGCGCATGCTTTAACCACTGCGTCAGCTCTCCAGTTCTGAAACTCTCTTGAAAACAATTTTTATATGTCAAAATAAAACATGGAATTCAGCGGAAAGAACAGAAGGATAAAAAAGTGAATTGGGAAAGAGCCGTGATATTGAGTGCAGAGCTACCGCTTTTCATTCTACTAAAAAAGGCTAACTGGATGATTCTGGTACTACTAAAAAAGGCTAACTGGATGATTCTGGCACTTCTTTCCCAAAGGAATACAGACAGACATACGACAAAGAGAAAACGGTTTTAAAGAGCTGACTTGATCAATTCTTGATACTTAATATCTATAAGCAACATTCTCCATATTTGAAAGCAAGGACAAAATTACTATTAAGTATTACTTACATTCCAAATCTCAATGTTCCAGAAACGTATGTTTGCCAGTGTGCACAATAGAACATGAATGTCCCAGCAAAACAGCAAAAAAACATCCAGTCAGGATTTGTCCCAAGTTGCACTGCAATACAAGTTCCAAGAACCACAAAAACTGCAGAAGAAAAATGAAAACCGAATGGCATCAATAACATCAACTGAGCTGAAAATCATCTTAGGTGAAATAATCTACTTTCATTTACATCTTTTACACCAAAATTTCAATGTTTTTTTTTTTTTCTTTTTTAACTAAATCACTCAGCTAAAGTCAAGTTCTCAAAGAAACTAGTATACTTCAGCATGTTTTCAAGAATTCTCCGTGTTTAGTTACAGTAGTATTAAATGAGTAGTAAAACATTTCAGGGTGCTGGGCGTGCTACCAAGCACAATCCTATCTCAGCACTAGGGGAGCTAAGGCAGGAGGATAGAGTTCAAAGCTGGCCTCAGCTACAGTGGAATATCCTGTCTCAAAACAATAAAAATCAGGAACTGGAGAGATAGCTCAGTGGTCAAGAGCACACACTGCTCTTGCAGAGGACCTGAATTTGTATATAATGCTCATTTTGGGTGATTCACAACCTAGCTGGAGGGGTCTGACACCCTCTTCTGGCCTCTGAAGGGAGCTGTGGTGAGTCTCTCACATACATACACATCCCAATTTTAAAAACAACACAAACGAACCCCACAAAAAAGCATAAACTCTTTAAGCACAGAGTCAAAAACAAACAAACAAAAACAACCAACCAATCCAGAGAGCTTCAACAACCATCAGAGGGATTAGAAAACTGTCTTTTCTTATTTAGCAGTTATCATTATGTGTCATGTTTTGGAAAAAGAATTTCTGTATGTCTGAAACTCAAACTACAATGTAAAATGATATTTCAAATTACAAAAATAAAACTTATGGCATTCCATAGTTTCTTCATTAAATTCTAATAGTCTTTCAAGTTATCCAACCAGTTTTCATTCAGTGGAAAGTTTGAGTTTTCCTTAATCTGACTTATTTAGCTGCTCTTCTTCCTTAAAAAGTGGGCTACCATCAGGACACACAGAAGTAATGATTTTGATACACAAATCTGGACTCAATGTAAGACTATCAAGACTTAAAAAAAAGTATCAATACTTAAAAAAAAAAAAAAAGCCATGCCAAATGATAGAACTACTAAAGAATTAAAATAATGAGGGAAATACTCCTGTTAGGAAGACTAGCTAGAAATTAGTATCACTTTTTTGTTTGTGATTTTGAGATAGGATCTTGTTATTTAGTCCAGGCTGGCCTAAAGCTTGCTCCATAGTTCATGCTGACCTTATACTTACACTCTTCCTGCTCTTCCTCTCAGGTGATGGGACTGTTACGTGTATACTACAATGCCCACCTCAATTTCATTTCCAAATTTTTTCTCCTAAAAATGCACTCAAGTATTATTTAAAAAACTTACAGCATACTATAAGTACAGACTACAGACATATCACCTATACTTCAACTATGCTAACCCAACCCACTGCCAGCACTTTTCCTTCTAGCCTTTTAAAAAAAATTGTATAACAGTGTGATTTGATATGTGTACACATTGTGAAAGGGTTATTAAAATTAAAAAAATGAATATAGTCATTACCTTTGTGGTGGAAACACCGAAAATCTACTAGTAAATTATCAATATACAACACAATATTATTAACTGTAATAATCATGCTATATATTATATTTCTAGAATTGATGACACCAGTCTTTTGATTCCGGCTCTTTAATATACTCTTAACTACCGGCACTTAGGATTCATTTAATTACAAGGCTATAGACTACCAGTCACCCACTATTGTACTTTTATCCAAAACTGTGAGATATGTGAAAATGATAATTATACTCTAATATTTTGAAAAGAAAAGGTCCTCAGCTGGAGATGGTGGTAGAGGGCCTGCCTAGCCTAGCATATGTAATGCCCTAGGTTTGAACCCCAAGCACTAGGGAAAAAACAAAACAAAAAAACAAAAAACCCAGCCAAAATCAATACTTAAGAGTTTAAAAATAAAAACAAGTTAAGTTTAGGTTCTAAACCTTCCAATAACACCAACAATGAACAAGCATTAAACAGAACCCCAAGTCTCAAAAAAAAGCACTAAAACTTAATATAAAATCATCTGTTTGGGAACTAACTAAATTTATTCCAACACTTATCACATTGTTTCCATCAGTTAATAATTCTCAGCATTAAAAAGCAACAATACCTGTTGATAGCGAGTCACAGCCATGATCAAAAAGTTCTCCCAAAGGAGAGCTACTATTGGTTCTTCTTGCCTGTTTCCCATCTATAGCATCCAAAGACTGGTAGATGAAAAGGCCACATGCACAAGCAATGTATGCCCAGAGAGGTGCCTATGAAATCAATAGAAACAGAAAAGCAACAACAGATACTTTATTACCTAGGCTTGGCTAAAATGTTTCTTTAACAGCAGATACTTAATCTCCATTTCAATTACATTTACTGAGTGAGTGTGTATGTGACATGTGGAGGTCAGAGGTTCTTTCCTTCCACCATGGGAGTCCAGGAATTGAACTCAGGTCTTCAGGCTGAGGCAACTGCTTTTACCCATTAAGCCCATCTTGCCAGCCCAATTTCTCTTCATTTTCTAGAGAAGTACTCCTGGTTGAAAGCTGTGGGAGATGACGCAAGCACTAAATAATAAAGAACTTATTGAAGCTTGAAGGAACTGGGATTGTTAGAATTAAATTCCCTGTTTTTAAGAGTGCTCAAGAAGGTCTCCGTTAACTATAATACACCTCCCGTGTCTCTGGGTCCTATAACCAAGGGATTCAACCAGCCAAAGTTCTAAAACATAAAAATCTGCATCTATATCCATTTGTCGTATTTTCTTAAGTAATACCACACATAGGTAGTCTAGAGATTGTTTACAGAATATGGAAGTGTGTATGTAGATTATATGTGCACTCTACACAATATTAGTTAGGGAAGGCACTTAAGCATCTGTAAACTGATTTCTGTGTGGAATCCATCCTTTACAATTCCCAAAGGATAACTGTACTTTGCAGGAATTCTACAAAACTCTCAGGAGGGACTACATTGTCTTCACTAAATTCTTCCCATTATTTAATCAATATACTAGCCTTGCATGGTAACCTGCCTATGACCGTAGCATTTGGAAGGTAAAAGTAGGAGGATCATGTGTTCAAGGTTAACCTTGGCTACACGGTTAGTTGATGGCCAGTCTGGGCTTCTTGAGAACCTGTTTTCATTTTGTTGTTCTGAAATAGGGAATCATGTAGCCCAGTCTATTCCCAAATTCTCTGTGTAGCTAAGTGTGGCCTTGAATTCCTTCTGATTCTGCTTCTAAGCTCTGGGATTATAGGCCTGTAGTACCATGCCTGACCAAAATTTTTCTTATTTTATGAAGAAGGGTCTGACAGTTCAGGTTGCTGGATTCAAAACTCCAGGTAGCTGAGGCCAGTCTAGAATTCCTGCTTCTACTTCTCTCGTAAAATCTAGGATTACAAGAGTATGTCACCATACCTGGAAATGCTGCCTGAACAAGTCACAACACCACAAAAGAACTAGCATGATATCCCCTCACTTCATCAAGGGAATACTAGGTCCAATAGTACTAAACACATTTCTCACTTCTCACTGCAGGACTTCTTGCTCCCAATGTGGTGAATGCATACTGAAAATGTTTGAGAATGGTCAACAATACAAATATTTTTCACATTTTCTTTATCAAGCAGCTTGTTTTTGACATGCTTTTATAAAGGTTCATAGAACAACACTATGGCAAAGAAGCTCTGGTTTACAGAGGCCTTGAACATTATTTTTCATATATTTATAGTCATATTTTTAAAGATTACTGTCTTTTTTTAGAAAATGATAGTGATTTAAATGCTGTGCATTTTCCTGTGTCTAGGCCATGAAAAAAATTATTATTATCATCACAGTATTTTCATAGATAGTAGTTGTCAAGTTACACTGTATTAATACTCAAGAGTTGTAAAATATTCAGTATATTCTATACTGGAAAGGGTTGTTTTCTGCTAAAGATCTGTTTACAACTTAGTTATTAAACAATAATGATCTTCTTTTAAACTTTTCCTTGGTGCTCCATACTTTCAGAACTTTTAGAACACTGAGGCTATTAAAAGGACTACATAGTACATACCTCTCTGAAACCAGAGGTATAAACTGTAAAGGCAATATATGGTTATGTAAACACATTGAAACAGCCAAGGAACTCTTGGTGACTATTTGGACTCAGGTCTATTGTTCCTTCTTCCTGAAAGACTCAGCATTCTCTAAGTCCTATTGTCCCAACACAGTAGCCATTAGCCATGTGTAAATATTTTGGTTTAAATTAATTATAATTAGGTAAAAAAATTCAGCTCTTTAGTTATACTTTCAAATTCTCAATAATCAGGTGGCTTACTACCATCCTAGCCACACAAAGAACACTGCCACCACCACAGAAATGCTACTGAATAGTTCTGCTTTGGAGAACTAAAAACAGAGGGACTTTTTGCGGCCTACATAGGATTTTAATGAGCTAGAGTGTTACTATGAAAACAGAGATGACTTCAACTATTACTATGAACACAATGTCAGGAAACAGCAAAATAACAATTAAATTAAAAAAAGGACAGATTAGTTTTCCTGGTTTTATCTTTTACTTTCTTTCTGTAAATATGTGAAAATATCTAATATTTAATTATTTTACAGCTCTCGGGTATTTTAATTTTTAAAGAAAGCCTCCTATTCCAGGTGTGGTCTCAAGTAAGCTGAAAGCCAGGTGAAGAAAGGAACACATGTATCAGTCAAGTATCATTAACTGAGAAGTGTAGGTTAGGAAGGCGATTTGCAAAATGGGGTAGAAATGCAAGGACAGTAAGGAAAGGTAGGTGTGAGAGTTAATCATCACTGTCAAATGACTGTATTTAGAATCATCCTGTAAACACATCCTTCGGTGTATCTATGAGACTGTTTGCAAAATGGTTAATTGAGAAGGGCAGACCAGATCCACCCCAGATAAGGGTGGCAGTGCCCCATGCACTGGGACCCCAGACTAAGAAGGAAAGGAAGGAAGGTAGCTGGGCAACAAACAGCATTCATGTCTCTCTGCTTCCTGGCTGTGGATACAATGTGACCGGCTGCCTCATGCTCCTGCCCCACCGCCATCCGCGCCACATCAGACTTCTCCCTCAGACTATGTGCCAAAGTAAGTCCTTCGGTTGCCTTTGCCAGGCACTTTGTCACAGCACTGAGAAAAGTAACTGATACAGCAAAGAGTAAGATTTTCTCTTTTCCTTTACATCTTTTTTCTTTGGATTTCTTTATATACTACTTTCTCTTCTCTTTGGAATAGCAATAGAAATTAACTGTGCAGAGATATTGTGAATGTGGTATTTTAGTTTTCTTTTCATTTTTCTATGCTAAAAAGTGAACAAGTTATTTTAATGAGTTATATCAAAAACTTTTTGTATCTAACTAACAATCTCAGAGATGACAGACCTATCACAGAATAGCCATGACCCATTTTAATATTTTAGCTAAGTCTAATAAGTATTTCTACCATGCAGCTTTGAAGGACATTACCCCTCCATGCAAAACACAGGAGTGCTGTAGTCATTTTCCACCTCAAGTCTTCCTCACAATAATTCTGAAAACTTCCCTGTGATCAGAGGATTTCCTATTCTGTACTCAAGTAAATCCAAATCACTTAAGAAAACTGTGAAAGAAAAGTATCACAGGCAACCATGTTTACCTAGTACATTCTCTGGTGTTCAACAAATGATGAGTGTTTGAGTCACTCTTAAACCTTTTCTTACTCCCTGATCCTCTTTCTAGATCTGGTTTAGGATTATTAAAATCCTTCCATTGCAATCAACAACCTACTTGCTGTTTCTTTTAAGGATTCACAATCTAGACCAAAAACTTTTGGAACTAGAAGTCCAGGCACCTCATATGAAACAGTTCAAAAGACATGTGATGTCATTATACAATTGTATTGGTTTTTGCTCTATAAATATCCTGACTGAGATACAGCTAGTTATTTGAGAAAATAAACCAGGTTGTGTGCTTATAATCTCAGCACAGAATAGGAAGTTATGGAGTCTGAAGCCAGCCTGAGTTTTAGATCAAAATTCTGCCTTTAAAAAAAGGAGAAACTAGAAATATATTCACACACTCTGTATGAACCATGTTTGCATAATAAAAGATGAGTCAAAAGAAAAAAAGAGACATATGTGGAACAAATGGCCAGGTCAGGCTTGCCTTAAACCTGCTATGAAGTGACATTTGCTTCCAACTCATGATCTTTCTGTCTCAGCCTCCTTAGTGGGTCACAGGTATCTGACACAACACCTGGCTGCGAAAAACACTTTTGCATAGACTTTTGTCATGCCATCTCAAATACCCTTTTCTTCAAGTTTCTGATAAGCAACAGTAGTATACAAAGTAGGAAGGACTTACTCAATTCATTAAAGTGTGATAGGATAAATATAGTTAACAAATAGCTATGAGAATATTTTGCCTTTATAGAAAATGATCAAAGAATTCCGATTACAATGTTTCTGGACTATAACATATGTTACTGTTGTTAAGGCATTACTCTTACCTGCTCTGTAGCTGTAGGGCAGTAGAAGACTAACAAAATAGTTGTACAGATATTTATCGATAGTCCAATGATGGTGATGAGATTTGGGGCAATCCATGAGGGTACTCTTCTAACTAGCCATTCCCAGTATCCTTGCATTAAAGGCTCAAGCAGGGACCGTCCAGCACTCTGATACCTGTGTTCTTCTAGTCGTTTTAATTGGTGTCTTGACAGTGGTGGTGTTGGTAACTGAAACAATTTATTTAATATACACCCTGTAGTACTCATATGCCCAAAGCCCACAGGGGACTCTGGGTGAGATTCTCCACATCGTTTCCTTGTTGACCGATGCCCACTCATGGATCTTGGTTTTCTTTTACTTGGAGACAATGATTTATCTTGTTTGGTAGTCTTCTGTGACTATTTACCTGAGGGGCAGAGGAAGATACATTTGTCAGTTGCTACCTATATATATTACCAGTAAATTAAAAAAAAAAAAAGTCAGCCTAACACAGCTAACAGCAAACAGGAAGCCCACCTAGGGACCTAATTTATTTCTAGATCTTACTAATAAGTATATAAACTTGCTTAAGTGAAACTGTGGGACTTTAATAGTTATACACTTCCATACCTTACAGCTTTTCTGATTCTGCAGCTCACAGTTCATCTTATACTGCTTCAGTTAATGATGGGATCAGATGTTAGAAACAGTTTAATCACTTTATACACAGAGGTACATACACATACACCTGTGTGTATGGAAAATGAGGTTCTAAACTAGCAAATTAGTATGAATATTAGATGAATAACTTAGCTGAAATGATTTTTCACGTGTGTGTTGTGATGCTGAGGATTAGACAAGGCCTTGCACATGCTAAGCAAGCGCTCTACCACTGAGTTACAACATGATCCTCTTAAACTACATTTTTTATTTAAGGATAAATATTTATTAAGCATCTATACCCAAACTAAGAATCCTGTATAAATTAGTTAATTCCATCCTCATAAGAAATCTAGGAGGGTAAAATGTGTGTGCTAATTATCCTATTTTTTATGGGAAAAAGAAACTAATATACAGAGCCTAGTTAACATGTTCACACAGCTGTTAAGTGATGGTCAAACAAACACAAGGTTTCCATTAAAGCTAAATCAGAAGATAAAACTTTTCCTGGTGCAAAGGGATATGGATTGTTTATAGGTGATACTGTAAACAGAAACAAAAATTTCAAGAACAGCACTATACACATGTATCAGCAGGGTGCTCTGAGGAAGTGAAATAGCAAGAAAACAAAGGTAAGTGGACTAAGTGACAGCCTCAAGGAACTTCGAGTACTTAGTCCCTGGAGTGCTGCACTTGAATTAGAAAAGACTAGAGATAACATAATTATTATAATTAAGCATATAAGAAAATAATTATAGGAATCGTTTCAAGATTAATAGGATAGCTATATATTAATCATAATGGACAAAACAGAAAGCACAATTAAAAACTAGCAAATGATCTCAATGGTTTTAAGTGATGAGGACTTAAAGGAGGGAGATAAAAATGTTGTACAAACGACAGTCAAATCTACTAGTAATTTCTATTTAGAAGGAACAATCAGCAGAAAGTTCTTAAGGATTCAGTATAAGAGGTAGAAGAGAAGAAAAAAGTCAGCAGCTAGAGATTCCTGTCACTGATGTCTAAAGGGGTAGCTGGAAAGTTTCTAACTTGTCATCTCTTGAGACAAGGAGTGAAAGGGGAACTGGGGACATGGGTAGTAAAGGAATACTTACACCCTTCCTTTCAAAGTCCTAGGTATTAAACCCAGAGCCTTCTACTTGACAAACAACCCTTCCACTGCAATGGTATACTCCCACCTGTTTTTTAACGGTATCACATTATGCAGGTGCAACAGTGGCATGAATGTTGTAGGAGTAACCAACCACTCTCTGATTGGATTTAGGATCTGCTCCATGAAATGGAGCTTAATGCCTGGCACTGCTAGGGTGGCCAAGAACCTGAGACTAGAGAGGCTAAACAAAGGAGGAAAAACAAAGTACTATTTTCTGCTAAAGGAACATATCCATAAAATGATTCCTAATGACAGTGCCTTGTTCAGCCATCATCAGAGAAGCTTCTTGCAGTAGATGGGAGTTAACACAGAAACTGACAATTGGACAATGTGCAGAGAATCAGAGACTTTGAAGCAATCAGTCCTAAATGGGATGCCTTCATCAAACCCTTCCCCTTAGCTCAGAGATTTATGTGGATGAGGAAGCAGAAAATTTTAAGAGTCAGAGGATTTCCTTGGGTGACTCCAAGGAAAACAATGTCCTCCAGGTACAACAGAAATGATGCACATATGAATTCAGTTACTGTGGCAGCACATACAGGGCCTGCACAGGTTCAAGCCAGATGGGGAAAGTAGACATGGAGTCCCATGCCTAACCGAGAAGCTATCTGCAAAGGAAAAATTAGTTTTCTCCAATGGAGTTTCACTGGGTATATTAATCAGACTTCAGAGTAGGCCCAGGAATAACTGGCCAACACAAAATGGATGGTATTTTTGTAGACTTTTTAATCTCATTTTGCTTGGTTTAGGCATTTTTTTGTCGTATTGGTCTGTTTATATATTTTAGATTCTGTGTTTTTGTGGGTTTTACTTATGTATTTAGTGTGAGTTTCTTGAGTTTTTGTTTGTTTTTTAAAGAGAGAAAGAAAGGACTTGGGTGAGTGGGGAGGATCTGGGAGGAGTAAGGGAGGGAAGAGGAAAAGTGTGATCTATATATTGTATGAAAATAATTTTTTTCAATAAAAAGATAGTACCTTGTTATGTTTAACTAGGTTAGTTGGCCTTGAATATACACGTATTTTCTTGTCTCAGCCTCCAAAGTAGCTGGGACCACAGGTGTATGTCATTATGCCTAGTTGACAAACAAAGCTTTTTGTATGAGATGTTTTCAGTGAAATCAAGACTGTAGTTCATCTGAGAGATGTAATTTCACTTAAAGCCAAAGTCTGAAAACTAGAAAACAGAAAGTTCTTGAAGGGATTAAATATGGAGAGAAAAGGAAAAAAAGTAAGAATCTTGTGAGGAACCCATCATTACTGAATAGGAGTAGAACACAAGAAGATTAACAACAAAACAAAGTAAGGATAATCTTGATGGAAGAAAAACAGCGGCAGCAAAAAACCAACCGGACCTAAGAGGTATACTGTGATCTTCTGGTTTAAAACTATCCAAGAAGCAATATAAAGTTCCCAGAAACAGAGCACTATGGGAATTTATAATGTGATCTATGGTCTCAGGTATCTCAACAGTGGAACTAGTCAGTTGCCCTCCCCATCCCCCTTCCTTTGGAAGGATCCACTTTATTCTGTCTTGGCTGAGAGCAGTAGGGGCTGCCTTATAATGGGTTAGAGAAGAGACTGAGGGGGAAGGTGGAAAAAGTTGAAAGTGGATCGTAGCATAGACTGGAAGGACACCCTTGCACTGGATAAAATGTTACTGTCACATACAGACCAGTGCCTTTTCTCTATATCCATGGATATATATATCAAATCCCAAAACTTTAATGTTACTTATGTGTCTAAAACCTCTGCCAATCATTAATCGTGTATCTTCCATTTTTGACTCAGAAAAAAAGTTAAGCAAATTTCAAAAAAAAAAAAAAAAAAAAAAAAAACTCCTCCAAAGAATAAACAGATTCAATTTAAGCAACTGAGGTGGCATACAACAGCAATGTTTAAATAATGTTAAAACAAAACTATGTTATCACTTTAGATTGAAAGACAGATTAACAATCATCAAAACACCTAGCTTTAGAGTAGTTAAATTTATTTCTTTTTTTTTTTTTTTTTTTTTTTTTTGGTTTTTCAAGACAGGGTTTCTCTGTGTAGCTTTGCGCCTTTCCTGGCACTCACTTGGTAGCCCAGGCTGGCCTCGAACTCACAGAGATCCACCTGGCTCTGCCTCCCAAGTGCTGGGATTAAAGGCGTGCGCCACCACCGCCCGGCTTAAATTTATTTCTTTATTATCCCCTTCCTTCCTTCAAATTTTGAGATGGGTTAGCACTCTGTATGTTCAGGCTGGCCTAGAATTTGCTAGGTAGTCCAAGCTGACCTGGAATTTTCAATCTTCCAGTCTCAGCCTCCTGAGTGTTAATATTATAGGCATCTGTCATCATGTTTAGCTATAGTAGCCAATTTTTTTATAGTTAAACTGGATGACACTTTTTTATATTTGGCAATCTACAATCAGCTTATGGAATTCCACTTGAAAGAGAAATAAAAGTTTAGTTGGGCCCATTTTTACTTCATTGGCTCAGTGTGTTTCATTCTCATTTGTCATTTGTTTATTGTCTTTTAAAGGCAGTACATAAAATAGGCTACTAGCCTATTTTAGCACTGAATAGCTACAAGCAACTGATCCTAATGGTTTTAAGTTTAAGCATTTGGCAGGACTAGCTGACAAACTGATACTTTTCTTCTGAATTTTCCCCTCATGACCTAATTTCTTTTAACCTTTTATTGTTGATTTAAAAAAATACATTTTTGACAAATTGTTTCTAATTTAGCCATTACGTAAGCCATACATTTGAAAAAGACAATGAGTTTTTGAACATTTCAATTTGGCAACATTGTCTCTGTAAAGTTACTAGTAACAGCACTCTAAATGTGAATTCAGGCACAAGCAGCCCCTGAGATACTGATGGCTACTTTACTTTCAACTCATGCCAACAGCCAGAGAGGTTGCTGACACTGCTCCAGGTCACCTCCACCTTTCCTTCCGCAATCCCAAGGGCTATTACCAATTGGAAAATAACAAAGCATGAGTTTCTGAATTAAAAGCTAACGTAGGCCAAAGGATCGGATAGCAGCAAAAGTAAGTTTAGGAGAAGAAGATCAAAGAGCATGATAATGGAAATTGGGAAGACATTACAAATATTAACAAAAGGTATCTGAACTGCTTGAAATTTTTGTGTACAGTCAGGCCTATGTCCAAAAAGGTATGCAGAAAGTATCTTTTCTTACAACATAAGAAACTAAAATCATAACAACAAAACTCCAGCAAAGTAAAAGTTACTGTTGGTTAGCCTACAAACATACCAGTCAAAGTAGTATTTATTAGAGAAAAGTTCTCAGTTCCAAACATGTCTGCTATGTGAGTATAGTAAACAAGACACACATGGTCTAAGCTCCCACACCCAGCCGATACTAAAACCTGGTAACCAAGCAGTAACACTACAGAAAATAAAGTGCTGAGGCAGAAAAGGGCTGGACGTACACATTTTAAATAGTGATGTAAGTCAGCAAAGAAGGAGCTATTATACCCAGCTCCGAAGAAAAGAAGGACTAAGTATTTTAAGAGCAGGATAAAGAATAGTCCAGAAATGGAGAACGGGGCAGTAAAGTGTACTTGTTCAGCTACCTGAGAGATCACAAAGGCAGAACAAAAGTATAAATCAGACAGGAGAAGTCTGAAACATCAATGACTGTAGAGATTCATAAGCTATGGTTAAGTATTAAGATTTGATAGAAAACTACCAATGAACAACAAAACTTCCAATTTCAGAGTACAGCCTGTTAACTGAGAACAGGTTTTCATAATTATGAAAGTAATTTTAAACTATAAAAAAATGGCTGCCTGTGGAAACTCAGTTTATAACATTAACAGCTACCGCAGCCTTTCCACTTGTACTCAGTAAACACCCTCCCTCCTGTTACAATCTGGCTCTAGTGCCCTGCTTTCATGCAGCCCTTATCTTTCTTTGAAAATTTTTTTGTTTGTAGAGCTTTGTTTTGTCTTTACCCCCTACAATGCTCTCCAAGTCCCATGACCACAGAATCATTTCTGTCTTAACATTCTTTTCCCCCACAATCTTGTACTGTAGTTGACATTAAAAAGAAAACCATTCAATACTTACTGAATATCATTCTGCTAGTATTTAATGAGCACTTGGTTGTTCTACCCCTAGAAGGATATGCCATTCTACATTCTCAAGAAGTACAAAGGCTAGGTGAGTGGGTCTTGTCCTCAACTAAGTTGTATCATGTGCCAGGCAATAAACTTTTTGGAAGCATAAAGGGGACATGATCTGACAAAGCCATTTATCTTGTGTAGGCATGGATATATATGTTCAACAAAGAAATGATACTTAATAAATACATTTATTAAAATCAACTACTTTTTAAGTTTTCAAGTCTCTCACGTAAAACGTATGTAACAGCATCCCACCCATCTTATCCCTGTCATGGAGGGGGGTATCTGATAAATACCACATTTAAAACAACAAAAGCAGAAACAGAAAACTCAACTGCTGAGCAGACCGAAAGGTAAACTTACACAATATCCAACTTGTGTGAAATTCTAGAACTTCTCTTCCTCCCCCCATGTTTAAGGGTGCCAAGTTCTTATCTGCACTGATTCAGCAGTATGTTTACAAGCTTTTCAGGGGGATCCAGTAGTAGACAGCTTGCCCACCTCTGACACTACTAAAGAAAAATACTAATAGTAAGACTATTAGGGAGGAGACCCTAGAACAAAGGACAAAGGAAAGAGAAAGAAAAACAGGAGCAAGAAAAGAAAATTAATAGGCTCACAAGATTGCGCTCAGCATTAACAAATAATATATTTGTTCTGTATCTTTTTTATGTATTTTATGCATCATAAAATTGTTATGTTTAACATTTAACAGATGATACATAAAACAAGTTTGGAGGGAAGCTTTTTCTGTACACTTGGAAGCAAACAGTACTGTGTAACACAACTTAGATCTGTGTTTTGCTGAAGTGAAATCTCGTGTTCCTTAAAAAGGGAAATAACTTTCATGAGGGGTGGGGGCAAGCCTAGAGGCTTATTCATTTTTCTGTTCTCTTAAAAAGAGTGAAGCATGACCCTCAAAATGAATACCAGCACCATTTCTAGCCAGTTTAAAGAGCAAAATATGTAGCCTAGAAAAGAAAGTTCTATACAATAAAATATAATTGGTGGTAATGTGACAGGCAGATTTACTTAATTCGATTTTTACAAGGAAGGATTGTAATGACCAGTTGTACAGGGAATATAGTTTCTCAGCATAGAATAAATACACAGCAAAATGATTTTATAACTTCAAATTTCTGGAATTCTACAAACGCCAATAGTCTTAAATTGGTAATGTTCCAAATGTATACAGTTTACCTTGAATTTGAGCCAGTCAATTCGACACACGTATTTGAACACATCACTGACAGTTCTAAAGTAGGAAGGAAATATTCTAACTACTCATGGATAAATAAATGTTGAAAAGCAACTACGGATTGTTGCCTGATGAGTTAGGAGTTTTAGCAAAACCATATATTCAATAGCAATGATACAACATGGCAAAAACTGGTAACAAAATGCCAAGCACCGAACTGGGAAAAATCAAACTCGGTAAAATATAAGGCTTGAGGTTCAGCCAAGCGTTCCTGGGAACACAGGCAAACCCCGGCAACCTCCTTCTAAGAACGAGACTGAAATAAACTCTAG
The DNA here is from genome assembly GCF_949786415.1 of Peromyscus eremicus. NCBI lineage: Eukaryota > Metazoa > Chordata > Mammalia > Rodentia > Cricetidae > Peromyscus > Peromyscus eremicus. The sequence goes on from NC_081421.1 coordinate 79,604,356, forward strand.
TTGGCAATCTCTGAGCTTGTCAATATGGGCTGAAATTTCTAGAAAAGTTGCTGAACAAGAAGCGTGGCCCAAGCCAGGAAACATCACCACCGCCTTCCAAAGGCTTCAAGGCAAAGACGGCACAGGATGCTGCACGGTTCGGTTCCTGGACTTGGCAGCACCGGGCCAGGAGGGTGTGGACCTGCCAGGCAAGGTCGGTTCCGCGCGGCCGGCGCCCCAGCCCTTGGCTCGCCCTGGGCCGCCCTGGGGTGGGTGCTGCCTCCCGCGACCCGAGGCTCGCACACCGCGCAGGCGCCCCTCCACCTCCGACTCTAGAGCTCTCGGGACAGCCAGAGTCGCCCCCGCCCTCCCCACAACGCCGCGCGCGAGGCCACCCGGCGCCAGCAAGGACGGCATTTGCCTCAACTAGTCTGTCCGCAGCCACCCAGTTACGTCCAGCCCACAGCCTCCTGCCCTCGCTCCCCTCTTGCCGGGAGAAACGCACCCCACCACGTCCGCGACATCCCCGCCGCTTCCCCAGGCCGGGCCCCCGCAGCCTTACCCCGACCCAACAAGCACAAGCCTAGAAATTGCAACTCCGAGCCCAGCCGACTGAGTGACTGATAGGCAGCAGCACGTTCACGACACTTTCACGATTGCCGTAAAGCGGTGGCGGAGAAAAGCCTGCTGCGCGTCTCCGTGCTGCTTGGGAGCGCGCCCCGGGGCTCCGCCCTGATTCCTGCAGCGGTCTGGTTCTGCATCCTGAGGCCGGAGCTGGCGGGTCCTGGACCGGAAAGGAAGACCCAGAGGTGGGTGGAGGAGAATGGCTGGCCTAGCCCGGAGCGGGGGTGTCTAGCTGGAGGCTGCGTCGGAAGATAGGCTCTCAAGTGTCAGGCGAGGGCGCAGCGCGAGTCCCTATCGCCACGCGGGGCGCGCGCCTAACCTGGTTGCGTGAGCTTCGCCGTGCACTTGACCCTTCGAGGGCCACCTCCCGGGAACCCACGTTTCGTGGTGGATGACAACTAGGCTGAGGTTTCCGCACCCCACTTTTTCTCTCTTCGGTACCTCTATGCCCCCAAGTGGTGCTTCGTGCCAAGGGCGTCGCTTATATTTTCCTTGTCCCAGGCACAGCGAAGCTCTTGTACTACAAGACTTGGGAGGAAGGCGGTGTGAGAGGGAGAAAGAAAAAAAAGTGTCTTAAACACTCAGCTTTTGTTGAAGCAGCTAAGGAAAACTTTGAGTACCTTTTGTCATTCCTGAGCCCTTGTTTCTAGTTGGTGGGGGCTGGGGAAGTTCGAAACTGAGATGAGTGGTGTGACCTTGTATTTATTTACACAGAGCTCAGTCTACAACCCATGATTGTGTTTCAGGGAGTGGTCCCTAGCTGAAAGGAAATTACTAGTCCTGTGAATCCTGACAGCCTCGGTCCTTTGAAAAACAGTGAAACAGGAATAAGTTCTCCCGATTTCCCAATTTTAATTTATAAAGAATTCATACTCATTTCTCGGCCCTGTAACTAGACGATTTAGGATTAGCCATTAGAAAATATTACATTTGTCAAGAGGCCATATTAGAGTTCAGGAAAATAGTCATTTTAATGCTTTGGGACCTGATGGTTCTGTGTACCTCTGAAAAACTGGAACTTCCTGTTTGTTCACTTGGAACATCCAGAGTTTACATTTTTATTATTCTTTAGCTGTCACCACTTAGAAGGGACAACATAACGAAGTTCATCTTATTACCAGTGGCTCTTATATGTTTGTGAAAAAAAATGTAACTGGATTTCTGATTCACTGAACTTCAAAGAAAACAGAGAAGATGGGTGAGATATACAAAACAATTTGTTAAAATTCTTACTGTTGTCTAAAGTTTTATATTTTCAAGTAATTTTAAAGCTTTTTTTTTTGGTACTGGAAATTGAATTTAAGTCCTCTTGTTTGCTTTGCAAACACTCTACCCATGTCTTTAAAAGGGTTCTTGAATGTTTTAACTCCTAAAATGGTGAACCATTATAATTCTCATCTACTTGATCTAAAATTGGTCTCATACTTTAACTTTTGGAGGTGAAGGTGCATGGACAATTAGTAGTCTTCCTTACCCATCCTGTGTATTTTAGTTTCTTAGTTGTCACTGGCAGACTGTTAAAGTATTTTAAGCCCTGCCTTGCCTCTAAACTGTCAGTTTAAACAACTAGAATCTTCAAAGCCTAAATATATAAATATATCATACCTCGAAGAAATTGATACACAGCCAAGTATAGGTAGTTATGACTTAAAAATTGATAAATTATTATAGTATTTTATACTTATATTTCAAATTAGAACATTGTATCTCAGAAATTAAGTAATTTGCCTGAAATCCAATAACTAGAAAGTCATAATTTTGGGATTAAAAAAAAAACCACATTGTGTTTAGGGGTTAGGGAAATGTGTCTTCTGTGCCAAACAATAAGAAAATTGACTTCCTACAATTAAAACATTTTCTTAATTACAGCTGGTACATCACTGATATTAAAAATTTCAGGCATCAGCTCTTTAATGAAAAGCAGTTTGCTTATAATACTACATTCTAATGTTCAGGCTACAGATACTGTTTGTTCACTGGCTAAGAATTGTGTTTCTTAAAATCATGTAGTTGAAATAATAACATATTTTCTATGTATATAGATTTCAGGATTTACAAAAGGAACAAGTTTGGGAAGTTCTGAAGATTGAAATTTTGAGAACTCATAAAATAGGTAATTTATCTTTCACATTGTAAAAAGGAGCAAATATTTAATAACCACTTATAATAGTACCTAACATTTCTAGCCAGGCGGTGGTGGTGCATGCCTTTAATCCCAGCACTCGGGAGGCAGAGCCAGGCGGATCTCTGTGAGTTCGAGGCCAACCTGGGCTACCAAGTGAGTTCCAGGAAAGGTGTGAAGCTACACAGAGAAACCCTGTCTTGAAAAACCAAAAATAATAATAATAATAGTAATAATAATAATAGTACCTAACATTTATTATCTCATTTAGTATTTTAGTAAACCTCACTGAAACAGCTGTTCTTTTAAACTGTTTAACTAATAGTACTGGGGCTTTGGGATGGCTCAGCATGTAACGTAATCACCAGCAACTCTGAAGACCTGAGTTCATTCCCTCCGACACACACATAGTAGAAAGAGAAAACTGATTTCTGAAATTTATTCTCTGGCCACATGGCATGTACACCCCTACACACACACACACACACACACACACACACAAAACCACATAAACAGATGTACTTTTAAAGTATTTGACAATATTAAAAGCTACTACTGGTTATATATCACCAGTGTGTTGAGTTCTTTCCTTGTTGTCACAGTAACTTCTGTAATAACTATCTAGCACAGTCTGGTAGAACATTTCCATGATAAGGAAACGTTCTGTACTTTTATTGTCTTGTTGCTAGCCACTAGATTGGCTCTGAGCATTTGAACTGTGATGAATACAACATAGAAACTGAAATTTGGAATGTTATTATATATTCATTTGAATAACTGCATGTCCCTTTCTAGTAACTACTGCTTGGATGGGCAATCTGTGCTGAAAATATTTCCAATTTTCAAAAGAGAAACTGGCTCAGATGAGTTTTGAGGCTTGCCCAGTCTCACGTAGTTTTGCTTTTAAAAAACTGTTATGTAGGGGAATGGTTAATTTGGAAATGCAGATTGTATAGATGGAGAGGGGGAAAAAAGCAGTCCATCCAGGAATGGAGACTCTAAACAAGAGTGGCTACACTTTACAATGAGTGGAAGGATGAAAGAAAGGAATAAATAACTTACAGAAATAGAATTGCCATTATTTAGTGATAGCATATGAGATTTTGCAGAGAGCCTACTCTGCAGGAGTTACTGTGAAGTCCAGGAATCTGAGAAAAATGATAATGCTGCTTATTGAAATAGAAAATACAAGACCGGTTACTAGAGTTAAGATGATGTCAGTTTTTTGTTCTTTCAACAAGTATTAAGTGATGGTGGGTGAGTCCTTGTGTTTGCAGTTGGTGACATGGAATCTCTCTCATTCACTTCACATACCTTCATAAATGTTCATATGATAGAATTAAAGAGCTAGAGATGTGCAAGTCAAATTTTCTCAGCAAGTGCTTACTTTTTCATGCAAAGAGATTGGCAAAGGTTGTGTGTGTAGAAGATAGTATTTCTGCCGTGTGTGTGTGTGTGTGTGTGTGTGTGTGTGTGTGTGTGTGTTTCTGTATGTGGTGGTGCACATGTATGCAAGTGGTTGTTGAGGACAGAGTACAACCTCAGGTGTCATCTACCTTTTCAAAGGTAGAATGTCTCACTGGCCTGGAATTTGCCATGTAGGCTAGGCTGACTGATGAGCCCCAGTACCCGCCTCTTCCTCCTCAGCACTAGAATTACAAGCACTCTGCCACACCTGGCTTTATTTACATGGATTCTGGGTTAAACTGAACTATCTTTCCAGCCCTTTGCTGTTTTAAATATTAAGAAGGATCTAGAAGTAAAAAATAGTAAAATGGGGAAGAGTGGGATACTAGTAGTGGGATGAGCAAAATGTTTTGAGCATACCTTTTACCCAAACACCTAAATTCTGAATAATTCATGTTAGCTTTTTAAATACAAAACACAGTTTCTATGAAAGAAAATGGAATTCCTCAGCCAGGCATGGTGGCTCATGCCTGTAATCCCAGAACTTGGAGGTCAGATGGGAGGATTTGAAGTTTGAAGTAACTCAGATAATAGTGTATTCCAGGCCAACCAGAACCGAATGGTAAAACCTTATGTTAACCAACCACATTTCCTAGAACAAGGAAAGGGAAATGTTCCAGACTGAAAAGTCAAAACAAGGAACTGAAGCAAGAGAGATAAACTAGCTGTTATCTTCTTTGTAAGCATTTGGCTTATAACTTAAAAAGAACAGTGAAGGACAAGGAATACAATTCTGCTTCCTACTGGAACAGGAAGGGAGGATTCATACCTAGATCTCCTGGTTACATGATCTACACAGCATGCTTATGGTTTATGCAAATGGTATTAAGATTTCAGTGAATAATATTTTCATAAGATAAAATACAAACATTTCCTCATAATTACATAACTCACAACCTCTGAACTACCTTTTAACAAATTTAGTCAGGATCTATGTCTACACATACTCGGTGAATGGAGGGCCAGAAAAATCTCTCCCTCTTGGCAAAGAGAGATCACTGAACTTTGTTTTCTCCACATGTCCAGGTGGAAGAATAAAGACGCCAGCTGAGGACTGGAAACTGTATAAAGCCTACCATCACTGATTCAAAGTTCAAGCTCGCAGTCTACATGGACTGAAAAACTAGAAGCCAAGGATTAACACAAAGTTGGCCCAGGTTAGTAAGCCAAGGATTAACACAAAGTTGGCCCAGGTTAGTAATAAGTCCATGTGCCTAGCAAAATCAAATACAGACTCTCCTTGATAATTCATCCTTAATTTCTCTCTCCCTGAAACAATTCATCCTTAATTTCCCTCCCCGGCCCCCCCCCCCCCCCGCCCCCGTGTGTGTGTGTGTGTGTGTGTGTGTGTGTGTGTGTGTGTGTGTGTGTATACATGCATGTTCCTGTTCAAGTGTGTCATGGTGCACATGTGCCTGTCAGAGAACAGCATATAGGAGTCAGTTCTTTCCTTCTGCCATGTGGATTCTGGAACTCAAACTCACCATTAAGTTTCTTAGAACTGGTCTTTTAAACTTTTTTTCACTCATAACTCTTTCTCACCAAAGGAATTTTTACATGATGTTGGGTATATAGATACATGAACTAGGTAAGTAAATCAAACATTCATAATAAAATCATAAGAAATTTATTTTAAAACAGTTCTTTGGTAAACATATAGTTTTACCATTTATGAAAGATCGTAGCAAATTTGAGTGCTAATGTGGCGAATAAACTTGTTTAATTTTATATTAACTATTAAGTCACTGAATATTTGACACTCTAGGGCAGTGTTTCTCAACTTGTGGGTCATGTCCCCTTTGGGGTCAAACAACACTTTCACAGGGGTTGTGTAAGACCATCGGAAAACACAGATATTTACATTCCAGTTCATAACAGTAGCAAAATTACAGTTATGAAGTAGCAGAGAAAATAATTTTATTGCTGGGGCTCACCACAAATGAACTGTGTTAAAGGGCTGCAGCATTAGGAAGGTTGAGAACCACTGCTATAGGGCAAAGTACATCCTCTGTGTTTTTCAGAGTTAATAGACTTTATTTTATCCCATTTATGCTCCTTTGCATAAATATGTCATGCTAGGTGGCAGAAGTCCATTTAGGACCATTTCATTTGCTAGCAAGATTTTCCTAATGCCAAACTGAAATCATTTAATGACTGTTTGTTTGTTTGTTTGTTTTGGCTCAAATCTGTAAATCTGAAATTTTAAAATCAAATATTCAAACCATTTCAATCAAGATATACTACACACTGAGGAATGACAGGAAAATATGAAAATATTTGTTTTCTGTAATTAAACCATATGCTTCTTTAAGAACAGAAAACTTTGTATTTACACTAAAACCTGATTCCTAACACACAGTAGCTTTGAATATGATTAAGGTGCTTCAGGCAGTGTTCACTGATAGTGAGTACATGGTGCAAAGTATACCGTGTGAGATCTGAGCCAAGACTGCACAGAAATTGTGTAATACACGCCCAGACAAACACCCTCAGGTGTTTCTGGGCTCATCACACTGTTGAATTTGGATTACTGTTGCATGTTCAGAAACCTTTTCCTGTTACCAGATTTTTTTCATGGCCCATAGTTTAAGAAGCTAGAGTTTAGAATACTTTCAGATTTAAGATCCCACAAATACAAGCTCATAGTTGGAAGCCATGAAAAACATGGAAGAGGTTTGGGAGGGTAGTTCAGTTTGTAGAGCACCTAGCATGCAGGAAACACTGGGTTAGATTTTTAGTACTGCATAAACTAGATGTAATGGCACATGCCTATGAAATCATAAACCTTCTTGACTATATAGGGAGTTCTTAGCAAGTCTAGGATTAAAAAAAGAAATCATGTAGATTTTTCTCATTTTGAAGTTTTATAGTTAATGTAGTTTTGTCATTTCATAGGACATTCTATGATCAATTTTGAGTTAATGATTTATAGAAGTATAGTGTATGGCTTATTATTTCATAGATAGGACAAGTTGGTCCAGTACCTTTTGTGTACATGATAGCCTTTGCTTGATTATGTTGTCTTTATTCCTTTGGTGAATAAAGATTAGTTGGCTTTATCTAATTGGGGGTGGGGGGAGAAAAAACGGTTTCAAAAAATATTAGAGACTATATACTGGCATATTGCAGGTTTCTAAGAGGTCAAGCTCTAAGAAAAGCACATGTAAGACTTGGCAAAACCAACAAATAATAGAACTGGATTCCTGCAGACTTGAGAGAAGAACTATTTGGAAACAGGAATTAAAATAGCATTTAAGAGCTCACTAAGGAAATGTAACTATCAGGATTATTCTCTCAAAAACCTACTCTAGAAAAAGCACCTAGAGGATATTGGCAAGGAATTTGCAAGAAGAATAAATAGATAATTGAAAATGCTGATAGAACATTAAGGACTGGTAGAAAAGAGAAAAACCCTAGGAGATTATGACAGTTTAGACAGGAAATTACTTGAATCAAGCTTAAACTGGTAGCTTTTTAGAACAAAGGAAAAGAAACTTACTTAGCAATATAAATATACTTATTTTGCAACTAGTCATATGATTGAAACAGATGATAAGTTGCAAGTGGCTGAGATTTCATCATTGGGAAAGTCAGGCTGAGACGAGGAAGTAGAAATTGTAGAGCATTATTCAAACTCAAGGAATTTGATTTGGTATTTACAAAGTTGATGAGAATTACTAGGAACAATTTTAATTTTAAAGTATTTATATTTTTAGCAATTAAATTTCTAAAACTAAGTAAATGAAGAGATAATTCACATTCTTGACTTGTTAGTATATAACATCTTCAGTCTAGAGTTTAAGGAGAAAATGGCATATAGTATGTATTTAAGTGATTTTTTTTTTTTGACTCTTCATATAGGAACTGGAAATATAATAGTTTCTGGCTTCTAAAACAACTCTTTCTTGTTCTTCTCAAACTGAAGTTTAATAAGAAAGGAAAACCAAACAAGATGTTACTATTCAGTGTGATCAGTGTTGTTGTTGGTGATGTACAGGCTGCTGCTGGAAACAGAAAGGACATTTAGCTAGAGCTAGACGTGAAAAATGTGTAGAGATTGGAGCTGGAGAGATGACTAGGCCGTTCAGAGCACTGGGTGTTCTTCCAGAGGAGAAGAGGACTTAGGTTCAATTCCCAGCACCCACAGAGCAGCTTACAACCATCTAACTGTAACTCCAGCTCCAAGGGATCCAACACTCTCTTCTGACCTCTCAAGGCACCGGGGACACATACACAGACATATATGCAGGCAAAACACTCATACACATAAAATAATTAAAAATAAAAGTGTGTAGAGTAGGTGTGGAGGTGATGATAGCCTCAGGTAGGCAGTGTGTTCCTCTGCGGTGTGTCTGCAGTCACCGAACCCACGCTTCTGGATAGTTGTATTCTTCTGACACTTAGTTTACTGAGCACCTTGGGGCCCAGGTGGCTCAATTTTGTACCATCCATGGACATACTGCTCACAGGCAGGTCCAGCAAGTAGTTCTTCTCTCTGTGTAGGGAAATAAAGAAAAGTTTCTTGAAATAGCAGAGCAGCTGCATCTCAGTCATGGGAACTCTGCTGTCATGCAAATATTCCTCTACTTCCCCTTTACCATCAACATAGCCTTTTGTAAGCTTTCTGCCTATCAACTTCCCATGTTCTCCAGGCTACTGTAGATCACAGTGGAAGCCCTGGTGCTTGGGCAGATTTACTAGCAGATGCCTTTCTTGTCATCCTGTTCTGGCTGCAGTGCTCCCACTCATTGGTCTTGATAAGGAAACCAGAACTGTGATCAGGGATAGCCCTAAGTCCTACTGTCCTTTGCTGTCTTCTCTCTACCATCCATAGTCACAAGTCAAACTCTGGACCCTATCTTCTTGAGAAGCTGATACGGCTCAGTTGGTAGATGACTTATCTGGTATACCCGAACCCCTGGGTTTGATCCTCAGAACCTGAGCAACCAGGTATGGTGTGGTATACGCTTGGAATCCCAACAATTAAGGTAGCCAGCTTGGAATGCTTGAGACCTTGTTTCAGAGAAAGAGTAGCACACTGACACATACATAGACAGGCAGGCTGAGACTGAGGTGGAGAGTCACTGACCTCTGGATTTCAAGGTTTTAGGTTCAACTTGGCTGACAAAGGGAAAAAAATGTGTTTGGCTCCAAATACCACATTTCTTGTTTACCATGAGGGCCTGCATGAGAGGGATGAGGTCCAAAAAGCCTGACCAGAGAAACTATGGGTCTGCTGTAGAATATAGCACAAATTGACAATCTCTACCACCCACTTCAGCTCAAGAGCTCTTCCCCTCATCTAGATGTCTTCTGTGCTGGCATTTATACTGTGGATTATGGGCATCCTCCACCACTTCTTTTGTTCAACTGATTTGTCTCTTTTGGATTTTGAACTGAAACTGCATTATAGAGGCATGATTGTATGAAATGTATGAAATGTATGAAAAATCCCAAACTTCTCATCATGCCTCAGTCTTTCCTTCTAAGGATGGTTAGGGGCTACACTGCCCAGCCAACTCATCAGTATATAAGACATTTGCCAGTCTAGAGATTACAAAGATTTTAGTAGCTTTCTTTTCCCCAGAAAACAGAAGACCACATTCACTGATTTGACCAATTGTAGGTTGAGAATATTAGGGGAAAAAAACTAGCTGTATTGTAGATGTAAGGATATTTTTAGTGTCTGAATAATACATTGTAACAACTGCCTTAATTGATTTACATTATTATAATATAGACATGACCTAAAGTGTATGGGGTGTATGTAGATTATAGGCAAATCCTATGCATTTTGTATGAAGGACTTGAACATTTTTGTATTTTGTTATCATTGAGGTGCTTATGATACAGAAGGGTAGCTTTATACTTTTTACAAGGTCCAGTTAGAAAGTTATTCTAATAATCTGGTCAAAGATAATAGCAGTTTAGGTAGAGTAGTAGCCGTGAAGATGGAGAGAGAAGGTAGACTGCACAGAAATAGTAGGAGAAGAGTCAGGATTGGGACTTAGTTATGTGTGAAATGATGAGGTAGGAAGCAAGTTTCCGGCTGTGGCCAGTGGGTAAGTCTTAGTTCTGAAAAAATGAAGAGGTGGTGCTGGAATGGTATGGTGAGGAGGCTTGTGGGATAGGAGTACATACAGGTGTGGGGATGCTTGCACATCAAGAATACAAGTTTTAGGGAGTGAGTGGCTAACAACGAGTGGGAAAACTTATCCATTACTGTTTCTCATTTGTATTTTCTGCTGTAGACAACCTGTTTGAAATGTGGTGGTTTCAGCAAGGCCTCAGTTTCCTGCCATCAGTACTTGTAATTTGGACGTTTGCTACCTTCGTATTCTCATACATCACTGCAATAACACTCCACCATGTTGACCCTGCATTGCCCTATATCAGGTCAGTGAAACATATTGGTCATTTAGAAGTAACCCCCAGCTTCAAGACTGGGATTGGAACACAGGTCCAGGTAAGTGCCTTGCCACCAAGCTACTTTCCCAGACCACGGAGAGTCTTTATGACTAGTTCGTAGTTTTCATTGAATATGGCCTTTCAATTTCCATTTGAAAATTCAAGTTTTTATGCTGCCGTTATAGCAAAGGGAACATAAAATAGAACTTGCATTTGATTTTCTCCATGCAATGGAGAAAAATTGGAACAGTGGGATGAGTCATAGATGCTAATCTCTTAGTAACTTGTCTTTTAAATAAGTGCTTGAGCTTGCTTCAGAAATTAGAATTAGAATTACTTTCCTCTTAAAGTTCAAAAATGTTATAAACAATAGTAATATTAGGAAAATGTAGTAGTACTGGCAAATAGTTACTGATTTATTATGTGACAAGGTAATGTTCTAAGTCCTCTTCATGCCTTGGGTAATCGAGTCCTTAGATCATCCATGTGAGGTAGAGAAATTTATCCCCATTTAAGAAGAAAGGCCTTGTAGTCATCCTCTGTTACTGTAATATAAATCTGAAATAACCAACTAAAGGAGAAAAGGTTTGCTTTGTCTCACAGTTGTAGAGGTATCAGACCATGATTAATCAGTCCTCTTGCTTTGAGCCTGGGACAAGACAAATGTCATGGCAATAGTACATAGGGAACAGAAGCACTCACCTCATGACCTGTAAACCAAAGCAAGCAAGAAGGAGGCCAGAGCTTTGTAATTCCCTTTAAATGTGCATGCCCAATGACCTAAAGACCTCTTACTGGGCCTAACATCTTAAAGAGCCCACCAACTACGCATAATGCTTCCCTGTAGACTAAACCTTGAACACCCTCAGTAGCTATATCACAGAAGTAAGGTCCTGGAAAGGTATGTGTTTTGCTCAATGATACACAACTCATTCAGTGATGGAACCAAGATTTATACCTACAGTTTTACTCTAGGGACTGTGTTATTACTTTTCATGACCTGCTGGCTAGATACTTCTGACAAAATGAGTATCAATAGTTATATTTTTGAAATTTCAAAACTACTAACAATTTAATTATGGGTGTTGCATGTACTGTGTTTATAACCACTTTTATTATGAGTGTTTATCACACAATGTATGTGTACATGCTTGATGCCAGCCAGTTTAGTGCATCAAAGCCCTTGGAATTGGAGTTACAGAGGAGTGGAAACAGCCATGTAAGTGCTAGAAACTGAACCCAGGTCCTTTATAAGAGCAGCAAGTGGTGTTAACTTCTGAGCCACCTTTCTAGCTCTGCTCATCCCATCTTTTTAAAATTGAAGCAGCGAGTAATGTAGTTGTAACTCTGCAAGAAGGTGCATATTTGAAATTGATGAGGGTCTGTCAGCATTTTTTATTTCCCCTTCTGAAAACTTATCTTCTTGCATTCAGAGCTTTCTGTAACCTAGGAGCTAATGAGTGTCTTGAGTGTTTCAGTTCTCTGTCAGTCTTGTCTGTGATCTTTCCAAGTTCCCTGGATACTCTCCCGGCCCCCCCACCCACCCCATTTCCTTCTGCTTTTATTTTTCTGATAAAAAGCTCTGTTTTACTCTGAGCTCTTTCTCTAAAGTAAGATATTTAAGTTGTACCTATTCCCTACTCAGACTCATTTCTTTGATCGTCATGATGTAAATTAAGCTAAATATGCCACAAAAGGATTTCCTTTTGGTTTGTGAGTGCTATTCAAACAGTTACAGCCCCAAAGGACATAAACAAATGCAAAATTCACTTCCAAAGTGAGTTTATAAGTAGTGTGCTTCAGATGGGGTGCCAGCCATTGGGCTGTACAGCAAAGGAAACAGTCAGTCCAGGGAAGAGGAGTACACACAGTGGGAGCAAATCTTCACCAGCCATACATCTGATAGAGGGTTAATATCCAAAATATGCAAACAAGTAAAAAAATTAAAGCCAAAAAAAGATCCAATTAAAAATAGGCTATAGATCTGAACAGAATTCAAAAGAAATAAAAATGGCTAAGAAATTTCTCCAAAAGTACTTAACATCCTTAACAATAGAGAATGCAAATTAAAACTCCTTTAAGATTTCATCATACAGCAGTCAAAATGGCTAAGAACAACTGACAACAAATGCTAGCAAGGATGTAGGGAAGGTGAACCTTCATTTACTATTTATGGGACTGCAAAAACAATGTATAGAATTCTTACAAAGCTAAAAATAAATCTACTATATGACCCAGCTAAACCACTCCTTGACCTATTGCTCAAGGATTTGACATCCTGCTCCACAGATACTTGCTCAGCCATGTTTATTAACAGTCTATCTACAGGAGCTAGGAAATGGAAGCAACTAAATGTCCTTCCACTGATGAATGGATGGATAATGAAAACATAGTACAAATACACAGTAAAATACTATTAAGCTGTAATGAAAAATGAAATTATGAAATGTTCAGGTAAATGGATCAAGCCAGAAAAGACTATATTGAGTTAGATAATCCTGACCCAGAAAAAAAATGCTGCATATTCTCTCTCATCTGAAGTTCCTAGCTCCAAATCTTCAGATGTGAGTACATATCCTGGAGCAATTGCAGAAACCAAGAAAGTGAAAAAGGGACTATGGATGGGAAGTAAGGAGCTCTAGAGAGAGGAGTAGCAAGATACAGGACCTGTGAAAAGGGAAAAAATGGTATGGGAGCAATACAGAGAAGAGAGGGGAGGAAGAATAAATAACTTGGTAGATGTTTGAAAAAGCCATATAGACTCATTAGTTTATGTTTATCTGAACTTACATATAATATATATAACTGTATGTATATACCAATATGTAGTTTAAATGAAAATTAGCCACATGGAGTGATAGGATTCTCCCTGCAATAGCCATAGACTACCTAGCAAAAACCCAAGTATAGGCATGAGAACCTTCCTTTGTGCTGTTGGTCAGGGGATTCCAAGCAACTCCCCAAAGAGTACAAACTATTGCTGTTGCTCTTGATTGCCTCACAGAATGTGAAGGTAAGTCCCTATTGCTGAAGACCCATGCACTTTAGACACAGGACTAAGAATTCAAGCTGAATCTGACCTGGAAGCCTCCTCCTTGAGGACCAGCTTTCATAGTACTAGAATGTGCTGTGCAAGCTGCAAAAGGAGAAAAGCAATCGATAGTCCTACCCAGTTGTGATGCCTACAAACCACAACAATGACCAACATGGCAAAGATATCCCTAAAGGTGTAATAGTGGCTGCTGTATCAGGGCAGTAATAATCTGTAATACTTTATTTCAAGACTAACAACTTGGTCTTTTTAATCTTTGTAGTAGTTTTAGAGAAAGGAAAGGCAGTAATGCTTATTGGATGTCTCTGCTCTGCTGGACAGTTTACATGCATTACCTCACATTTTATTTCATCCTTGTGTTGATCCAGCAAAGCTGGGAATGAATGAATAGTTCCAGTTAGTAGATTTAAAAAAATAGTGTTAAGGAGATAAAAGAATGTATTGAAAGATTTACAGTTTTTAAATGGTTTGTTTCTATCTTGGTCTGTGCGGTAGTCCTCAGTGTCCTGGAGGATAAGAGTGTAAAAAGATCTGTTGAAATGCATTGTAGTAAGTGGTTTTGAGGATCCTGGACAGAGTGTTGTCAGTTATGGTTTACTAGAGGACTAGTCAAAGGTTAAAAGTAAGAAGATGCTCAAAATGGGTCCTGAATGTGAGTTTCATGAGGATGTAGGTTTTGTCAGACTTTTTTATCCTCTCTACTCCTGTCCCAGAAATGATAACTACAGTGGTTTAAATGAAAATGGCCCCCATAAACCCATAGGGAGTGGCACTACTAGGAGGCATGGCCTTGTTGGAGGAAGTGTGTCACCAGGGGTGGGCTTTGGGGTTTCAGAATCTCAACCTAGACCCAGTGTCACTCTCTCTTCCTGCTGCCTGCTGATCCAGATGTAAAACCCTTGGCTCCTTCTCCAACACCATATCTGCCTGCATGTTGCCATGCTTCCTGCCATGATGATAATGAACTGAACCTGTAAGCCAGCCCCAGTAAATGTTTTTCTAAGAGTTGGCCATTGTGTCTCTTCACAGTAGTAAAAACCCTAACTATAGGACAATAACTGATGAATGGTGTTTGAAAAGTATTTTTAATATCAGTTGATGAACAGGTATTAATTGAAGTATAGGCAATCAACAACAGGTACAAAGAGACAAGAGCTATGAAAGAATAATCCTAGCATCTGAAGTTCCTAGGATTATTCTTAATATGTTAAATGCACATTCTGCACTTATCTAAAATTAGGCACAAATATATCAATGCATCAGCCTTACCAGAATATTCTGTAAGCAGCACTGGCCCTTTCATAGCTCTTGTCTCTTTGTACCTGTTGTTGATTGCCTATACTTCAATTAATACCTGTTCATCAACTGATATTAAAAATACTTTTCAAACACCATCCATCAGTTATTGTCCACAAAGATAGCCCCACAACAGACTGCTGGCAATGGTCGAGAGACAGCCCGAACTGACCTACTCTGGTGACGGGATGGCCAAACACTCTAATTGTCGTGCTAGAAACCCCATCCAACTACTGAGGGATCTGGATGCAGAGATCCATGGCTAGGCCCCGGGTGGATCTCTGGGAGTCCAATTAGCGAGAATGAGGAGGGTTTATATGAGCGAGAATTGTTGAGACCAAGGTTGGATAAAGCACAGGGACAAATAGCCAAACGAATGGAAACACATGAACTATGAACCAATGGCTGAGGAGTCACCAACTGGATCAGGCCCTCTGAATGGGTGAGACAGTTGATTGGCTTGATCTGTTTGGGAGGCATCCAGGCAGTGGGACCCGGTCCTGTGCTCATTGCATGGGTCAGCTGTTTGAAACCTGGGGCCTATGCAGGGTCGCTTGGCTTGGCCTGGGAGGAGGGGACTGGACCTACCTGGACTGAGTCTACCAGGTTGATCTCAGTCCTGGGGGGAGGCTTTGCCCTGGAGGAGACGGGAATGGGGGGGCGGGCTGGGGGAAAGGTGAGGAGGGCGGGAGGGGGGAGAACAAGGGAATCCGTGGCTGATATGTAGAACTGAATTGTATTGCAAAATAAAAAAAAAAAAAAGAATAATCCTTTTTTAAATTGGTTTTTGTTTATTTCTGCTATGTGGAAATAAAAAGAGCTGAAATGATAGAAAAAGGGTAGATAGATATTTATAAACTCAAATTAGGTTCTCCTTATAAATGTATGAGTTGAGTTGAGGGGCTTTGAAAAGATAAAGGGTTTTAAAGTAGCCCTTGTTAGGTGTGGTAGGGTACTTAGTGTAAGAAGCCTACATACTTTCTTTTTGTCTTTCAGTGACACTGGTACAGTAGCTCCAGAAAGATGCCTCTTTGGAGCAATGCTAAATATTGCTGCAGTTTTAGGTAGGTAATGGAAGTGAGAATGGTTTTAGCCCTCAAATGAATAGTCAAATTGATATTTTCTTCTTTAAAAATTTTATCACTGCTTACTTTCTATTTATAGTTGAGAATGTGTTACTACTAAATTATGGATTGTAGTTATGTTCTTAAAAAAAAAAAAAGAAAACTCTTGGTTATATAGTGGTAAGCGTTTCTGCCTTCCAAGAAAAAAAAAAGGTAGAAATGTCAAACTTTAGAAATACACTTTGAAGAAATATTATGTGGTTATTTGACTTCTTATCTAAACAGAGGTTCCAAACACAACCAAACATTTCTTTGGTTCTCTTAGATAGAGAACAACCAGTGTGAAATCAAGAACTGTAGGTAAAACTGACGACTACTAAGTTCTTTCATGAAAAACAGTTTAAGCGTAGAGATGGAATTACGTTTTCACTTTTGATTAATATTCTAATGCTATGGAATTTACTATAGTATATTATATTCAAGCTCTTTTTGTGAAACATATTATTATTAATTTAGTAAAATATTTTATCATTAAATTTGGTCATTTAGAATAATTTCATCTGTCAATTCAATACATATTATTTTCTTGCATGAAAAAAGAAATTAAGACTGGTGAGATGGCTCAGGAGGTAAAGGTACTTGCCACTGAGCCTGATGACCTTGAGTTCGATCCCCAGAACCTACCTGGGGAAAGGAGAGAATCCGCTCCCAAAGACTGTCTAGTGGCTTACACACACACATTCACACAAAATAAATAAATAAATGTAGCAGAACATTGAAAAAATAGGAGTTAGGAAAAATAATTTATAAAAATATGTTTTCTCTTTACACTCTTCAGAAACATATCCACAAAGCGTTTATGTGTCGTATTTATTATTCTCCTGAGTTGTTTGGCAATAACTCTGCAATAGAACATTTGATTTGGCCCTTCCTTGAAACATGAGTATGTAAAGCAGCCTCTATCTTCCTGTGTAACTGACTGCTGTGCCTACATGAGCCTACCTATGGTAACCTGAACTAAAACAGTATAAAAATGAGGAGGGAAACTTTTTGTTTTATCTATGCATGTCCCATCTGGATTCTACTGTTGATTTTGATGCTGAACCTAAAAACATTATGGGTTTAATAAGAATATCATAAGAGCTTTTTTTTTCAAAAGACATCAAACTTATTTTCAAAGTTTTATACTAAATAGCTGCAGACGTGAGGCCCAGGGAAGGCAAATGTCTTGCTCAGGTGTACAGAGATTCAAGTAGTTCTATGGTATGACTATAAAAGTTCTTTAAAATCTACACCTGTTTTTGTGTTCTTTCAAGTTAATGTTCAAAGGACAGACTGTGTTTCTGGATAGCAGCTGACCTTTGTGAACTCTTCTCTGGAATTTTATTCCCCTGGTTACTCATTACTTCTTTGTTTTTCACATTCTCTTTTCCCAGGTTTTGCTACCATGTATGTTCGTTACAAACAGGTTCAAGCATTGAATCCTGAAGAGAACCTTATCATCAAATTCAACAAAGCTGGCCTTGTACTTGGGATACTGAGTTGTGTAGGACTTTCTTTTGTGGCAAATTTCCAGGTTTGTTTTTAACCAAGCATGGCTATTTTCCCAAAATGCTTGGGTGTCTGTGGTGAAATGAAAAGCTGGGCTGTTCAGTCACATGCTGCTCCTGCCTCTTCACTTAACAGAATTAAGATGTATTTGACCATTTTAGAAACAGCTACTTTCACTATTAGAGTAACCTGTATTCAATGGTCTGAACAAACATGAACACTTAGAACTGTTTGTTAACACAATCAGGATACTTACTAGACGGACTTCATTATACTTTGTTGGAGGTTACCTCAAGATAAGACAAAACTGATACACATTGTAAGTGACACATTGTGGATCTAAGCTTTGTGTTTTGTTTTCTGCATTCATTCTAATTCACATCACCAGACTAGTCCTCTTGGCTTTATCATTTCGGATCAGATCACTCTCTTTTGATAAATGCTGAAACATCTGAGAGACAAAGGAGCAAGCCACAGCCACTTCTTACCTCACCAACTTCTCCGCCTGAAAGGGTCAAGCTCCTGTCTCCTCCCATCTTATATTCCTCTCTCTGCCCAGTCATATCACTTCCTGTCTCCACCTCCCAAGTGCTGGAATTAAAGGTGTGTGCCACCACTGCCTGGCCTCTATGGTTACCTAGTGGCTAGCTCTGCCCTCTGATCTACAGCTTTATTTGTTAGAGCACAAACAAAATGTCACCACAGTAGATACTAACATCACCCAAATATCTACCTGCTCCCCTTCTTCCCTATGTAAGGTCTTGCCACTTAAGTGGTGAATATTATCACCTACCTTTTATCCTCCTTTATAATTTTTTTAGGGGAGGTGCTTGGAGGAAAGTTTAGCACTATTTTGAATATGATGATGACTTAATTGATTTCCCTCATAAATATTTCTTAGATGCTTCTGCTTCTCATTATTTTCATTTCTCCTTCCTTTCCTGCCAATTCCTTTTGAAGGAATTGTTCATCTATATTCACTCTAACTTTCCTGTACTCAATTCTCAAAAAAAAAAAAAAATTATTTTCTTTTGTCCCGCTTAAAGCTCCAAAGAATTTACATTAAGAAAGAATAATTTGATAAACTCAGATAGTTAATCTGATTAAAAGTCCTCTCTAATCTGGTTCTCTAGCCTCATTTTTTTATCACTGTGTTCTTAACGTTGCCACTGTATATAATGCTGGCCCATTTTGTTGTTGTTCCTTAAATAAAACAGGTTTATTTAATTCCTTTACATAGGTACTTGAGCATGCTACAAGCCTCAATCCTAAGATCTAGACCTCAGTGTAGACTACATTTTCCTAGGAAATCTTTTTCCTGGGTTCTACTGCAATATATTCTGAGTTTTCTCTTTTTATATTCTCTAGTCTTGGAAAGCTCATCCTTTATACTTCTTACTGGGGTCTAGTTTTTTTTTTTTAATCAGTAGTTGTTTCCATTTTCCTATTATTATTATTATTATTATTATTATTATTATTATTATTATTGGTGTATGTCTCATTAATTATAAGTGCAGTGGTTTGCTCACCACTGTAGCTCCAGCACCTAGCACACTACTTAGTGTGGCAAGCTCTCATTAGTTATTTAGGAACTTTTTGAGAAACAATGAAAGTACTAAAAAGGTTGGGGAAAAGATCTCTTATCATATGGTTGCTTGTATTCAAGGGGAAGCCCAACACTTATTAGAATGTGGTACTTGAAAATATAATTTAATATAAATTGAATGCCTTTGAACAGTGTGTATGTAATATTCAACAAAATGGATAATGAGTGGTAAGGATCCTCAGTGTCCACTTACAAGAATGTTTCCCTTCTGGGAGATTTATCCTTCAGGAGGTTTGGAAGGGATTGGTAAACAGGGAGATAAGGATTAGCTTTCTAGGGTTGTCATATGAAATACCAGGAATTGGATAGCCTCAAAAAGAAACTTAATCTCTCAAAGTCAAGGTATTAGTAGGGCTGATTCTCTTCCATGCTCTTCTATATGGCTGGCTGGTCCAGAGCATTTGCATCTCATCCCAACGGTCTTCAGTAACCTTAAGCTCTTCTTCTTTTGTTTCCCAGTTTCTAAAATTATGAAACTAGATATAATAAGCTGCAGGGTTTTTTTTGTTTTGTTTTTGTTTTTTGTTTTTTTTTTTTTTTTTTGGTTTTTCGAGACAGGGTTTCTCTGTGTAGCTTTGCGCCTTTCCTGGGACTCACTTGGTAGCCCAGGCTGGCCTCGAACTCACAGAGATCCGCCTGGCTCTGCCTCCCGAGTGCTGGGATTAAAGGCGTGCGCCACCACAGCCCGGCGCAGGTTTGTTTTTTAATATCTAGTTTATTTATACAAATAAGCTGAAAACTTCTCATTTATATTGTTGAACTTTTCAAAATTGAAAATAATTTTCTTGTTATACAACATATTCTAATCACAATTTCCCCTCCCTCATCTCCTCCCAGATCCTCCTCATCTCTCCACCCATCCAGCTCTCTAACTCCACACCTTCTTTCTTTCTGTAGAAAACAAATAGGCAAAAGAAAAAACAAAAAACAAATGAACCAGAATAAGACAAACAAAAAATCAGAAAAAGTAGGAGAAACACACACACACACACACACACACACACACGCACGCACATGCACACGCATGCACACACGTACACACGTGGGCCATTTAAACATACAAAATTCATTTAAACACAAAATTGGGAACCATAACATAAACAAAAGACCAGTAAGGTAAAAAATGTCCAAACAAAGCATTGAGACAAAAAAAAAAAAAAAAAAAAAAAAATCCAAAATACCATTATGTTTGTTTTGTGTTGGTTATCTACTTCTGAGCATGGGGCCTGCCCTTAAGTGTGCTTTGTATACCTAGCAGAGACTCCACTTAAACTGCATTGGAGAAAATTAATTTTTCGTTTGTGAGCAGTTGTTAATTTGAGATAGCTTTCTGGTTAAGGCTGGGGGCACATATCTACTTCCCCTCTCAGTGCTGGAACCCCATCTGGCTTGGACCTATCCAGACCCCATGCATGCTGCTAGTCTGTGAGTTGCTATGTGTGTCAGTTCTGTTGTGTCTGGAAAGCACTGTTCCCTTGATTCCTTCTATCCCCACGGGCTTTAGTGCTCTTTCTATCTCCTCGTCTACATAGTTCCCTGACCCTGAGGGAAGGGGTTTGATGAAGACATCCCATTTGGGACTTAGTGTTCCAAGGTCTCTTACTCTCTGCATATTGTCCAATTGTAGGTCTCAGTATTCGTTCCCATCTCCTGCAGGAGGAAGCTTCTCTGAGTATAGATGAGTGAAACACTGACCTGTGAATATAGCAGAATGTCATAAAGAGTCATTTTTATTGCTATGTCCCTTTAGTAGAGCAGTAGTATTTGGTTTTCCCCTAGGTCCATGACCTATCTCTTCTCAGGTTCCTGGCCACCCAAGCAGTGTCAGGCATGGGTTCTATCTCATGAAGTGGATCTTAAATCCAATCAGCTAGTGGTTGATTACTCCTAGAACTTTTGTACCACAGTTGAACCAGTGTAACTTTCAGGCAGGTCACCATTGTAGAATGAAGGATTTGAGCTGGATTGGTATTTATGTCTCTCCTTAGGTAGCATGCAGAGTACCGTTCAGTACCATGAACATAGTCAGTAGGTGTAAAGGCTCTAGTTAGGTAACAGCATGGCTTCTCCATGTTCAGTGAGACTTGTAGGTGTTGTCTTCAGCAATAGGGCCTTACCATCAGTTTGTGGAGAGCAACCAGTTGCTTTGGTAATAGCCTGAATGGTTTGGGGGTTCTCATGGGGCCCATTTAGCCAACAACTCAATTAGATGTAAATCTTTCCTGACACTGGAGGTTTCACTTGATGGCAAGCGATGTTTTCTTGGGGCTTTGTTTCCCCTGTTATTTGGTGATTCCATTTAGATTTCTTTCATATACGTATACATTTTAAGAAGCTTCTACTATAGTAGGTTTCTGTAAGGCCCCTCAAGTGGCTGGTAGTGTTAGTTGTCCCTCCTTACCGTCCTCTTTCTTCCCTGTTTCCTTAATTTTATACGCCTCCATTTCAGTTTTTATACAAATACTTTCCCTCTTTTCCTTAGTTTTTGCCTTTAATTCAAGGATTTTGTTAAGGAACTGTGTACTGACATTGATTGGGCCATGTCTGTATTTAGCTTTATCAGATACAATAACCAAGCCTTCAAGCAACTAGCTCTCTCTCACTGAGAAAAGAAACTGGTACCTTTGAGAAATCAAAATCTCTGATTTCTATACATCTAGAATCACTTGTAGCAATCATTTGAGAGATACCAAATCAATTGGATTTGTGGATTATACAGCTGATGCAAAAGAAGGAACCTGAATCCTGCCCTTCCTTTGTTCTCTTAGTCATTATTCTCCCTTGGTGCCAAGTATTGGATGTGCCTTTTCTACCAAAGGAAGCACAAACACCACCAATTAAAACAAAACAAAAATAGTGATTCAGCCAAAATTTGATTTAAAAAATTGATTGTAGAAATTTGAGGTTGACAATTGTCACTTTTAAACAGATGGAACATATGATGTTAGAAATTGAATGTAAATAAATAAGGTGAAAACATTGTAATTTATAGTAATCCCTGTGGAATAATCAATACAAACTAATAATAATCCCTGTGGCATAATCAACAACAAACTTGTGCCATGAAGGCCTTAAATTACATTTAAATTTAAACTCTCCTCCCCTGATATGCCTAGCTCTCTGCTCTTTAACCTACTTGCCTTTTTCTATTATTATTACCATTTAGTACTTTACTATGAAATGTCCTTATTTCTGAAGTTTATTATTTATTTTTGTGTACGTTCACCAGAATATAAACTGTGAGGGCTGCGTGTCTATTTCATTCAGTTGCATATGAATGGCTTTAAAAAGTATTTGACACTTAATAGGACCCAATAAAAATGTTAAATAAGTAAAACAAGCTGGGCGGTGGTGGCGCATGCCTTTAATCCCAGCACTCAGGAGGCAGAGGCAGGCGGATCTCTGTGAGTTCCAGGCCAGCCTAGTCTACAGAGCGAGACCCAGGACAGGCACCAAAACTACACAGAGAAACCCTGTCTCAAAAAATAAATAAATAATAAAATTTTAAAAAATAAAACAAAAAAATACATGGATACTTGTTTCCATTTTTATTGCTGGCAAATGAAGTCATCTGGTTTACTATAATCTTCCAGTGCTTTGGGGAAGTAATTTGTGAAGTCCAGAGAGCTTCCCCACTTGGCCCTATTGAATTATCTGGCTTGTGCTTTTAAATGATTTGTTGATGTGTTGTGAGTTTCTCTGGTTGACTGACTTCGTTTTTCTGCTTCTCAGAAATCAACACTATTTGTTGCACATGTATGTGGAAGTGTGGTTGCCTTTGGTATGGGTTCATTGTACATGTTTGTTCAGACTATCCTTTCCTACCAAATGCAACCTAAAATTCACAGCAAACAAGTCTTCTGGGTCAGACTGCTGCTGGTTATCTGGTGTGGAGTAAGTGCACTTAGCAGTATCCTTTGTTGTAAAGTGTGGTTTGCTATTCAAGGAGAATAGAATGACAAGACAAGTGAGTACAACAGGCACAGTGTAAGTACCAGGTTGTTAACTGTAATATCTTTAGATTATTTTGTGTGTGTAGGTTTTAACCTACATGTATGTATGTGCACCATGTGCAAACCTAGTAGCGAGCAGTATCCGAAGAGGGTGTCAGGTACCATGGAATTGAACTTATGGATAGTTGTGAGACACCATGTGGGTGCTGGGAATAAGATATTGGTCCTCTACAAAAGCAACATGTATGTGCTTTTAACTGCTGAGGCATTACTTCAGCACCCCCCACTCCTTTAAAGTCACTCTAGGCTAAAGAGTGTTGTACATGAAATTCACACTGAAATTAATAAATGATCCAGAAACAAAAATAATGTTTAGCATAGTCATACTTCAGAAAAATCAAGTAAGAGTTGTTATGCTCGCTTCAGAAAATTATTCAGTGGAAATTTATGGTAGAGCTGCTAGTTTTTGATCAAAGAAGAAAGAGTGTGATGGTGTAAATCATTTCCTGGGGGCCCTCTGGATAGATCTTTAGTTTTAATACTGCCATGTGACATTAGTTATTTAAAGGAATAGGATTGGACCATAGCAACAAATGTGTAAGCTAGCCTTTAAAGTGATTTTTGTTTTTCTGTTTTTTTTTTTTTTTCTTTTTGGTTAGGATTTACAGGTTTAAACCTTCAGGTCTCTGAGATTCTTCCTTGACTTTTTTATAGTGCTGACTTGTTCATCAATTTTATACAGTAGTGATTTTGGTGCTGATGTAGTACAGAAACTACACTGGAACCCTAAGGATAAAGTAAGAGCTTAAAGTCTATAAAACGTGTGTGTGTGTGTGTGTGTGTGTGATTTTTTTTTTTAAGGATTTATTTTCATTTTAAATTTATCTTTATTTGTGTGTATCTGTATGTCATGTATGCATGGATGCCTACACAGACCAGAAGAGGGCATTGGATCCCTTTGAGCTATATTTACATGCAAATATGAACTGCCCAACATGGGAGCTGGGAACCAAACTTGGTTCTCTGGAAGAGCAGCAAGCATTCTAACCACTGAGCCTCTCTCCAACCTTGTATCATATGTTATAAGTTAGTATAAAAACTCTAAAAATAGTCCTTATGAAAGTTTATAGTAAATATTCTTGAACTTTTCCTAGTGTCGTTTTATGAATTTTATTCAGATACATACACACTCATGCACACTTTGTGTGTGTGCGCGCATGCATATGTGTACACACCTGAAAGCCAGAGGACAATCTCAGGTGTCAGTCCTCAGGTGCTATACAGCTCGTTTTTTGAGACAGAGTATTTCACTGGCCTAGAGGTCGCTGATGTGGCTGTGGTGTCTGGCCACAAAGCTCCAACAATCTGCCTGGTTCCACCTCCTTGGTTCTAGGGTCTCAGACACATGCACCAACACACTGGCTTTTTGTGTGGTTCTGGTGAGAGAATAAAGGTCCTCACATTTACACAACAAGCACTAACAACTGAGCATCTCCCCGGACTCCCTCCAAATATACTTTTTAAAGACTTACAGTGTTGGGCATCAAACCAAGGGTCTTGTAAAAGCTAGGCACAACTTGTTTTGTTGTTTGGTCGGGGGGATAATTAATTTCACTCTGTGGTCTAGCTGACATTAAATTTGTGATCTTCCCTCAGCCTCCTGAGTGTAAGGATTGCATGTGTTGATTTATGAATCTTATGGCTCAGGGGAAAGAAGTAACTCCTTGGTTGTACAGTGTAGATTCTGTTTTGTCTTAGTTATTTAGTGGAAATTATATTTGCTCTAAGTGAAACTCAGACATCTAGTATGGTTTAGGAGGTATATTCCTAATAGCTACTGCAGTTCTCAAAACACATTCAAACCTCAAAGGTTGATTTTCAGAAGGAAAATTGGTCTATAAGAATTTGATGTTGCTTAATTTGAGAAATACTGTAGATTATTTGAATAATTGTGAATAAAACTTCACAAAACTATCCTGTTTTTCCTGTTTGACTCAAGGGTTATGTGCTTCACATGGTCACTACTGCAGCAGAATGGTCTATGTCATTTTCCTTCTTCGGCTTTTTCCTGACTTACATTCGTGATTTTCAGGTAAGAAAATAGTTTTAATTTTATTCAGTAAAACTTCATGTGGAATAGCAGGATATGTCATTGGCAGATTCCTTGTCCTTTTTGAAAATGGGCAATTTAAAATCTGGTACCAGAGAAAGTGATAGAAGAGTAACTTCTGGTAGAATTATTTCTGGATTTGAGGAAGTAGTGTGTTGTGAGTAAATTTCAGCCTTGCTAGTGGAATTGCAAAGCATATCTGAAGAAATTCTTTGATAGACTTCTATAATCTGGTGCATTCACTTAGGCCCAGCCCTAACACATAGTTTCACAAAAAACTGCAAAAGAAAACCAGGAAACTTAGTGAGGCAATAAGGTGATTTTCCCATTTCACTTGGTGCTAGGATGATGCCTGTGGCAGTGACTTCCTCTTCCCCATTAGATCAGTTTTTATCTCTGACTGCATAAGGGAGCGTGTGGAACATAGTGAAGAGATAGTCTCTCATAAGCACCAGACTGCTCTATATAATTTTCTTTTCTGTTCCAGAAAATTACTTTACAGGTGGAAGCCAATTTACATGGACTAACCCTCTATGACACTGCCCCTTGCCCTGTCACCAGTGAAAGAACACCACTGCTTTCCAGAGACTTTTAATGAAGGGGTAAAATACTTCTGTGATAACTATGATTCTCAGGGATTTGAGAAAGATACACAAACATTGCTTATTATACTCTGAAAATTTGAAATAGTTAATCAAGGCTGACAGTGACATTAATGAAAGATGATAATCAGGAGAAATGTAATAAGCCATCTAATAAGTTTTCTTAAATGATGTCAGTAAGAAGATCATCTAAACACATTTATGACTACACTTTTTTTTAGTCCCAGAAAATAAAACCAAAGGAAAATACCATTGTAGTGTTTGCCATTTTATTGAAGAAGAAAAACAGACTGAAGTACACCAAGTTGTCTATATAACTGGCCTTAAATATTTTGTAAGTCATTTTAAAAACATCTTTTGTTAGGAGCACTTTTATGAGAGACATTTTCCATAACCCATAATAATCAGCATTGGTCAGAAGATCATTTAGAATCAGGGTTTGAAGTTGAAGTTTTACGTTATTAATACATTTCTTATTGTGCTTAAAAATGTGTCATACTGTTGTTGTTGTATAATCCCCTCTGTAAATAAGAGCTGACCTGAGTTCAGGTGAGTTCTTTGATGGCTTCAATTTTGCACACAAAAAAAGCCATTGGTATTTATTTGATCATAAACACATGAATACTGACAGATCTATCATATGTACTTGCAATAATTTCATAGTCTGGTCTCTGAGATTAGATTTTTAATTACCAGTGAAAGAAAGAGGTATTGTGGCAAACACACCACCATCTTGTTCTCTATAAAAATAAAGGTTAATGGCTGATGACATTGCCAGCCTTACGACCTGAATTCAATACGTGGGACCTGCAGAATGGAAAAGGAAGAAAAGTCTCCTCTGACCGTTATCCTCTGACCTCCATATGCACATGTGCACACACAATGAAGAAATGAATGTGATAGTAGATAATACACAAACAATGGTTGATGTTCCTAAGTAAGATTGCAAAGTCTGTAAACCAAAGTAGATACGATTAATAACAAATAAAAGTTACTCTACACTACAGCTAGGAGCTTCTTTGTTTTTTTTCATTTATAGAAAATTATAATTACTAGTAAAAGTAGTTTTGAGTAGATATTTAGCCTTTTTACTGGAATTTGATCTTTTTAGAACCTAGATCTGAAGAAGAGACCAAAATCCAAAATAAAAACCTACTCTAATACAATACTGTTATATGAAACTTTTTCTCCCGTCATGCAAATGATTGTAAAGTTGTTATTTAGATCTCTGTGTGGATAAAGGATAGTTTCTAGATCCCCACTAAGATTAAAAGGGAAGAAATAGTTGACCTGGAGTCTAACTAGTTTGTAAAAGAATCTCTGATGATTTCTCACACAATTTATATTTTTAGAAGAGATGGGGCTAAGACCAGAAGAAAAGATAGTGATAAAAAGTTTTAAATGTATCAAGTAAACTGTCTATATGGTGGAACTGCAGACTTCAATTATAAGTTGTTAAATACAAAAATTAGTAACTATTTTTGAAGAAATTTCTTAGACTAATAGGGAAATGGAGTATTTACCTGTGCCAACCAATAGTGGACAAGGGTGACATTTCGGTAAACGTTGATTAATTGACTGTTGCTACTACTAGAACAAATTGCATACAAATCATGAAAAGCTATTAATGCTGCTGAAAAACCAAACTGTAACCACACATGGAAAGTATCTTTTCCTGTGGTTTCTCTCTACCAGTAAGTCAAGTTATGAAGTATCCACGATGAGAAGGAAAGTGATAGAGTGAAAATTCATGAAGGTAAATGTGGGGAAGGTAGTTAATAGAAAAACATAAGACTTGTTAGAATTACCCCTTCTCAGACTATTAAATTTAGAGATATAGTTTATACAATAAAGAAATTGTTCTGCCCGGTGGTGGTGGTGGCGGCGGCGGCGGCGGCGGCGGCGGCGGCGGCGGCGGCGGCGGCGGCGGCGGCGGCGCACGCCTTTAATCCCAGCACTCAGGAAGCAGAGGCAGATGGATCTCTGTGAGTTCAAGGCCAGCCTGGGCTACAGAGCGAGTTCCAGGACTGGCTCCAAAGCTACACGGTGAAACCCTGCCCCGAAAAAACAAAAACAAAAAACAAAAAAAAAAAGGAGGAGGAACTGTAAACCAAGAGAAATTTAAATTGTTTCCTAACCTTAAGGCTGAGGTGATGATAGACAGTGGCTCTCTTCCTCAGTATATCATCCCTTCCAGTACTGCCAAATACAAGTATGGATTAACAGATCAGAGAGATAGTTTCCTTTAATCTTCCTTTTGTATGTGTGGAGTGTCAAATATTTACTTTTCCAATTAGGAAAGCTTAAAGTTGTAGCTAGAGTCTTCCTGCCTGGCCCACAGTCAGGACAAATCTCTGTCACCCGCCAGTACCACAGCTGCTCAGACCCAACCAAGTAAACACAGAGACTTATATTGCTTACAAACTGTATGGCCATAGCAGGCTTCTTGCTAACTGTTCTTAAATTAATCCATTTCTATAAATCTATACCTTGCCACGTGGCACGTGGCTCGTGGCTTACCAGCATCTTCACATGCTGCTTGTCATGGCGGCGCCTGGCAGTGTCTCTCTGACTCAGCCTTCTACTTCCCAGAATTCTTCTCCTTGTCCCACCTATACTTCCTGCCTGACTACTGGCCAATCAGTGTTTTATTTACTAACCAATCAGAGCAAAACATTTGCCATACAGAACATCCCACAGCATAAAGTAATAAACTTGGCAAGTATTGAGAATGAAAAATCTTATTTCTTTTTTGTCTTGGATACACAGACAGACTACATTCTGTAGCTACCTCATGGTTTTATGTAGGCATGAGATTGAATTATAGAAAGTTTAATGAATGTATTTTATATTTAGATTTTTAAAAATCAGGAATTCTCTTTCCTAGTGTTTTGTGTCTGTTTGATATTGTTGACAACATTGTAAAAGATGACAGAATCAGAAGGTATAAGTAGCCTAAGCTGCTTTACTTTTTTTTTTCTTTCTTTTTTTTAACATCATTTCTTCCCTCCCTTTCCTCTTTCCAAACTATACCATGTACCTTCCTTACTTTCTTTCAAATTCATGGCCTTTTTTTTTCATTAATTGTTGTTACAAGCCTGTGTGTGCGTGCGTGTGTATGTTTATTCCTAAATCTGTAAGTATAGCCTGCTTTGTCTGTATGATGTTATTCTTATGTATCTGTTCAGGGCTGACCATTTGGTTAGTCAGTGTGCTTTTCTCTAGGGAAGACCATTTCTCCCATCCTCAGCAAATTTACTTCTGATCAAATTTTAGAAAATTAAACTTGAGATTTAATACTATTTAGGACATTAATATTTATAATAAGGTTGTGTTGTATATTTCTGGAATGGTGTCATATAGGTGTTTCATTGATGTATAAATGGAAAGTTTTCTTATCTCTTTTACAGTGACCAGTACAGGCTTACTGCAAAGTGAAAGGTCAGAAAATAATGGCTTATAAGTAGCCATGGAACTCTCATCATGAACATGTACCCTCTTTACAGGTTATACTGATTTAGTAGGAAGGAAATAATGTAGAACAGACCTAAAACAATGAAAAAAAAACTGAGCCTTTTTGAGACAGATTCTTGCCACTAGTGTATTCCAGCCTGTTCTTGAACTCATGATGTAGCCCAGGCTTGACTCAAACTCAGGATTTCCTTCGCCTAACAAGTGATAGGATTATTGGCTTGAACTACCATGCTTGTCTGTTAAGGTTCTCTAAGCAACTGTATCCAACATACAGCTTGTTAATTGACTGAAAAAGAAAAAGAAATAAATTGTCCTGTGGTACTTAAAGCCAAAGACACAAGTGAAATACAAAGAAAATACCCCAGGTATCACAAATTTTGCAGTAATGATACTGTGCACAGAGAAATGTATTGTTTAGAAAATTGACAGGTCACCTGAAAAACACGAAGATTCCAATACAGTCACACCAGTGCACAAAGGAAGCCCATAGTAATCACTTAATAGTAATAGAAGCCCATAGTAGTAATCACAGAATAAGGTGAGGCCATCTGTAGCAACACAGGCCAACTCCTCTGCACCTGCAGTCAGATTGCTTGTGATCTCCACACATTGAAGCCTGGCAATAGACGGGCATACTGTTTTCTCGAGGTAACAATAGATCCTTTTTATACTTCTGTCATTTGTAGAAAATATCTGACACAAAGTAAAAAAAAAAATGCAAGGCATGTAAAAGAGCAGAAAATGATCTAAAAGGAATCTGAGTAGAAGCAAACTGTTAGAGATTAATAACAATGGTCAAAGTATTGATGAAAGTAAGTACGAAGACATAAAATTATAGCAGAGACATGAAAACTTAATGCAGTTCTAGAACTGAATGTGATCTAAGACAACACAAGAATGATCAATAAACCTTAAGACAGAAGAGTTGAAAATATATAACGTAATTATCACAAAGGAACAGTAGTGAAAATAAAAATGCAGTATCTGAGATTTGAAGATCTAATCAAATACCTTACCATCTTTATGATATAAGAGGAAGAAATGGAAATAATGATACAGAAAGGTTTTCAATAGCTGTTAACTAGGGACTTTGTTGAAATTGATGGGAATTGATAGATACAATTTTTATGGTTAATACTACTTCAGATTCTCCTCATCAGATCCAGTTGTCACTGTCCTTAAAGAAGACAGGCAGATAGAAGACACAGAAAAGAAGGTCATGTGAAGATGGAGGCAGGAATGGGAACTAGCCAAGGAGTGCCTAGTAGTTGCAGGCAACCAGATGGTAGGAGGAGAAAGAATATCTTCCTATACTGCTTTCAAAGGAAACCCTGAGAGTTTACCCTCTATAATTTAGAGAAATTTTTATGATTTAAGCCACCTGCTTTATTGCAATTTATCATAGGACCCTACTAAGAAAACCCATCAAATTAAAAAAGGAAAACAAATTATTAATATAAAAAATCAAAAGAAGTAGTCTTCCTCAGAAGAACAGAACCTAAAATGTATATAAAACATGTAAAGGTTACTTAGAACCAAGCAATAAGGTCTAGATAGTAAGTAAAACAATGGCTATCTGCATGCTGAAAAATCCATAGTAGGTGCCTTTGAAGGAATGAAAGATTCATGGAGACTCATTGGTCTTCAGTCCACATTGGAAGCCCAGAGAAATTGGAGTCTGATGTCCATGAGAGTAGGTAAGCAAGCAGCACTAATTTTTCTTTGGAATTTTTTTTTTAGTGGGGGCGGGGAATCTGCCTCCCAAAAGACACTACCCACTCAGATCTCATTAAATTTAACAATCAAGATTAATCTTAGGCTTGTGGGAGGCAGAGGCATACAGATCTCTGAGTTCGAGGCCAGCCTGGGCTACAGAGTGAGTTCCAGGAAAGGCAGCAAAGCTACACAGAGAAACCCTGTCTTGAAAAACCAAAAAAAAAAAAAAAAAAAAATTGATTACTCTTGGGGGTATGACGGTTTGAAAGAAAATGGCCCCCAAGGCGAGTGGCACTATTAGGAGGTATGGCCTTATTGGAGTAGGTGTGGTCTTGTTAGAGGATATATATCACCGTGGAGGCAGGCTTTGGGGTCTCATTATACTCAAGCCATACCCAATGAAACAATTCACTTACTGTTGCCTGCACAAGATATAGAACTCTCAGCTACCTCTCCAGCACCATGTCTACCTGCATACCTCCATGTCCCACGTGGCATCATGATAATGGACTGAACCTCTAAACTGTAAGTCACCCAATTAAATGTTTTTTCTTTATAAGAGTTGTTGTGGTCATGTCTTTTCACAGCAATAGAAACCCTAAGACGGGAGGACATTACCACATAAACTGTTTATATTAAAGATAGTAAAGATGTGTAATGAATCTTTATACCGATAGATTGAGTGACTTAGGTGGATTGAACAAATGCCCTTTGAAACACAATTTGTCAGTACCATACAGAAGGAAATAGATCTAAAAGTCTGTATACTTCCCGAAGTACTGCATTGGTATTCATAAACCTTGCCAATAATAAAACTTTCATTGTTGCACAGAGAACTCTTCCAAATATTTAGGTTACAAGTAATATTAAACTGTACATAGACACTTTTTTAAAAAAAAAGCACACAGTCAACTGTGATCTAAATGCCTAAATGAAACATACCAGAGTTCCACAATTGGTAAGTTTTAATTTTTTTTTTTTTTTTTTTTTACTATTATGAGTCACTTGATGAAATCTTGTACCATCTCACCTGGCAGATAAATCATCCCCTTGTCCCTGAATCATGTTCTCTATTTTACCTTTAGTGAATGTTCTGTTTGTCAAATGCAATCCTTGTGATTGAGAAACCCTTTCTTTACTAGGTGTGGCTCAAAACCACAAGTGCAATAGTGCTGGCAATTTAGATATGTTAAAGAAAAGCCATAAATTAAAAACCTTTATGTAATAACATGAAAGTTTATGACTTAATGAGGAAAGAAATGATATGCTGAGGTTGGTAGTGTATTGATGATACTGTGAAGAAAAACTTGCTGGTTTTAAATTCACTTCAAACTAAAAGTTATAGCTGTGGTGCATGTCTTTAAGTAGAAAAGACTGTAAATTTGTGTATGTAGTAGATAATAAAATATAGTATATATAAGGTTCATTACTGTTTTCAAATATCCAGTGGAGATCTTGGAATGTATTCCTAAAAGATGAGGATAGTTACTAATTAAAAGGTGCAGGTGGCTTTTACTTTATTTTTTTGTGTGTTTTCCTTTATTTTAAACTTTCTGTTTTCAAATAATTATGTATATTATAGTAAGTTGCCAAACAGTATGGAATCCCATTTACTTTTCACCTGTTTTTTCCGAGTTGTAATGTTTTGTGTAACTATGTCTTAATTATGGTTTCTATTGCTGTGAAGAGACATCATGACCACAGCAACTCTTATAACAGAAAACATTCAATTTTGGTGGCTCTCTTACAGTTCAGAGGTTTAGTCCATTATCGTCATGGAGGGAAGCAAGGCAGTATACAGGCAGACTTGGTGCTAGAGAAGGAGTTGAGAGTTCTTATATCTTGACTCACAGACAACAGGAAATGGTCTGAGACACTGGGTGTGGCTTGAGCATATATGAGACCTCAAAGCCCACCTCCACAGTGACACACTTCCTCCAACAAGAACACACCTATTCCACCAATGCCACACACACATCAGTGTTATTGGCAATGGGCCATTTTCTTTCAAACCATTTTCTTTCTTTCTTTCACACTATAGTAAAATTAGAATTAGAAAATTGCCAATGACAATATACTCTTATCTAGGTTACACATTCCCATGTTTTCCATGTATGTGTGTTTATAATTCTGTGATATATTGTCTCATGTATAATTGTTTGACCACATTTAAGATACAGAACATTTGCCATTGGAGAATATATTTGGGTTATTCTCAGTTTCCAGGTCTTATTGATACAAGGTTTTGTGTCAATGTCAACTTTAATTTTTCTTTTAAAAAAAGAAAATACTCAAGACTGAGTGCTGGATCACATAACAAGTGCACATTTAGTTTTATTTTAAATTGCCAGAGTGTTTTCCTGAATGCTATGATGATACCATTTTACATTTCCACAGCTCCCAAGTTTCTCTCTGTCTTCAAATGCCTTTGAAGACATTAGCAGCTTTTAAATTTCTGATGTTTTGCATAGTTCTGTAGTGTTATCTACTCTTGGATTTAGATGGCATTTTCCTCATGGTTAAAAGATATGACTGTTTTCAATTTATTCTACTGTTTGTGATGTTTTTTGTTTGGTTGCTTTTTGCTTATGTTGTATTTGTATTTTGCTATTTCTATTGAGATTTGCAATTATCTACAATGACTGGATCTATTTATAGTGTCTGTTTCTTTGCTTAATCATCAGCCACATTGTCTTTCTTTGTGTGTCATATAAATTTAATGTTTATATTGGAGATGGTAGACAGATCTCTCTATGTCCCAGGGCAGCCTGGACTGCATAGCAAGAACCTGTCTTGAAAAAAAAAATCTATGACTACCAACAAAAACAATAAAAAGAGCAGGGATTTTAGATGTGTCCCCACCATGACTACCTCTGTTTGGTTTCTCTTTTGTTTTTATATTTAGCAGTTTTGAGACAGAGTCCTGTTCTCTACATGTTGCCTGTGACTCACAGTGTAGCCTATGCTGCCCACCCCTCTTCCAGCACTAGAGTTACAGATATAAATGGCCATGCACAGCTTTTACATTGGTGCCAAGGATCCTTATACTTGTACATCAGGCACTTTATATAATAAGCCCCTGAGATGTAAACTTAACATCTTCTCAACTTTTCTAAATTTGTGTCCTTTGATACACACTTTGGGGATTTGCTGACTTTTAAAATGAGACACCACCCTCAACCTCTTCACCTATCCAGACCCCTCCCACACTTCCTTCTTCAGGGTTTAGCTCTGTGAGTCTCCCTGACACTCACCATCCATTCCTTCTCCCCAGCCCAACAGATCAAGCCTGACTGTCCCTACATGTAGTGCCTGCCCTAATCTTGCCACAACCTGCCTGTACCACAGCATACCTCTAAGTGGGTATCTACCAGGACCTGCAACACCTACCATCACCCACAGATCTCTTCTGCCCTGCACCTAGCCTCTCCATTCAGCTAAATTTCTCACATCATCTATGGCCTAGCCCTGTGAGTCTCCTTGACCCTCCCTGACATACCATATGCAACCCAGGTCCCACAGCCAGTATTCTGCCCTAGCCACACCTGTCCTTCCTCTAGTTTCTGCCAGAACCCTCCTTACCTATTCCCAAACCTACAGACTCCTCTCATACTACATCTGACCTTTCCACCCAGCCAGATCCACCCCCACACTCCAGGTTTGGACCAGAAGACACATCCTCAACATGAGCCCAGTCCAGGCTAACTACTTAACTCCATTACACCCAAGCCATTTCCAGCCTCTAGGCCCAACCTACCCACACAAACAGAAAAGTCCACAAAAATAAAAATACCAACAATATGAAAGATAATCCTGTCCCTTCTCAAAAGCTTACCAATCCTGTAAAAATATTTTCCAATGAGAATTGCCTAGATGAGATGGAGTTCTCAAAAGATGAAAAAGAATAAGACACATCTGAAAAAATATCCATCATCTCTAGAAATTAGGGAATGCAAATCAAAACAGCTTTGATTTGCCTGCCAAGGAATCACCTCTCCCACCACCTTTGTCTCAGCTGCCAATTTCCTGGGCACATGCAGGCTACTCCAGCCATGGAATCAGAAAGGCAATCTTTCCTTTCTCTCCCCACATCCAATTCCAGTTCCCCAGTCTTACCCACAGTGTTGTAGCAGACCACATGTGGTCTCTCCTTCCTCACTGCTCTATTCCCAGGAGTCTACACAGATTCTGGTGGCACAACCAGATGTTTTCTTTCCTGTCAACCCTTTCAGTTCCCCTCCCTTCTAGCCTATCCCCATTTAATACTATCAGTTCCCAATACCCAGAAACACATTCTACCAGACCCCCAGTGGCCACACCTGGCAGGATCTCATGCCCTACCCAGCAATCCATAGCCACCACACTCTCCTAAGAACCAGAGAAGGCGAAAGAAACCAAGGAACAGAATACCTACCAAGGAGGGGGGGAAAACCCTACAAGACCAGATATTAGCACATAGAATTACAATTCTTTCCAACCCAGATGCCTAGACACCAGCATAAAAACACAATAACAGCCAGTGCAGCGTGTCTTCACTAAAGCCCAACAATCAAACTACAGTAGGCCCTGAGAAATGCAATATAGCTAAAGAACAAGATAAGGACTTGAAAATAGCCTTTATGGATATGTTAAAGGTGCTTAAGGAGGATACAAATAAATTCACCAATGAAATCTATGAAAACACAGTGGAATGAAATGGTTCAAGGTGCGAAAGTGGCAGTTGATTCAATAAAGAAAATGAAAAATGAGGGAACTCAAACAGGAACATCAGAGGCAAGCCTCATGAACAGAATATAAGAGATGGGAGAGAGAATCTCAGGGACTGAAGACAAGATAGAAGAAATGGATACTTTAGTCAAAAAAAATTTAAATATATAAGTAGCCAAGCACTAAACATCCATGAAATCTGGGACACTATAAAAAGACCAGTTCTATGAACAGTAGGAATAGAGGAAGGAAAAGAAACCCAGATCAAAGGCACAGAAAATATTTTTTAAAAAAATCAAAGAAGAAAAATTTCCTAACCTAAAAAAAAAATGTCTTAATAGGGTACAAGAAGCTTACAGAACACCAAGTAGGCTTGACCAGAAACAAAAGTCTCCATGGCACATAAATATATAGAAGAAAGAAGGAATAGTAAAAGCTGCAAGGGAAGAAGATCAAACAGCATATAAAGGTAGACCTTTTAAAATAAATCCTCACTTTTCAATGTAGACTCTAAAAGCCATAAGGGACTTGACAGATGTTCTACAAACTCTTAAGAGACCAGAGATGCCAGTCCAGACTACTATAGTCAGCAAAACTTTCAATCATAGTATAAAACATTCCATAATAAAACCAAATTCAAGCAGTATCTGTCTACAAGCTAGCCCTACAAAAAGCACTAAAGGGAAAACTTCAACCAGAAGAGATTGACCACCCCCACAAAAATAAAAGGAATAAACAGTAACAAACCAGTAAATTAAAAGGGGGGAAACACAACACAAGAAAATGGAAAGCAGTGAACACTGCTGATTGGTAGCTCTCAACATCAGTGATCTTGATTCCCCAATAAAAAGACACAGACTAACAAATGGTTTCAAAAACAGAACTCATCCTGTTGCTGCATCTAAGAAACACCTTAACATCAAGGATAGACGTCACCTGATGGTAAACGTATGGAAAAATATATTCTAAGCAAATGGGCGTAAGAAGCAAGCTACTGTAACCATTTTAACAAAACTAGTCGGGATAGATAGGTAAGGATACAGCATACTCATCCAAGCAAAAATGCACCATGAGGATTTGGAAATTTAAACATCTATGCACCAAGCACTTCATAAAAGAAACACCACTACAGGTAAAATCACATATTGGCTCTTACACAGTGACAGTGGGAGTCTTAAATACCCTGCTCTTAAAATGGACAGAGAAATGCTGGAGATTAATGATATCATAAATCAAATGGACCTAATATATTTACAGAACATTCCACCCCACCCAATGACAAAAGAATATACCTTCTCAGCAGCTCATGAACTTTCTTCAAAATTGAGCATATACTTGCACAAAAACAAGTCTCAACAGATAAATTAAGATTGAAACAGTACCCTGTATTCTATCTTACCACCACTGATTAAAGCTGCATATCAACAATAATGGAAAGCTTAGCCAGGCAGTGATGACGCATGCCTTTAATCCCAGCACTGGGGAGGCAGAGCCAGGCAGATCTCTGTGAGTTCAAAGCTAGCCTGGTCAACAGAGCAAGATCCAGGACAGGCACCAAAGCTATACAGAGAAACCCTATCTCGAAAAACAAACAAAACAAAATAATAGAAAGCTTACAAACTCATGGAAACTGAAGAACTTGCTACTGAATGAAAAATGGATGAAGACAGAAATTAAGAAATGAAAATTTTTTAGAATTGCATGAAAATCAAAACAAAAAATATTCAGACTTATGGGACACAATGAATGTGGTCCTAAGAAGCAAGTTCATAGTACTAAGTGCTTCCATTGTTTTTTTTTTTTAATGGGAAATGTTAAATTAGTAACTTAACAGCACAACTGAACACTCTAGAACAAAAAGAAGAAAATGCACAAAAGGAATAGATAGCAAGAAATAATCAAAAAGGGCTGAAATCAATAAAGTAGAAAAAATAAAAATACACAAAGAATCAATGGAACAGAGAATTGGTTCTTGGAGAAAAATCAATAATTGACAAACCCCTACCAAATTAAAAAAAAATAACAGAAAAGATTCAAATTAACAGAATTGGAGACAAAATGAGTGATGTAACAACACACACCAAGCCCATTCATCATTAGGGCATACTTTCAAAACCTATACTTCACCAAGTTGGAAAATCTAAAGGAAGATGTATAATTTTTTAAGGTTTACTTGTTTATTTAAAGTTTTTTTTCATTATACATCTGCCCGTTGTTCCCCCTCCCTTCCCTTCTCTTGCTCCCCTCCACCTCCCCCCATCCCAACCCCACCCACTCCAAAGAGCGGGTAAGACCTCCCTTGTATTCAACTTAGGCTGGCACACCAAGTTGGTGCAGGCCCAAGATCCTCCCTCCAGCATCAAGTTTGAGTAAGGCATGGCAACAAATGGGCTCTAAAAGAGCCAGTTCATGTACTTAGGATGAATCTGGATCCAGTTGCCAGGGGACTCACAAACAGATCAAGCCACACATCTGTCACCCTCATTCGAGCGACCTAGTGTGGTCCCATGAAGGCTCCCCAGCTGTCAGTCCAGAGTCCCAGGGCTCCCACTAGCTTAGGTAAGCTATCTCTTTGTGTTTTTCCCATTATGATCTTGTCCCCCATTGCTCTTATAATCCCTCCTCCCTCTCTTCAACTGAACTCCAGGAGCTTGGCCAAGTGCTTGGCTGTGGTTCTCTGCCTCTGCTTCCATCGGTTGCTGGATGTAGGTTTTATGATGACAATTAGGGTAGTCACCGATCTGAGTACAGGGAAAGGCTTGTTCAAGCACCCTCTCCACCATTGCTAGGAGTCTTAGCTAGGGATATCCTTGTGGGTTCCTGAGGGTTTCCCTAGCACCAGATTTCTCTCTAACTCCGTAATAGCTCATTCTGTCAAGATATCTCTTTCATTGTTCTCCTTCTCTATCCCTCTCCAAACTCAGCCATCTCAAGCCCTCATGTTCCTACCCCCGATTCCGTCCCCTCTACTCTGCCCTCCCAGTTTACCCAGGAGATCTTAACCCTTTGCCCTTCCTGGGGTGATCCATGCATGTCCCTCTCAGGGTCCTCCTCTTTATCTAGCTTCTCTGGGGTTGTGCGTTGTAGCCTGTTTATCTTCACTTTGTGTCTAATACTCACTTATGAGTGGGTACGTATTGTGTTTATCTTTCTGGGTCTGGGTTACCTCACTCAGGATGATTTTTTTTCTAGTTCCACCCATTTACCTACAAATTTCATGGTGTCACTGTTTTTTACTTCTGAGTAATACTCCATTGTGTAAATGTACCACATTTTCTTTATCCGTTCTTTGGTAGAGAGGCATCTACAGTTGTTTCTAGGTTCTGGTTATTACCAATAGTGCTGCTATGAACATAGTTGAGCAAATGTCCTTGTGCTGTGGTTGAGCATCTTTTGGTTATATGCCCAAGAGTGGTATTGCTGGGTTGATTTCTGAGATACCACCATACTGATTTCCAGAGTGGCTGTACAAGATTACACTTCCACCAGCAGTGGAAGAGTGTTCCCATTGCTCCACATCCTCTCCAACATAAGCTGTAATCCGTGTTTTTGATCTTAGCCATTCTCATATTTCAGAGTCATTTTGATTTGCATTTCCCTGATGGCTAAGGATGTTGAATACTTCCTTTAATGACTTTCAGCCATTTGAGATTTTTCTGTTGAAAATTCTGTTTAGATCTGCACCCCATTTTTAAATTGGATTATTTGATATTTTGATGTCTAGTTTTTTGAGTTCTTTATATATTTTGTAGATCAGCCCTCTGTCAGATGTAGGGTTAGTAAATACCTTTTCCCATTCTGTAAGATGCCATTTTTGTCTTATTGACTGAGTCCTTTGCCTTAAAAAGCTTCTCAGTTTCGGAGGTCCCATTTGTTAACTGCTACTCTCAGTGTCTGTGCTACTAGTGTTATATTTAAGAAATGGTCTCCAGTGCCAATGCATTCAAGGCTACTTCCCACTTTCTCTTCTATCAGGTTCAGTGTAACTGGATTTATGTTGAGGACTTTGATCCACTTGGACTTGAGTTTTGTGCATGGCAATATATATGGATCAATTTGTAATCTACATGTTGACATCCAGTTATGTCAGCACCACTTGTTGAAGATGCTTTCTTTTTTCCATTGTACAGTTTTGGCTTCTTTGTCAAAAAATCAGGTGTTCTTAGGTGTTCAGGTTAATGTCAGGATCTTCATTTCTATTCCATTGGTCTATGTGTTGGTTTTTATGCCAATATCAAACTGTTTTTATATAGAGCTTGAGGTCAGGGATGGTGATGCCTCCAGAATTTCCCCTATTGTACAGTATTGTTTTGGCTATCCTGGGTGTTTTGTTTTTCTCTATGAAGTTGAGTATTGTTCTTTCAAGGTATGTGAAGAATTGTATTGGGATTTTGTTGGGGATTGTATTGAATCTGTAGATTGCTTTTGATAAGACTGACGTTTTTACTGTGTTGTTCCTAATTATCCAAGAGCATGGGAGATCTTTCCATTTTCTGATATTTTCTTCAATTTCTTTCTTCAAAGACTTAAAGTTCTTGTCATATAGATCTTTTGCTTGTTTGGTTAGAGTTACTCCAAGGTACTTTATGTTATTTGTGGCTATTGTAAAGGGCAATGTTTCTCCAATTTCTTTCTCAGCCCCTTTATCATTTGTATATAGGAAGGTTATTTGTAGAAGAAATAAGAAACACAGAGCCAATGCAGAGATGAAAGCCCAAGAGGTCAGAGCTAAGAGCCTTACCCTTCACTGCTGCTGCTGTCCTCTTCAGCAAGAGAGCTACTTCCTGTCTGTTTGTCTTTTTTATAGACTTTCTATTCTAACTTCTCATTGGTTGTAAACCCAACCACATGACCTCCTCATCACTGCCTGTCTGTACAGACCTCCAGGTCTTCTATGGTTGGTATTGAGATTAAAAGTGTGTGTCTCCATGCTGGCTGTATCCTTGAACACACAGAGATCCACCTAGCTCTGCCTCCCAAGAGCTGGGATTAAAGGCGTGCACCACCACCGCCCAGCTTCTGCTATAGCTTGCTATTAGCTCTGACCCCCAGGCAACTTTATTTATTAATATACAAATAAAATCACATTTCAGTACAATTAAAATATCACCATATTTCCCCTTTTCTATTTTAATAAAAAGAAAAAAGGAAAAAGTTATAACTAATATAAGAAAAACTATATACAAAAATACAATAACTATATGCAATAAATTATTATAGCAATAAATACCTAAACAATGTCTAGTCCATTTATATTTGACAAATTCAGAGAAAATAATTCTATTATCTATCCTATTTTGGTAAGTCCAAAATGTACCTAATTCACTTTCTATCCTAACTAATCTTCAACTCCCTCAGAGACCCAAGAAGGAAATAATATTACCTAACAAAAATAAAAACAGGAAGTGCATGCAAGCAACTTCCAAAAAATGTGAGTTGACAGAAACAGCCAGCTGCCCGGACAGTCACCCAAGATTTCTCTACAGCGTTGGGGCATCATCTTCAGCCTATAGGCTTAGCGTATCTGACAGACTCATTTGTGAAGTAGGATGTACACAAGGTCAATAGTTCGACCTCACATTTGGTGAGAGCAGTCCATGTACCAGAAACACCTGAATTCCATTAGTGTCATGTCATGATTCAGGATTTTAAATTCTGGAAATTGTTGGTGTTTTCTTAATTCAGCTGTCCATTCTTCTTGGCTATGTGTGTGTGTGGCTTCATCTCAGCATCCCATTCTTCTCCATATCCCTCTATCAAATGCCAGTCTACTATTGAGAGGTGTGAGCTTAGTTACTCTTCAAGAATAACTGTTTCAGCTGCTGTTGCACTGCACATCAGAAGCCATCGGCCCACTGCCTGTTCAGCTGCCATCGAAGAAAAGGACACTGTACCTTTTCCAGATTGCAAAGGCCACTTCAGGGATGGTGCCATATTGTCCTGGCCTCAGAAGATGTCTTTTGATAAAGCCACAACCACACTTGTCTTGGCAAGAATCGGTAGTCCTTTGTTTCATGTCCTGTCTGTCCTATTTGTCAGCAGTTGAATCGAGGATACTTTGTTGTCCAGTGGCTAACCTTTGCCACAATGAAAGTTAATGCCATATGCAGTTTTTTCAATGCCCATATTTTCTCTGAAGTAGATTGGTACTGCCAGGAGCCGACATGTCTCATAGTCATAACAAAAAGAAAAATTTTCTAAACATTTTAAATGCCACATTCTGTAGATCTCTGAAGGGTTTGAAGATGACCTGTCTATCTAAAATAT
This sequence comes from Peromyscus eremicus, assembly GCF_949786415.1. Lineage (NCBI taxonomy): Eukaryota > Metazoa > Chordata > Mammalia > Rodentia > Cricetidae > Peromyscus > Peromyscus eremicus. Next base: position 79,646,354 of record NC_081421.1, read on the forward strand.
ATCTGCTCAATCTTGAAAACATACCTAATATGACTACAAGTTCTATTGTAATGTCTAACTACTAACTTTCATTTCTTTATATCCTAATAGTTGGTAATAATAACATTCAAGAATCAGCAATTTGCATTACATTGTTAAATGAATGGTATAAGTACAATATCTCGAACAAAATTAGAAATATACATATAGCATTTTCTAACAATATCAATTTCAATATATATAATTTGTATACAATATAAAAAATCCAATCCAATGTAAAGTATTTAAAACTAGTAATTGTCTTTTTCTTTTTTCTTTTTTAAACAATAACCTTAAATCTAATCTCCTTTGCTTAGCCCTTTTTCTAATCCTTAACAACTTGTAACCAACCCTCCTAAACAATGAAAATTATCCCAGACCCAAAAACCATTAAAAGACCAAAAAAAAAAAAAACCACCCACCCCACACCACCTCTTTGGGAATGTGGGCGTCGTATTCTTAACATTGCTTCCTGCTGGGTATGGGCGAAGGTATCTTTATCCTCAAAAGAAAAATTTGGGGTTAATCGTCAAATTCTAGGGAAGGTAAATATATCCTTTGTTATTTAGTCTGTGAATAATGCTAAAGTTCAGGGTTTATCTCAGGTCCTTATTCAAGTAGTCTTTGAAACTGGATCATCTCAGCTAGCCCTCTCAAAATTGCTCTGAGCACTTTGTAGTCTAAAGCTGATCTGTAGATGATGTTTGTCAGTTTAGTGATATTATTATTGTCCACGTGGAATTGTTGTTGTTGTGGAACCCCATCTTCTTCCTGGAGACTTCAGTTCATGTTAGGCCTGGCCGTGATTTCCTGCAGAAAACTGATAAGAGACTCGAACACAAATACATGTATAGGCAGCTAATTGAAGCCTTTTTTCTAGAATTAGTTAGTACTCTATATGACCGTTCATATCTTAACAAAGTTTAATATATATATATATATATATATATATATATATATATATCTTGTAAATTTGATATAAAATTTTTGGACATCATATAAACATTGTGTTTGTACTGAAGCATATTGGCCTTCTCCAATAAGCTGATCCTGGAAGACTTGTATTCCTTTATCCCTCCATTGTTTTTCTATGTTTTTAGCCTCCTCTTTAAATCACATTTGCCACTGGAGCCTTTGACTGGGTTCCAGAACAGCCTGTGCCAGCTCCCACCAGTCCTGAGGTATAATCCTATTATATGTTGATCAGGAGTTTAACATTTGCTTTACATATGGGGAATGCATGCCATAAGATACTATTGCCTCCTTAAACCTTCATAAATCTAAAATTTCAATTGGAGTCCAAATGTTTTGTGTATTCACTTGATCAGGTAACTGCTGTACAGTTACTGGATAAATTAAGGATGATTGTGTGAAAACAGACTTTCTTTCTGTAACCTTATGATCTAATCTTGAAACAACTTCACTGTTAATTTCTTCTGTCTGAATTTGAATTTCTCTATAATTCATTTTAACATTTTTAACATGTTTTTCTAAAACTTTTATCCTGGCACTTAAATTGACTATCTTTTTAAATAGTAATATAAGGATAAGAAAAGTAATAAAGTGCATAATTCGATTAACAGTAATCTTCTCATATAGTTGTTCCATTGTCAGACTGCCTAAAATTTCAAACAAAGCCCAATTTTCTTCCAATGTACACATAAAACCCATTTTTTTTTAATGTGGAAAAAATTTTCTCTTTTAAACAGTTTCCTTTAAAATATCTGATATCTGAATTGACTTACCAAGTTGGCGTAGAACAGTAGAAATCTGAGTGAATTTCAAAACAGCTACCTAGCATCTAAATCCAGAGAGAGAGAGAGAGAGAGAGAGAGAGAGAGAGAGAGAGAGAGAGAAACCATAGCCATGTGTTCCCACTTGAGTCGACTCGAGTCGAGCCTGGGCTCCGGCTTCCTTAAGCTCCGACCACATGCATTGGCATTTCAGTCAAAAGCTGTGTGTAGCTACTGCAATTAGCGGTAGCTCCAGCAGGGCAGGCCTGAGTTGTTTGTAGCACTGGATTTAAGCAAGTAACTCCAACTGTGGGTAACCGCTTGCAGCTACAGTCAGTCGGGCCTCAGACCTAAGCCAAGCTGGGCCTGAGCTAGGGAACCAGGGAACCAGGCCCAATCTAGGGGGCCAGGCCGCCTAGGCAGGAAACCGGACCCACTGCCAAGCCAAGTCAAGCGGTTTTTAATGAATTTTTGCCACGTTGGGCGCCAAATGTAGAAGAACAATCTTGTTAAATAAGAAACACAGAGCCAATGCAGAGATGAAAGGCCAAGAGGTCAGAGCTAAGAGCCTTACCCTTCACTGCTGCTGCTGTCCTCTTCAGCAAGAGAGCTACTTCCTGTCTGTTTATCTTTTTTTTTTTTTTTTTTTTGGTTTTTTCGAGACAGAGTTTCTCTGTGTAGCTTTGCACCTTTCCTGGATCTCGCTCTGTAGACCAGGCTGGCCTCGAACTCACAGATATCTGCCTGCTTCTGCCTCCCGAGTGCTGGGATTAAAGGCGTGCGCCACCACCGCCCGGCTGTTTGTCTTTTTTATAGACTTTCTATTCTAACTTCTCATTGGTTGTAAACCCAACCACATGACCTCCTCATCACTGCCTGTCTGTACAGACCTCCAGGTCTTCTATGGTTGGTATTGAGATTAAAAGTGTGTGTCTCCATGCTGGCTGTATCCTTGAACACACAGAGATCCACCTAGCTTTGCCTCCCAAGAGCTGGGATTAAAGGCATGTACCACCACTGCCCAGCTTTTGCTATGGCTTGCTATTAGCTCTGACCCCCAGGCAACTTTATTTATTAATATACAAATAAAATCACATTTCAGTACAATTAAAATATCCCCATAGTTACTAATTTTTTTTCATTAATCTTGCATTCTGTCACATTACTAAAGATGTTTTTTAGCTGTAGGAGTTCCCTGGAAGAGTTTTTTTTTTTTTTTGGTCGCTTATACATACTATCATATCATCTGCAAATAGCAAAAGTTTGATTTCTTCCTTTCCAATTTATATCTCCTTGATCTCCTTTTGTTGTCTTATTGCTCTAGATAGAACCTCGAGTATTATACTGAATAGGTATGGAGAGAGTGGACAATCTTTCTTGTTCCTGATTTTAGTGAAATTACTTTGAGTTTCTGTCCATTTAGTTTGATGTTCTCTCTTGGTTTGCTTTATATTACCTTTATTATTTTTAGGTATGTTCCTTGTATTCCTGATCTCTCCAAGACTTTTCTCATGAAGGTGTGTTGGATTTTGTCAAAGGCTTTTTCAGCACCTAATGAGATGATCATATGTTTTTTTTTTCTTTCAGTTTATTTATATGGTGGATTACATTGACAGGTTTTTGTAAGTGGAACCATCCCTGTATCTCTGGGATGAAGCTTACTTGATCAAGGTGAATGTTTTTTTTAATGTGTTCGTGGATTCAATTTGCCAGTATTTTATTGAGTATTTTTACATCAGTGTTCATGAAAGAGATTGGGCTGTAGTTCTCTTTCCTAGTTGTGTCTTTGTGTAGTTTGGTTATAAGGGTAACTGTAGCCTTGTAAAAAGATGTTGGCAATGTTCCTTCTGTTTCTATTGTTTGGAACAATTTCAGGAATATTAGTATTATCTCTTTGAAATTCTGGTAGAATTTTGCACTGAAACCATCTGGCCCTGGGCTTTTTTTGGTTGGGAGACTTTTAATAACTGCTTCTATTTCCTTAGAGGTTATAGGCCTATTTAAATAGTTTATCTGGTCTTGATTTAATTTTGATATGTGGTACCTATCCAGAAAATTTTTCATTTCTTTTAAATTTTCCAACTTTGTGTAGTACAGGTTTTCGAAGTATGACCTAATGATTCATTGGATTTCCTCAGTGTCTATTATTATGTCCTGTAGCTAGAGTTTTCCTGCCTGGCCCACAGTCAATCAGTGTTTTATTTATTAACATATTTGCCATACAGAACATCCCACAGCACTTCCCTTTTTCTTTTCTTTTTTTTAAAAGGAAGGTTTTAACTTTTACATAGTAAAATTACAGATAACAAAACAATTATCAACCAAGAATTACAGTTATAATATCTAGTCTATTTATAATAACTAGGCAAAATTAAAGAAGATATCCTATCTAATATTTGTGAGTCTAAGGTTTGATATCTAATTTATGTTTTATCAAAACTAAGGAAAATTATAACTATCTAGCTTCAACTACATCAAAGATCTCAGAAGGATATAATATTACCTGAGAAACGGGAGAAGGATGCAAGCAACTTTTGGGAGTCTTGCAGGGTAGACAGAGACAGCTGACAGCCTGGACAGTCATCCAAAATTCTCTTGTAAAGTTGGGGCATCTGTCTTTAGCCCACAGGGCTAGAGTCTCTCAGTTGGTAGAGCATGAGACTCTTAATCTCAGGGTCGTGGGTTCGAGCCCCATGTTGGGCACTGTATCTTATGGGGACACAAAGAAAATTTTAGGATTATGGAGTAGTCCATGAAGCTGTATCGTCTGAGCCAGTTGCCTTGAAATAGTTCTGGATGTTGGATCATCTGGGCCATGGTGTCATTGGAGATCTTTCAGGGGGTCTTGGCTGGTCAAACCTGACGTATCTTAATCTGGAACAAATCCAGAGCCTCTGGCCTTCTGTGGAAACAAAAGCAGAGCCTCCTTTCCAAAGCAACATATCCTTACATCCAAATTTTGAAGGCAAGGTACCTTTAAAGTATACATTTTGACATAACTCAACAGCTTTTACAATCAAATGTTTTTCTTCAGTTACGAATATTAAAGACAACATAATCTAGATTCTCTGTGTGATAGCCATCTTTACATGGCTTATTACATTTACTGTTTCTTTAAAGACTTTATTTTTAAAAGCTGTTTGTTTATATAACTGTATATATTCCTTTTTCTCTCTCTTTTAAGCCTACATACATTTTTACATTTTTACATACATTGTAAACTATTCAATCTGAATCAGTCTTATTGTGAACCTATTGCTTTGAACTGCAGCATTCTAAGACTGAAATGGCACTGTGGCTGCTGGCTCCGCCCACTTCAGCTTCCCAACATGGCGGTGGTCTGGGAACCATCAACTCTCAGAAATAGTGGGTCTATGTTTCTATCAAAGCAGCGTGTAGCCCAGAAACCTCTTTTTGTTGTGTACTAGCAAAGGCTAAATCCACCATGCAGCTTAATGTGTCACTTGCAGAGGCCTCATTCCCACCGTACTGCAGGTGGAGCATGCACGCCAGGAACCTGCCATAGTAGCTCAAACACGCAGCAGGCTGCCGCTAACTTGAAAGAGACAACTAGGAACTGTTTTTAGCTCCATTTTAGAATCTTTTTACTCAGGTTTTAGGTGGAAACTCTTGCCCCACGTTGGGCACTATTTGTAGCTAGAGTTTTCCTGCCTGGCCCATAGTCAATCAGTGTTTTATTTATTAACATATTTGCCATACAGAACATCCTACAGCAGTGTCCCCCTTTTCATTTCTGATTTTGTTAATTTGGATATTCTCTCTCTGCTTTTTGGTTAATTTGGATAAGGGTTTGTCTGTTGCTGTGGGATGTATGGCAAATGTGTTGCTAATTAGTCAATAAACACTGATTGGCCATTGGCTAGGCAGGAAGTGTAGGCGGGACGAGGAGGAGAATAAAGCTGGGAAGTGGAAGGCTGAGTCAGAGAGACACTGCCAGCCGCCACGATGACAAACAGCATGTGAAGATGCCGGTAAGCCACGAGCCATGTGGCAAGGTATAGACTTATAGAAATGGATTAACTTAAGCTTAAGAACAGTTAGCAAGAAGCCTGCCACGGCCATACAGTTTGTAACCAATATAAGTCTCTGTGTTTACTTGGTCGGGTCTGAGTGGCTGTGGGACTGGCAGGTGAGAGAGATTTGTCCTGACTGTGGGCCAGGCAGGAAAACTCTAGCTACAGTCTATCTTGTTGATTTTCCTAAAGAACCAACTGTTTGTTTTGATTCTTTGTATTGTTCTCTTTGTTTATATTTTATTGATTTCAGCCCTCAATTTGATTACTTCCTGTCATCTGCTCCTCCTGGGTCAGTTTGCTTCTTTTTGTTCTAGAGCTTCCAGGTGTGTTCTTAGGTTGCTAGTGTGAGATTTCTCCACTTTCTTATGTAGGCATTTAGTACTATGAACTTTCCTCTTAGCACTGCTTTCATAGTGTCCCACAAGTTTGGGTATGTTGTGCATTCATTTTTGTTGAATTCTAGGAAATCTTTAATTTCCTTCTTTATTTCTTCCTTGATCCATTGATGATTCAGTTGAGCATTGCTCAGTTTCTATGAGTTTGTTGGCTTTCTGCAATTTGTGTTGTTGAATTCTAACTTTAAGCCATGGTGGTCGCATAAGTTACAGGGAGTTATTCCAATTTTTTAGTATCTGTTGAGATTTGCTTTGTTACCAAGTATGTGATCAATTTTGGAGCAAGTTCCATGAGGTGCTAAGACGAAGGTATATTCTTTTGTGTTTGGGCAAAATGTTCTATAGATGTCTGTTAGGTCCGTTTGAGTCATAACATGTGTTAGTTCCCTTATTTCTGTTATGTTTCTGCCTGGTATACCTGTCTAATGGTGAGAGTGGGGTGTTGAAGTTTCCCCTATTAGTATGTGAGGTTTGATGTGTGAATTAAGCTTTAGTAATGTTTCTTTTACAAATGTAGGTGCCCTTGTGTTTGGGGCATAAATGTTCAGAATTGAAACTTCATCTTGATGGATTTTTCCTGTAATGAATATGAAGTGTCCTCTATCTCTTTTGATTAATTTTAGTTTGAAGTATATTTTGTTAGATATCAGGATATCTACACCATTTTGTTTCTTATGTCTATTGGATTGGAAAATTTTTTCCCAACCCTTTACTCTGAGGTAAGGCATGTCTTTGAGGTTGAGGTGTGTTTCTTGCATGCAGAGAAGGATGGATCCTGTTTCCATACCCATTCTATTAGCCTGTGTCTTTTTATAAGTGAATTGAGTCCATTGATATTAAGAGATATTAATGATTAGTGATTGTTAATTCCTGTTATTTTTTGTTTTGTTGGTGCTGGTATAGTGTGTGTGTAGTTCCCTTCTTTGGGGCTTTGCTGGTGTGAGGTTATCTGTTGCCTGTGTTGGTGTTTGCAGCTAACTTCCTTGGATTGGAGTTTTCCTTCTAATACTTTCTGTAGGGCTGGATTTGTGGATATATAATTTTTAAATCTGGTTTTGTCATGAAGTATCTTTTTTTCTCCATAGTTGGTGATTGAAAGCTTTACTAGGTATAGTAGTCTGGGCTGGCATTCGTGGTCTCTTAGTGTCTGCAGAATGACTGTCTAGGACCTTCTGGCTTTCAGAGTTTCCATTGAAAAGTCGAGTGTAATTCTGATAGGTCTGCCTTTGTATGTAATTTGACCTTTTCCCTTTGCTACTCTTAATATTCTTTTTTTTCTATGGTGTTTTGATTATTATGTGGTGAGGGGACTTTTTGGGGGGGCCTAGTCTATTTGGGGTTCTGTAAGCTTCTTGTACCTTCATAGGTTTGTCGTCCTTTATGTTGGGAAAGTTTTCTTCTATGATTTTGTTGAATATATTTTCTGTGCCTTTGAGCTGGAATTCATCTCCTTCTTATATCTCTATTGTTCTTAGGTTTGGTCTTTTCATGGTGTCCCAGATTACTTCAAAATGCTTAATTATTCTTGGAATGTGTTTTCTGCTTCTCTCAGCTGTAGCTGATAGGAGTGAATTTACCTCAGATTACTCATCATTGCTTGCTATTATTATTCAATAAAATGTTTAAGTTATTCTTTATATGCCTCTATGGAAAAGCATGTTTTCCCACATGAGACTTGTCCTTGTAGTTGTATATAGCTTGAACTCATGAGAACTTTACCCATGTGACCTTTCTTAGCCCTCAATATAAATTGTCTGGGTCTCTGAATAAATTTAGCTATTGCATGAGATTGTCATCTCCCTCATTTATTGACTTCATTCTCCCAGGTCTTGCCACCTGTAGAGCAGTGAAAATCCATCACAATTAAGTGGGTTTTATCTCAGAGATGCAAGGATGGTTCAACATATGTAAATTGATAAAAGTAACACCTTGTGTAAACAGACTGAAAGACAGAAATCACATGATCAACTTGTTTGATGCACTAAAGGCCTTTGACAAAATCCAACACTCCTTCAAGATAAAAGCATTGGAAGACTAGGAATACAGGGGAAGTACCTCAAAATAAGAGAGGCAATTTACAGCAAGCCTATAGCCAACATCAACCTAAATGCCAACAATCCCAAAGCATTTCCACTAAAATCAGAAACCAGACAGGGTTGTTCACTATCTCTGTATCTATTTAACATAGTACTAAATGTTTTACTAGAGCAATAAGACAACTTAAGGAGATCAAGGGAGCACAAATAGGAATGGAAGAAGTCAAAGTATCATTATTTGAAGATATGAGTGGCCCTAAAAATTCCACTAGAAAATTCCTACAGATGATAAACACTTCCAGCAAAGTAGCAAGATATAAAATTAATACACAAAAATCAGTCACACATCTGGGACTATACCTTTCACCTATAAGAAATACACTATCTTGGGGTAACTTGTAACAAAGCAAGTGAAAGACTTAAATTTGACAAAAACTTTAAGACACTGAAGAAAGAAATTGAACATATCAGAAGATAAAAAGATCTCCCATGCTCTTGGATCCATAGGATTACTATTGTGAAAATCACTATCCTACCTAAAGCAATCTACGGATTCAATGCAATCCCTATCAAAATTCCAACACATAACTTAAAAGGACAATTTTTAGCTTTGTATGATGTCTACTTAGGGTTACTATTGCTATGATAATGATAAACACCACCACCAAAACCAAGTTGGGGAAGAAAGAGTTTATTTGGCTTATTTTCCATATCATAGCCCATCACTGAAAGAAGTCTGGACAGGAACTCAAGCATAGCAGAAACCTAGAGGCAGGGCCTGATACAGAAGCTGTGGAGGCATGCTGCCTACTAGCTTGTTCCACATGGGTTTCTCAACTTGCTTTCTTAGAGAACCCAGTACCACGAGAGCAGGGGTGGCCCCATCCACAATGGGATGCCCCTCCCCACATCTATCATTAAGGAAATCCCACAGGCTTGCCTATAGCCAATATTATGGAGACATTTTCTCAGTTGAGGCACCCTATATCTGATAACTCTAGCTTGTGTCAAGTTAACACTAACCAGTGTATGTGGAAACACAAAAACAAAAACAGTATTTAAAACACTCCTAGTAGTGTTTTAGTACTCCAATAGTAAAAGAACTGTTGGAGATATCACCATCCCAGACCTCAAATTGAACTAATAATAAGAAACAGTATGGTATTGACACAAAACAAGCATGTTTTTCAATGGAATAGATTTTAGACACAGACCTAAGTTTACTTACCTATGGACCCCTGATTCTTTTTTTATAAAGAAGCCAGAAATACAACTGAAAAAAAATACATTAGCAACAAATGCACTGGTCTACTTGAACGGCTGCAGGTAGAAGAATGCAAATAGATCCATTCTATTACCTTGTATAAAACTCAAATTCAAAGGGATCGAAGCCATCAACCTAAGACCATTTACACTGGATGTGATAGAAGAGAAAGTGGAAAGCAGTCTTCAACTCATTGGCATAGGAAAAGACTTCCTGATCAGAACACCAATAAAACAGGCACAAAAAACAATAAACATGACCTCATGAAACTGAAATGTTCTGTACAGCAAAGTACATCATCATTCGGACAAAGCACAGGCTACAGAATGGGAAAAGATTTTTTTTTTTTTTGGTTTTTCGAGACAGGGTTTCTCTGTGTAGCTTTGATCCTTTCCTGGAACTCACTTGGTAGCCCAGGCTGGCCTCAAACTCACAGAGATCTGCCTGGCTCTGCCTCCCAAGTGCTGAGATTAAAGGCATGTGCCACCACTGCCCAGCGGGAAAAGATTTTATGAACTACACATTGGATAGAGGGCTAATATCTAAAATATATAAAGAACTCAAAAAGCTGGACCTCAAGAAAACAACTCAACTAAAAATTGAGGTACAGATCTAAGCAAAATTCCAAAAAGAAACAGAAACAGCTGTGGAAGACTTAAAAATAAAATTTTGACGTCCTTAGTCATCAGGGAAATGCAAATCAAAGCTAGCTTGAGATTCCATTTTACACCAGTCAGAATGGCCAAGATCAACAAAATAAATGACAGCTTTTGCTTGTGAAGTTGTGAATTAAGGGCAACACTCATCTATTGCTGGTGGAAGTGCAAACTTACATAGCCACTATGGAAGTCACTGTTGCAGTTACTCAGGAAGAAGGAGTTCAATCTACCTAAGATCCAGCTACACCACTCGGGCATATTTCCAAATGGTGTTTCATCCTATTACAGAGACACTTGCTCAACCATGGTCTTTGCAGCTCTACTCATAATAGCCAGAAATTAGAAATAGACTAGATGTCCATTGATGGTATATGGTATGTGGTATATTTTCATAGTGAAATATTACTGAGCTGTTAAAAATTAAATATGAAATTCTCAGTTAAATGGGTGGATTTAGAAAAAAATCATCCTGAGTAAGACCCAGAAAGACAAATATGGCATATAGTCTCATATATGTGGATGTTAGTTAGCTATTAAGTCTTCAATAAGCAAGCTACAATCCATATAACCACAGAGATTAGGTACAGAGTAAGGGACTGGGGAAAGGGAGGAATCATCCTCAGATGGGGAAAATAAAATTTATAGTTGTGGATTGAAGAGGAGCTAGAGAAAGGAATGAGAGGATTAAATGGGAAGAGGGAAGGAAGAAGGGGTGGAGGAAATAGAGAAAGGGACAGCTAAAACTAGGGCCATTTGCAGTGTCATATGGAAATCTGATAAAGCAGAGGCTTTGTACAATATATACGTGTATAAAGACTATCTAAATATTATTGCCAAACAATGGGGGAAACATAGCTCCAAGTGGATATCTCTCATCATCAAATGAAGCTTCTAGTTTGGGGAATGGTTTACATCTCAGTTGGCCAAAGTCATTTGCCAAAGGGGTCCCATGAAAACCCCCAAACAACCCAGGCTGTTGCCAAGGCTATTGGTTGCTCTGCACAAATTAATGATAAGGCCCTATTGCTGAAGACAATACCTACACAACTCATTGAACTTGGAGAATTCAAGCTGGTACCTACCTAGATCCTCCACATCTATGGACTAGTGTTCATGGTACTCTGGATGTTATCAAAGGAGAAAGGTTAATACTATCCCAGCTACAAACTTTTGTTCTGCAATAATAACCTTCCTGCAAGATGTGTTAGTGCAATAGTGACACAATGCTTGTGGGAGTAACCAACCAGTACCTAATTAGCTTTGAGGCCCACTCCATGAGATGGAAACTATCCCCAACAATGCTTCTGAGGCCTAGAACCTGAGACTAGTTAGGGATCTATGAGAAAACCAAATACTGCTTTTCTGCTAAAGGAATGTGCCATAAAATGATTCTTAATGACACTTCCACTATACTCATAGATCAGTGCCTTGCTCAGCCATCATCAAAGAAGTTTCTTTCTGCAGTTCATGGGGAAAAAAATACAAAAACCCAGAGCTGAACAAGGTGCCAAGATTAAGACACCTTGGAACATTCAGTTGTAAGTGGGATGTCTCCATCAAATCCTTCCTTCCCTTCAGGGCTCAGGAAACCCTGTGAAAGAGAAGTTGGAAAGATTGTAAGAGCCAGAGGTTGTGGAGGACACCAAGTAAACAAGGTCCTCTAAACACAGCAGGAACAATGCATATGTGAACTCACAGTATGCATAGAGTTTGCAAGGTTCTGGGCCAGATGGGGTCCCGGCATTGAGAGGGAAAGAGGATGCAAGTCCCCATCCTTAGCTCAAAAGCTCTCTCCTATTGGTTACTCACAAATGTCAAATTAATTTCCTCCAATATAGTATTACTGAGGATACAAACCACTCTAAAGGGCAGGCCTAATGGCCAGGATTAGATGGCCAATAGAAAATGAACTCAATGGCATCTTTGGGGGGAGTCTTCGTCTCATAATGTTTTGTCACAGCCCCTGCCCCATTTCTTCTTATAGGTTCTTTGCTAATATATTATGTCTTCTGTTGATTTTTAATGGGATTTCTGTGTGTAAGAATGCATGTGTCTCTGTGTCTATATTTGTTTCTTGTGTTTTTCATTTTTCTCTTTTTCTTCAGTTGGCTTTTTCCTATTCCAGTATGTTTTTCTTCTATCGTTATTTTATTTTATTATTATTTGTATATACCTCTTGTTTAGATGTTTCTGTTTGAGACAGAAAGTGTATGGATTCTGATGGGAGGGAGATGGGGAAGATCCAGAGGAGTTGAGGGAAGGGAAACTAGTTAGAATATATTGTATGAAAAAAAAATCTATTTTCAATAAAAGAATAATAGAAAAAAAACTTTTGTGATTTCATCTTACTCAATCAGAATGGCAAAAATCAACAGAACAGTGGACAACAAATGCTGGAAGGTATGTAGGGAAAAGCAAACCCTCATTCACTAATGGAATTGCAAAGTGGTGTGGCAACTATGGAAATCAATGTGGATAATTCTCAAAAAGGTAAAAATAAATATACCATTTGACCCAGCTATACTACAATTGGCATGTGCAAAAGACTTGACATAATACCCCACAGACACTTGCTCAACCACGTTTCTTGCAGTTCTTTTTCAATATCTAGGAAATGGAAACAACCTAAGTGTTCTTCAACAACAATGGATGAAATGAAAATGTGGTACATATCCACTATGGAACATTTGGCTATAAAGAAAAATGAAATTATGAACTTTGAAGGCGGGGGATAGAATTAGAAAAGATTGTACTGAGTGAGGTAACCTAGACCCAGAAAACAAATGTCTGTGTTCTATCATCCAGTACTTCTACTCCAAATCTTCACAGGTAAGTACATACCCTGAAGTAACTATAAAACCCATTAAATCAAAAAGAGATCATTGTTGGGGTAGGAGACTTGGGGAACAATAGAGAAGGGATTAATGGTACAAGTGATATAATCTGGGAAGTGAGTAAAAGAGGGGGGCTTTTCCTCTCTCCACATGGAGAGAGGAAAATAACAGTAAGGACATCTCAAAAAGTCATAAGGGACATACTATTAATTACAAAAAAGCATGTAATACTCATCTATAATACTCATAAGTCTGTGTATAAATATACATATATAGTTGAAGTTTTCTTACCTAGGTTGACAATGCTCTCTACAGGACTCAGAGGCCTCCTACAAAAACACCAGGCATGAGAAGCCCTCATTTTAGTTGGCGATGGTTGTTCAAGAAATTCCCTGGACATCCAGGCTATTGTTACTGCCTTTAGTTTTCCCAAGAGGTGGACAAAAACATCATGCACTTCTGACACAGGGGCCAGAGGCCCCAGAGCTGGAACTGACCAGAGTGCCTCCTTCCTAAAGAGTACCTTTCATGATACCCAAGGCACCATGAAATCTTGCAAAGGAAGGAGGCAACTAACAGTCCTAATTACCTATGTCACCTATAATCCACAACAACAACCAGTAGTATACAGTAGTGGCATTCAAACTTTGGTGATGCCCAACAGCTCTCTAATTGCACTTAAGACTTAGTCAACAAGAAGGAAATCATACCTCATACTGGAAACCTAGCCAACTACCCAGGACTAATGAAGTTGAGGATCTTGGAGGAAAACCTACAACCTCTACTTCATTAAACCAGAATAACCCCTAACTACACTCGAAAAATATCTTCTTATACCCACAAATAAGTGTAGTCCTCACCCCTCATCAAGGAAATTTCTCTTTGGAACAGATGAAGACTATTACAGAAAACCACAACCAAACAAAATGCAGTTATGGATCCCAGTCCAGATAAATACATCTATAAAACAACTGCACCTAAGGCTTAGGGGACATTGTGGAGGATAGGGCAGAAAGACTGTAAGAGACAAAATGAGGGAGTTTGCTGTGAAACTGTATCTCCTAGTAATGCCAGAAGCTACACACATGAGGTCTCACCAACATGACCAAATAACATGAGCTGAACAAGACAGCAATCGACATGCAAAAGTGGATGTGCAAAAGGCCATGAGGCCTCAGTCTTACTCGAAGAACTACAATCAACTAAAAAGTGGTGAGAGTGGGAGAAATAGCCTTCCCCAAGAAAGAGTCGCCAATTGGTTATCTAATACCTAATGATCAGCCTTGGAAACATACATACAAGTAACATTATACAGACTGAGCAGTTTATATTTAGGAGTATACACACACACACACACACACACACACACACACACACACGTGTCATTGCTAATGGTCATTGCCATTAGCAACCTGCTGACAGCCATGGACACGTGTGTGTGTGTGTGTGTGTGTGTGTGTGCATGTAACAACAGTGAATGAAAAAATAGGATATGTATTTGAAAGAGCATATAGGGGTATATGGGAGGTTTTTGAGGAAGGGAAGGGAAGGTGGAAATGATATAATCTCAAAAATAAAAAATTGAAAATTAATGGCAATGTCTGTTTCTCAAAAAAAGAAAAACAATGGAACACAGTAATAAATGAAATTTTTTAAGTGCTAGGATTTTGAATATTCAGGCATTGTGGAGGAAGGGCTTAATCAACAAGAGTAAATAACAATACACCCCCCCGACACCATTTTTCCACTTTGCTCCTTTATAACTCCTGTGTCATACTATCCCTCTTTCTAGAGCTTGTTCTTGACATTCACCTCATGTTCCCTCTTTTTACCATCCTGGATTTTGTGATTAGATCATGTTATATACTCAAATCTAAAGATTCCCAAATAGAAAACATTCTGTTCATCTTTCTGAGTCCATGTTACCTTGTTCAGTATATTTTCCAGTTCTATCAATTTATCTGCAAATTTCATTTTTCTTATAGCTGAATAGAATTCCATTGTATTTATATACATATAACTTATCCATTTCTCATTGGATGGACATCTAGGATGTTTCCATGTCCTAGGTATTGTAAGTGGAGTACAAATCAATATATCTGAATAGGTGTCTCTGTAGTAGTATATCAAGTGATGTGGTTATGTTCCAGGTGGTAATAGAGCTTTGTCATATGTAGAATGATTTTTAACTTTTGAGAGTTCTCCACACTGATTTTCATGGTGGCTGCACCAAGGTTAGAATCCCACCAATAATGAGTAAGCCTTTCCCCTTTCCAACAGCCTTGCCAATATTTGTTGTGGTTTTTTTTTAAATCATAGCCAATATAATTAGGATAGTTTTTGAAGTCTCAAAGTAGTTTTAAGTTCCATTTCTCTGATGTTGATCCCAATTCTTAGATATTTCTTGGTCATTTTTATTGTGAACTCTGTTTAGATTTATACTCTAAATAGTTAATTCATTTTCTTGATTCTTTTATTTATTCCTTCTTCCTTGTCCTTTATGTGGGCTGCCATTAGAAGATGTGACCTAGATTTAGACTAGGTCTCCTTATTTCAAATGAGCCAATCAAGAAACCACCTCACAGTCCAGCTAATTAGGTTTTAGCTGATTTTAGGTGTAGTCTAATTGACAAACAAGATTGGCCATCACAAGTGAATCCCTTGTCAAGTTGACACACAAACATATCCCCTTATGCCATGCTTAATTTCCAAATAAGACAATAACTAGGCCATGATTCTGACTTACATGATATAACTCCTATGTACAATTGCAAACACATTATATCTTTTAGGATAAGTGGCAGGCCCTACGGGAATGCTTAGTCTCTTAGTGTCTTATAAATTAAAACATGATAATAACCACTGATATAATCTTAATCTATGGTATATTACGTATTTAAAAAAATAAGAGGAAACAAAACACAAATATCTGGTGAATATATGTGAATACACACAAACATGTTCTTTATAAAATAGGCCAGGAACATTCATGTCAATCACAGTATTCATTTCTGTAACTGGTCATGTGTCCTTAGCTGGTATTTATTACTACTGAAGAATAAGGTTTAAAAAAGACCAATTATTACATATTTAATGATTTATTTAGTGATTACTTGAAGCACTGCTTGAATTGCCTGTTTGCTAAGCATAATTTAATTTGATACCTGAAACAGAATGACCTGGAGAAGTAGCTGAAACAATGGTCATTGCCATTAGCAACCTGCTGACAGCCATGGACACATCTGTAAAGTCTCCCTTACCGGCCCCACCTTGTGGATTTAGTATAAAATGAGCATGCAAAGGACCTGAGAATGAGGTCTTTCAGAAACTACCCTTGCTTTGATCCACCAGCGATATCTCTCTTTCACTCTCATTGGTGTTGGGGTGCTTATTCCAGAAACATTCCCCCAATACTACCTTCCTCTACTATCCATTATTTCCTCTGCATATACCAAGTATCTTAGAAGGTCTTGGTTCTTTTTCTGGAGGACTGACTGTTATCTGTTGTGGGATATTTGTATGTTGTGTGAAGATATATTACTGTGATTGGTTTAATAAAGAGCTGAATGGTCAATAGGTAAGCAGGAGGTATGGGCAGGATTTTTAGGCAGTAGGAAATAAACCCACGTGTGCAGGAGACACTAATGAGACATAGAGGGAGTCAGACATACAGAATGAAAGGAAGCTAAAAAGCCACAAGATAAAACATAGATTAATATAAATGGGTTAATTTAAGTTATAAGAGTTAGTGGGACAAGCCTAAGCTGAGGCCAAGCTTTCATAATAAATAAAAAGTCTCCATGTTGTTATTTGTGAGTTGGTGGCCAACAACAAAGCTTGTTGCACATACCTTCATTCCTGGAGGGTCTGGACCCTTTGCCATCCTGCCTTGATTGGGTTGTTATAGTTTCACATTAACTTTAATCACAGTACATGGTAACATCAAAGTAACCCTAAAGGACTTCCTGCACTCCAAACATAATCTTCCATTGTAGAGAAACAATCCGATTTTGCCTTGATAGTCCAGATCAATCACCCCTTCTGGCACTGTTATTCCTTTCTTAGCCTGTTAGAGTAAGGATATCAGAAGCCTAAAATTGCCAAGGGAATGTCTGAGCTTCCATTTCAGTGGGATATTTGTTATGTCTCCTGGCAGGAGGGCTCCCTCCAACTGGGTCCATAATTTCTAAGCCAGCAAACTTAAGGTCATAGACAAAGAAAACAAAAATTTTCCTAGTGGTTCATTAGGGGTAATAGTGAGTAAACCCATTCCCGTTTCTGCTCCTTAATTCCTGGACCCATGAATCTTGGCTATGGGAGAAACCACACCATATATTGGATGTTGATTAAAAGCATATACCACCTTCAGGAGAACCCTTTCAGGCTAATGGCACCTATTAGTGTTGTACTTGTATTTTTCAAAAGATCGTCTGCTTCATGATGGTGGGAAACATGATAAGATCAGTGAATTCCATGACAGCAGGATCACTGTCACACTTCTCTGTGGGCAGAAGTTTCTCTCCCACTAGCAACTCCCAAATACCCAGTAGCTACTTCCCAAATAATTGACTCAGTGGCTTAATATTACTTATAAATGCTCATCCAGCAGCTCAGGCTTATTATTAACTAGATTTTACACTTAAATTAGCCCATAATTCCGATCTAGGTTTAGCCATGTGACTTTATAACTTTTCTTAGTGTGACAAGTGTGACATTCTCGTTTCCTTTGTATCTGGCTGGCAACTCCTGACTCCACCCTTCCTCTTCCCAGAACTCTCCTAGTCATCCTGCCTATACTTCCTGCCTAGATACTGGCCAATCAGCATTTTATTAAACCAATTGGAGTGACAAATCTTTACAGTGTATAACAGCATTATCCCACAGCACTTCTCTGTTAAGTGAGGTTCTGGGTCAAAAGCAATGCTATATTAAATGGTATTGATGGTGTATGGAGCATTCTGTAAGTCCACAGATGGCCTAGAGACTGTTCTTGTGATATTTTGGTAAAAAATGTGGCTGCTTTCTACTCTTGTCTAAAAAATCTGCCTGAGGCTAAATTGAAGAATTATGGATTGACAGCTTCATTAGTGAACATCTCTAAATAGCCTAGAATTGACTATGTTGTATGGATATTAGTGTTCACTCTTATTAAGAGCTATAATAAAAAGGAGCGAGTTGAGAAAGGAAAGTTACAAAATGTACAATTTGAGGAGAAAAGTAGTTGTATGATATCTTGTTTGTGTTCTGACAAATAAAGCTTTACTAGAGATCAGTGGGTGGAGCTATCCACTACTTAACCACAGAGGCCAGGCAGTGGGGGCTCATACCTTAATCCCAGCACTTGGGAGGCTCATGCCTTTAATCTTAGCACAATCTGGAGGTAGAAACAGGAATATAAGGTGAGTGGAGACAGGATCTAGCCTCCTCACTTTTGGTCTGAGGATTGGGAGAGATAAGAAGTCTGTGGCTGCTCCTTTGCTTCTCTGATTTTTCAGTTTTTACCCTAATATCTAAATCCTGGCTTTTATTGATGAGACTAATTAGGATCATGTTCAGATGGGGCAAGAATTTCTACATAAAGCCTTAAAAGGCTTTAAAAGGATTCTAAACACACAAAAACAGAGTCAAAACTTGGCTTCTTGGTAAATGCTATTTCTTTAATAGGCTCTGTTTGCTAGCAGCAAGCAGAGGCATGGCTCCTTTAAGAGATGGCTTCCTGATTCAGTGCTAGTGGCAAAAACCATGTGGCTCTTTTAAGAAGTCCTGCTACCAAACACTTAAATGGGATTTATGAGCAGCAGGCAGCATGCTGCTCAATGGCAGTGTGGACTCAGGAGCTCCCCAGATTTTGGGAGTTGAACATGGCTCTTGCCAATGCCTCTGTCATGAAGCTGGGCTCTTAGGAAACAAGGCAGGGCAGAGCCAAGCCCCAGGGCTGAGGCAGAAGTCCTAGCCACACAAAGTAGCAGTTTAAAGACTCATGTGGTCAGAAAAACAGAGATATGCAGTAAAGACAGATTCAGACAAAAAAAAAAAACCTTAAACTGGTTTACAGTGTATTTATACATAGGCTTGGGAGAGAAAAGAGAAGGTATAGACAGTCATAAAAATACATAGTTTTAAAATAATAAAATAAAGTCATTAAAAGAGGAGTAAAGTAATATTTTAAAACAGCCATATAAAGATAAAAAATACAGCTTGGCGGTGGTGGTGCACACCTCTAATCCCAGCACTTGGGAGGCAGAGGCAGGTGGATCTCTGTGAGTTTGAGGCCAGCCTGATCTACAGAGAAAGTCCCAGGACAGGACAGGCTTCAAAGCTATACAGAGAAACTCTGTCTTGAAAAAACAACAAGAAAAAAGATCAAAAATACACAGATAGTCTGGATACTGTATGCTATTGTGTTGTCTCTGAAATTTTTGACTGGTGAGGAAGAAGGAACTCCTGCTAAGAGACATTTGATTATAAATGTTGTTGGATTAAATCAACCTATATGTTTTGAAAATGCCTTGGCTTCAAAATTTAAGTCAAAAGATATGTTACAGTGGGAAAGAGGTTCTGCTTTTACTTCCACAGGAAATGAGAGGCTGTGCATTCATTCTGGGTTAAGAAAAATCAGGTTTGATCAAGGAAGATCCCCTAAAAAATCTCCAGTGGGAGCAGATGGCACAGATGATCCCATGTTTCAGAGTGCCTCTGTTTCAGCTTCTTCTGAGTTCTACATCCAGAATGGCTTCAAGGTGTCTGGCTGAGATGAGCCAGCCTCACAGAATTCTCCAGCCAGAACTTGATCATAAACTTGAATTTTCTCAGGGTCCCACAAAGATTTATCAGTGCCTCCAGTCAAAAAGAAGTAGTCTAGAGAACTATGCTCACATTCTCAAAAGATGCATGATGAATATTTATTATCATTTAAGGGGGTTTGGGTATGAGTTGTTATTGGTAGTGGTCAAGAAAAAAGCTGAATAAAGGCAATTAGATTCAGTGATCTCATTATAAAAAGAAAAGGGGGATATAGAAATGTGATAATGCAAGTCAGAATAGAAAGTGATTTAAGTACAACACTTTGGACTCACCAAGATATGATAGACAATGGAGTATTTTTTCTGAAGTTGTCCAATGCTGATGGACTATATATTGCTAATGTAATTATTGCCTGTGTACATTTATATATAGTTATTGTACTTACTGTATATAGTTTTTCTATGTTAGTTAAAACCTTTGCTTTTTATTTAGACAAAAAGGGGGAAATTGTATGATATATTGTGTTTCTGACAAATAAAGCTTGCCTGGAGATCAGAGGGCAGAGCTAGCCACCAGTTAACCGTAGAGTTAGGTGGTGGTGGCTCATGCTTTTAATCCCAGCACTTGGGAGGCTCATGTCTTTAATCCCAGCACAATCTGGAAGTGGAGACAGGAATATAAGGCAGGGGGAGACAGGATCTCGTGCCTCTGCCTTTTGGTCTGAGGATTTGCAGAGGTAAGAAGTGACTGTGGCTGCTCGTTTGCTTCTCTGATCTTTCAATTTTTACCCCAATATCTAATTCCTGGTTTTTATGGATAAGACTAATTAGGATCATGCTTTAAAAAGTACAGTGGAGCTGAGTCCTGTGTTCAAGACAATAAACAGATTAAAGAAAATCCTGATGTTGAATGGAATAAAGGGAATGTTGACCTCAGGGCTAGGCTTCCAACATGTGAAGGAATTAAAAAAGAGCTTATATCTGTGTGTTGTGGTGGATGCCTTTTTATCCCAACATTTCAGAGACAGAGGCATATGGATCTCTGAGTTTGAGGTCAGCCTGGTCTACAATGTTTGGCTGGAACCTCCAGCTCACTCCTGCTTGACCTGGAAAGTCCCATTTCTCACTCTCCAAACCCCACCCTCCCAGAGAATCTCCAACAACAACAAAAAAAGGTGTCAAATGTCCAGTTCCACATTCTTGGTGGCTGCAGAAGTTCCTCCCTTGAAGTTGCCAGTAGCCCAAGACCCTGCCTGAAGCAGTCAGCTTTTGACCATTCTTGGGCAAAAACCTGGCTTGTAGAGAACATGTCATCACCCCTCGCCTACTGGGCATACAAGCTCCCTGATTTAGTTTGGTCATGTGACTTCTCCAGCCTCTGATCTCTGGGGCTAGAGGACTCACTGGGGGTTTCTTTGTTCAAATAAACCTGTTCTTTTACTTTTTCAATTCAGCTTGATCTGGCTTCCTGCATCATCAGAGAAACCTATTATCAGGCTACAGAAAACCTATTATCTTGGTGCTAAAACCCTGGGAGGTTGAGCCTTTCGGCTGGGTGGACCAGGT
The DNA here is from genome assembly GCF_949786415.1 of Peromyscus eremicus. Classification (NCBI taxonomy): domain Eukaryota; kingdom Metazoa; phylum Chordata; class Mammalia; order Rodentia; family Cricetidae; genus Peromyscus; species Peromyscus eremicus. The sequence continues at coordinate 79,667,639 of NC_081421.1, forward strand.
CCCCCAACCATGTGAGGGGTCACTCCTCTCCCTTTTTCTTCCTCTCTGCCAGACATGATCGACTTTTGACTTGGAGTAAGTCACCCATTTCTAAACCACTATCTACAGAAGTACCGGGTAACTCTTCTGGGTCAAGATCTCTTTTGGGTCAAAGATCCAGAAGATCCCCTGCCAAGCCACAGCCACACCAGAGCAAGCCCAATCCATTTCCATAGAAAAGACAGTCTGTTCTGGAGGACCTTTGTGTTAAGGAGATGTCCTTCCCAAATGCTACCCCCACCCCCACCGCTAGACCCCAGGCTATCACAGGGGACACCTCGCCCTAGTCTTCAGTCTCCAGCACAGGCTTGGAAATGGACAACAGCAAGTCTAAACCCAATCCTCAGTTACCTCTGTGGTGTCTGCTGCAAAGTTTATCCAAATTGGGGCTGTCTGACATCCTATGTCCAAAATGCCTGGTTTTCTTTTATTCTGTGGCCTGGCCTCAACACACACTTGACAATCAGTCAAGATGGCCACCACAGAGAACTCTTGACTTTAACATCCTCTGTGATCTTAAGACCTTTTGCCACATACAGACAAGTGGTCTGAACTTCCTTACATCCAGGGTTTGGGGGTTCTGAATCCCTGCCCCTGAAGGGTTGTGGTGCCTCCAGACTCCAATTTATCTGGGGACTTGGACCCTGAGCCCTCCACCCTGACTGAGCTGCCTGAGTCACTGGTATCCCTGCCCCTTCTGCAAACCCTGCCTAGACTTACCCATCCTACACTGCCACATGCTCTACTTAGTGGCCAACCTTCTTCCCTTTACCAAACCCTTTCCCCTTTTTCCCCCTCTGGGACAAACTCTTCCCTTTATGCACCCCTTCTCCCTTCTTCCTCTCTGGGACAAAGGTCAAGTGCCAACCTCCTTCTCCTTACCCACCTTCCTCTCTCCCTCTCCCTCCTGCTGCCCTTCCTTCTTCCCTATCCCCTCCCCATTCTACAATACCACAGCCTGCCCACTGGTCCCCATCCACACACTGACATACTTCCATTGAATCCTCCCTGACGGCTTCTCATACTCAGTCTCAGCAGACCCCCGCCCTCCTCTGCCCTCTCCAGGAGGTGGCCAAAACTGAAGAAATTGTTCAAGTCCACATCTCTTTCACCTCTCACAGATTGAAAAGTGGTTGGGCTACTTTTCTGCTAATCCTTCTGTCTTTATCATTGAATTCTGTTATCTTTCCCAAGCCTATGACCTGACCTAGCATGGCCTTTATGTCATCCAGGCCTCCACTCTCACTCCCAAGGAGCAAGGTCAGGTTCAGGTAGCAGCTAGACAGTATGCAGACCAGACCCACTTAGTGGGCAATATGGTCCCTCTGGATGCCATGGCAGTGCTGGCTATGGAACCCAAGTGGGACTACCAGCCAGGTCAAAATGGCTGCCAGAGAAAGGATGATCTCATAGTCCTCCTCTGCCTCCTTCAAGGTATGGAGATGGTCTCAAACAAAATTGTTAATTTTGACAAGCTCCAAGAGATTACACAGTGAGCTGAAGAAAATCCAGCCATTTTTCTAAATCTATTACAAGAGACCATTCAGTACACCTGCCTTGATCCAGCCTCCCCAGCAGGAGCCATGGTCCTGGCTACCCATTTCATTCATCACCAGATATTAGAAAGAATTTTAAAAAGGCTGAGGATGGTCCCCAACCCCCCTTACAGGAATTGGTGAAAACAGCCTTTAAGGATTTTAACACCCAGGAGGAGGCAGCTGAGTCTTCCTGACAGGCTCCACTGCAGCAGCAGAAGGCTATGTTCCAATCTCATGCCTTAGCAGCTGCCCTGAGGCCATCAGCACACACACAAAGGGAGCAAGGTAAATCCACAAGGCTTCATACCACTGGAGACCAGCCAAAGTCAACTCCACCAGCAGCCTGTTTCAAATGTGGCCAGTAAGGCCATTGGTCCTGATGCTGCCCAGGCTGCTAACAAGGCTATGCCCTTTCTGCCATCAGCCTGGCCACTGGAAGTTGGAATGCCTTCATGTGGGCTCATCTTCTATGCCATGGCATGGAGGTCCAGTACCACCAGCACAGGTGTCTGAAACTCTTCCAGCCTTCAGGCTCCTCAACCTGGTGAACAACTGATGGCACCCAGACTCAGAGACTCCCATCACCCTCACCAAGCCTAGGGTAATGCTCCAGGTAGCAGGTAAGTCCATCACCTTCCACATGGACACGGGGCTACATTTTCTTTCTTGACCTGTCACTTGGGTCCCACAGTTCCCTTGGCAATTTCTGTCATGGGGTAAGTGGGACCCCTTCTTTTCCACCTAAGACCCTGTTATGTTCCTGCATTCTTGCAGGATGATTTTTCTCACACCCTTTTCTAGTCATACCCATTTGTCTGGTACCTTTACTTAGCCATGCTATCCTCAGATGCTTTGGGACCACCCTCTCCTTGGCCCCCACACTCTCTCTGACTCCCATCTTCTTCTTCCCTTAATTGCCCCACAGGTCCCTACTCCAGACTGCCCTGTCTCTTCCCTCCCACATCCATTTGACCCCCAAGTATGGGATATATCCACCCTGGTGGTTGCTATTCACCACCAACCAGTCCTAGTCCACCTTAAGGACTCCTCCTCCTTCCCTTCTAGACCCCAGTTTCCTATTTCTGAAATCCATCACCAAGCCCTCAAACCTATTATTATCCACCTCTTATCCCAGGGACTGTTAATCCCTATGGACTTGCTTGCCACACTCCCATTCTCCCTGTGCATAAGCCCTCCAGTGCTTACTGCTTAGTTCAGGACCTCTGTCTCATTAACGAGGCAGTTATTCTGACCCACCCAGTGGTCACCAACCCTTACACCCTTCTCTTTAATATTCCACCTACAACTTTCCGCTTTACTGTCCTGGATCTAAAAGATGCCCCCCCTTTTTTTTTTACTGTCCCTCTACACTCTGATGCATATTTTCTCTTTGCCTTCACCTAGGAGGACCCTGACATATGTTCCACCAGACAGCTCATATGTACTGTTCTCCCTCAGAGTATGTGAGATGGCCCCATTTCTTTGGCCAAGCCTCGCACAGGGATCTTTCCACCTTTGACCCCAGTCCTAGCACACTCTCTAGTATACAGACAACATCCTATTTTGTAGTCCCTCCCTGTCTCTGTCCCAATGGCCACCTCTTTGCTCCTAAACTACTCTGGCCCCTAGGATATCGTGTTTCCCCACATAAGGCTCAGTTATGCTCTCCCATTGTTATTTGGACATGCAATTCAGCCGGGTTCTAAGGCCCTCACCTCTGATTGAGTCTGAGCTCTGCAGGACTTAAAGCCCACAACCACAGCTGACAAGATTCTCTCATTTTGGGGCCTGATGGGATTCTTCTATCACTGGATTCCTAACTTTGCCATCATGGCCAAAGCCCTGTACCAGGCAATCACAGAAACCCCCACAGGGCCCCTCACCCACCTGGACACCGCCTGCCACCACTTTTTACTGCAGGATGCCCTCCTAAAAGCCCCACCCTAGCTCTCCCATACCCGACCTGACCCTACCACCTCTTTACAGATGAAAAGGTGGGAGTGGCCACTGGGGTTCTAGCCCAATCAGTTGGGCTTTCAAATTGGGCCGTTGCTTTTCTGTCCAAACAACTAGACCCCACCATGTATAAATGGCAGCCATGTTTGAGATCCCTAGCAGCAACCTCCAAACTCACCCAGGAGGCCCTCAAGATCACCCTGTTTTAGCTAATCACTGTATACTCCACCTACCACCTCTCAGACCTTTTGAGTCATTCCTCTTTCACTCTTTGGGCCCTCATGGGTCCTGGTTTTTCATTTACTGTTTCTAGAAAATCCCCAAATTACTTTGGCTTCCAGCCCTACCTTATACCCTGCAACCCTCTTCCCTATCCCTTCCTCCTCTCATACTCCCTCCCACTCCTGCCCAGAGGCTATGGAGTCCTTATGATCACCCCAACCTGCTCTCCTGAACCAACCCCTCACAGACTCCCACCTCACCATCTTTGTTGATGGAAACTCTCTTATAGACAGATCAAGAAACTGCCAGGTGGCTTATTCAGTGGTCACTTCTACTAAAACAGTAGAAGCAACCTGCCTGTCAGTGGAAACCCCTTCACAAAAGGCTGAATTAATCACCTTGACTACAGTACTCCAAATAGCTAAGGGTCAATGGGATGACATCTACACTGACTCTAAATATGCCTTTTTAATAGCCCATACCTATCCTGTCCTTTGGAAAAAAAGGAGCATCCTCACTACCAAGGGCACTCCCATTGTCAACAGACTTTTTATAATCAAGCTCTTGGAAGCTCTCCATCTCTCTGCAGAGATATCCATAATCCACTGCCAGGGACATCAGTCTTCCAAGATCCCAGTGGCATTAGGCAATTCCAGGGCTGATTCAGTAGCCTGGGAACTGGCCTCTAGCTCCACTGGATCTATAGGACATATTTTGTTTTTGACACCCTCCTATCAGCCCTGTTGCTAACCAGAGGAGAGGGACAAACTCCTGAATAAAGAAAAAAAAGGCACATGGACAAAAGGTGGATGGTTCTACTTAAATAACTGTTTCATCCTCCCCCAGGATCAGGTACTCTCCATCATTTCAGACATCCACCAAACCTTACATATAGGCCCCAAGGTTTTGTTCTATTTCTTAGAGTCCCTCTTTGATCCCACCCATCTTCAAGCCCATATTTTACAGGTTAATTCCTCCTGCCAGATGTGTGCCAAGGCCAACCTGAAGGGGGCCCTTCAGATATGCCAGCCCTTGCACCAGCTCTGTAGACACCAACCAGGCCAGGACTGACTTCACCCACGTCTACTCATAAAAGGCTCTGCTATCTTCCATCTCTTGTTGACACCTTTACAGGATGGACAGAGGCATTCCCCATCTCCAGAGAAATATCAGATGTGGTGGCTCAGGTACTCCTTGAACACATCATTTCCTCAGTTTGGCATGCTACAGACCATCCAAAATGGACAACAGCCCAGCTTTTACTTCCAGGGTCATCAAGCTTGTGTCTGAAATCCTCAACATCTCCTGGAAACTCCACATCCCCTACCACCCACAATCCTTGGTAAAGGTTGAGAGGGCCAATGGACTCATCAAACAGCAACTTTCCAAGCTCTCTATAAAGCTCAAGTTATCTTGGCTCTCCCTCCTCCCCATTACTCTTACCCACCTCTGGGCCATCCCACACTCTCCTACAGGCCTAAGCTTTTTTGAGCTCCTTTACAGAAGGCTGTTCCTCCTCAAACACCACCTCCTGGCCCAGACCACTCCACCGGCCAGGTACCTATCTTACCTCTCCCTCATATGATACCTTCTCCACACACACGTGCTGACAGCTATCTCTCTGTCCCCATGCCAATGGGTCCAACTGCTTTTGAGCCTGCCCCATTACCCCCAGGGCCTGGGATATTCCTCAATCAGTTATCTCCTAAATCTCTACAGCCCTGGTGGACAGGACCCTACACTGCAATCCTTACCACCCCTTCATCTGCCAGGCTCCTGAGACATCAGTTCAGATACCACCTCTCCAAGCTCAAGCAGGCACATACCCAGGATGAATGGTCTGTCCAGCAACTGGGACCCTCCACCATCTGGTTTTCCAGAATGTCTCCAATGAGGGGCCATCATGGTCAGGCCTATCTGCTCTTGTGTCTTTCTCATTCACCTTTGTCTTTCAATGGAATGGGCACATCTCCATTCCATTCTTACTTCCAGTCTTCACTCTGTCTATGCCTAGCCCCATTCATAGGGCCAGTGGTAATAATCTAATTTTTTTTCTCACAGCAATTTGCCTTCTCTGCTTCCTCCAGGAACGGATTTCTGAGGTCTCCAGGGTAGTGGTTAACTGAATGCTTCTTCACCCATACCCCCACTGAGCATAAGCCCATTAACTCCTGATTCTGCTTTCCCACATTGTCCCATACAGCAGAAAGCAGCCAGGTTGGAATTGGTGCCTATATACCCAAAAAAATCAGGATGTTTGGCTGGAACCTCCAGCTCACTCCTGCTTCATCTGGAAAGCCCCATTCCTCTCTCTCTCAAAACCTCACCCTCTCAGAGAATCTCCAACAACAAAAAAAGGTGCTAAAAAGCACAGTCCTGTATTCTTGGTGGCTGTGGAAGCTCCTCCCCTGAAGTTACCAGTAGCTCAAGACCCCTCCTAAAGTAGTCAGCTTTTGACCACGCTTGGGCACAAACCCAGCTTGTGGAGGACATGTCATCACCCCTTGCCTACAGGGTATGTAAGCTCCTTGCTTTAATTCAGTCATGTGACTTCTCTGGCCCCTAATCTCTGGGGCTAGAGGACTCACTGGGAGGTTCTTTGCTCAAATAAACATGTTCTTTCACTTTTTCAATTTGGCTTTATCTGGCTTCCTGCATTGTCAGAGAAACCTATTATCATGTTGCAGAAAACCTATTATACAGATTGAGTTTCAGGAAAGCCAAGCTTAAGAGGTTAAAGAAGCCATTAAAAAACAGAAATTGTGTTGGCAGAGGAAATCTTGAAATAGCCTAGTATAGGCACTGCCCTGTGGTTATTAGTGGTAACTGTAATGAAGATTAATAATGAAATTATTAATCTGAGCAAATGAAAATACAAACGTATGGATTGAGAAAAGGGGTGCCAAGAAGTGGAATAGAACTAAATAGTGTGTTCAAGGAGATAAATAGATTAAGAAATGGAATAAAGGGAGTGGTGACCTTGGGGCAAGATCCCATTGAGGTAAGTTTTCAGCTTGTGAAAAGGGACTAAAGAAAAGCTTAGAGCTGGTATGGTGATGCACACCTTTAATCTCAACAATGGGAAAGCAGAGGCTAGTATATCTCTGAGTTTGAGGCCAGCCTGATCTAGAGATCCAGTTTCAGGACCGCAAAGCTTAGTCAGTGAAATACAGAAAGGTGGTGAAGATGTAATTGAACAAGGCAGCCATGTTCCAGCATGATTAACCAGCAAAAGTTGGCAGCTTCAGCCACATCATTCTGGAGTTAAGGATAAAAGGAAGGGGCTATGGTTTTGCCTCCAAGACTTAGGAAAGCTGATGAGGCAAGGCATGTGTCAGGGAGTGTCCCTGAATGGAGGCCTAGAAAGGCCATTGCATGAAGCTGTGAACTTGAAGCCTGGATTTCCTTGGAGACCCCAAGATGTTAGAAATGCCAGAGTCATGGGATACTTGCCAAGGTGACTGCTAACACAGAATAGAAATAGACCAAGAGAAGGAAGTGCGTTGCAGTCGACAAAGCTGAACTGAGTTGAAGATCTGAAGAGTGCTTAAACATCAGACATAGAAATGCAGATTTTGGAGTTTGCCTAGCTGTTTTTTAGTCTTGCATTGGTCCAGTATTCCCTTACTATGCTCCCTTCCCTGCATATTTGAATGGTAATGTATATCCTGTGCCATTATATGTTGCAAGTATGTGATCTGCTTTTTTATTTTAATTTTATAAGTGATTACATTTAAGACATTGCCATGAGTCTCAGAAAAGACTTTGGACTTTGAGATAAGTTTGAGACTATTATAGACAAAGGAGTGTAGGAACTGTTTCTCTGTGTTCCAGAAGCTGCTCCCAAATAACTAGACTGAGACTTATTATTAATTATAAATGCTCAACCAATAGCTCAGGCTTGTTAGTAGCTAACTCTTATATTTTAAATTCACCAATGTTTTTATCTATGCTCTGCTACATGGCTTGGGACCTTTTCTCAGGACAGTAAGTTCATCTCTTTCTCTCCATGTATCATTGTGATTCTGATACCCTCCTCTTCACGCTCTCTTTTTTCTATAACTCCTGCCTAACCTCCACCTGTCCAGCTATTGGCCAGTGTGCTTCTTTATTAACCCACTAACAGTGACACATATTCACACAGTGTAAAGAAATATTCCATAATGGAGACTTCTGAAGTTGGACTGAGTGCATTTTTGCATTATGATATGGCTTAAAGCCTTTGGTGGCCAGGGAGTGGAATGTAGTGATTGGAAAGAAACCCCAAAGAGAGTGACACTATTAGGAGGTATGGCTTTGTTGGAGTAGGTGTGGCCTTGTGGAGGAAGTGTGTCACTGTGGGGGTGGGTTTTGAAGACTCTTTGCTCAAGCTACTCACAGAAACACAGTCCACTTCCTGTTGCCTTCTGATCAATGTAGCCAGCACTACGTCTGCCTGCATGCTGCTATGCTCCACACCATGATGATAATGGCCTGAACTTCTGAACTGTAAGTGAGTCACCTCAATTAAATGTTTTTCTTTATAAGAGTTGCTGTTGTCATGTTGTCTCTTCACAGCAATAGAAACCCTAACTAAGACAGAAGTTGGTACAAGGGACTGGGGTATTGCTGTGATAGGCCTGGCCATTTCTTTGTATGTAGGAATTTGGACTTTGGTACTTTGGGTTATGAAAGCAGTGGAAAGGTTTAAGCACTGCTTATTGGGCTGTACTGGTAGGAGCATGGAAGACAGCAGTGCAAAGATTTATTTGAACTGTTGGGTCTTAACACAAGAGTTTTCAGAGATGAATTTTAGCATGTTGTCTAGAGATCATTATTGTGATATTTTGTTGAAGTAAGTGGCTGCCTTTTGCCCTTGTCTGAAGAGTCTGCCTAAAGCTAAAATGAAGAGTTTTGGATTACTGTCTGATGCTAAAGTGAAGAGTTTTGGATTACTTCCATTAGCAGAAGAAATATCAAAACAGCCTAGTATAGACTCTGCCATGAGGTTATTAGTGGTAACTCTAATGAAAATTTATAGTGAAAAGGAGCAAACTGAGCAGGATAAAATACAAAATGGAAAATCTGAGGAGAAAAGGAGCACCAGGAAGTGGAATGGAGCTAAATCCTGTGTTCAAGGAGAAAAACAGCTTACAAATGGAATAAAGGGAGTAGTGAGCTCAGGGGAAGATCCTACCCAGCTACATTTCCAACTTACGAAAAAGGAATTAAAGAAAGACTTAGAGCAGGATGTGGTGGTGCATGCCTTTAATGCCAGCATTTGGCAGACCTCTGAGTTTGAGGCCAGCCTGTTCTACTGAGCAAGTTTCTGGACAGCCAAGTATAGTCAGTGAAAGAGAGAAAGCTGCTATAGATGTAATTGAGTGAGGAGGTCATGTCCCACTCTCAGCAAGCAGCAGAAGTTGGCAGCTTTGACCATGTGTTTCTGAGTTTAGAGTTAAGGATAGAAGAAAAGAGTTATGGAATAAAGCCACTGAGGCCAGGCATGTGCCAGGAGTGTCCCTGAATGGAGGTCAAGTAGAGAGGCCATTGTGTGAAGCTGCGATGTTGAAGTTTGGATAGCCTTAGAGACTCCAAGATGTTTCAGATTCTAGAATCATGGGATACCTGCCAAGAAGAGCTACTAACAGGAAGTGGAACCATCCCAAGAGAAAGAAGTTTGTTGCAGTCAACAAAGCTGAACTGAGTTGGAGATCTGAAGAGTGTTTCAACATGAGACATGAGTGTTAGGATACTGTCCCCATTCCAGCTGCATGACTGCACATTCGCAGTTCAGGAGCTAAGCAAAGGGCCTTGAGTCTTACATCATAAGTGTGCATTGGTGATTATGTATGCACGGTGTGGTCACGATATCTGCACATGTGTGGCATAGCTCTGTAAGCCACCTTCAAGAGCCAGACACAGAACCCCCCCCCCCTGTTCTGTTCTCTCTTCCCCCCCACCATCTCTCCCTCTCTGCATGTGCTCCTTCCCCAGGCCTGGTTCTCCAGCACCGCTTATCATTCTTACAATGGTGCTGTGATGAGATGGGCTCTTTCAGTGATCCGGGGCTCAGCATCCAGAAACCTGTACCTCGGTTCATTGGACCTGCAACTGCTCACTCCGCTTTTTTCATTTGCCCAGCCACTGGACCCACAAACCACACCCACTAACCAGATTGATGATCCCTGAGACTGTAGCCTAAGCTATATTCCTCGCACCAGACCCCCAGGGGGTCCTTGGCTGCATACCACGAATCATTCTCTCTTGACAAAGTATTGAATGATGTCTGGATTCCTGGTGGCGAAGGGGGGGGTGTGTCCTCCAGTATGTATGCCCAGTCCTTGCCCTTCTCATGATGATGATTGGGTTATCTGTGCTGTTATGCCAGTCCACAGACTACCCATTCACAAGGACACTTGAAATAGGAGTCTGGGGATTCCGTTTGTTATTTTATTATTATTTTTTCTCTCAGCACTGCAGTTATGGGACATGGGGCTTCCTCCTCACTGTTCCACTGCTCCTCTGAAATTTGGCTGCATAACGACTGCTTCAACCCTGATATTTCACGGGAATTATCTAACTTCTGCCAGCAAACAGGCAAATGAAAAGAATTACCTTATCCCCACACTTTTACCTAAGCTCTAAACCCTCCCGTTTTGATTCTCTCTCTCCTGACCATGTGCATTCCTGAACCTAAGGAATCTCTGACTCCAAAGAACCTTATCTTATCTGTTCTCGGCTCTGTGCTCTGTTCTACAGTACTGGGCAGGACAGGTCTGAAAGCAGGCTAGGATGCATGCAAACAAGTTTACCATCAGGACCCACATGGGGATCACAGTAATCAGGATGGCACTTTAGCCAGAGATCAGTTTACAGCCTGCCTCCCGGGTGGTCTTTCTAAAGCTGTCCTCGTCAGCAAATTATCAAAAAAAAAAAAAAAATTTCAAGACATGGAATAAAATCCGTCTCTTGTCTCCCAACCTCTCCAACAAAAGGGCTAAAACTTAAGCATCTGGAGAGCAAAGCTCCTTACCCCACAGGTGGAAGTTTCAGCTGTGGCATTTAAGGTGTGCCATGGGAGAAATGAGAAAGCCCGAGAACAGAATTGCCAAATGCTGGCACACACTATCCAAACAGCTCCTGAAAACTGCCAGGTCCCTGTTTTAAGTCCGGGAAAGAAGGTCACGAGGGCTAATGTGTGCCCTACCAGGCCATCAAGTGAGCCTTGTTCAAAGTGCCACCTAGAGAGTTAAGTGGTCAGCTGACTGCCTCCATGCACCCAGGGGCATGGGAGCATCAAACAAAGACCTCTAGCAGACCTCCTAGGCTTGGCCACAGGCTCACAGGGCTGAATGCAGCTTCCTTCTGGACACTGGAGCCACTTACTAAGTCCTGAGGGAGTTTTGGGGTCCCACCTCTCCTTGTTTCCCTATTGTTGGGGTAGGGAGACAGCCTTACCCACCTCACCAGACTTAACTGTACTTTCAGGGTTGCTTAATGGGAAAAGATTTTTCATTTCATTTGTTCCCTCCATGTGCCTCACTCCAGACCTGTCAGAAGTGCTTCTCCTCGTGCACAGTGACACAGACAGGGCCCTGCTCTCTGCCTTGTCCCCAATTCCAGAAGAATGAGGTCTCATCCTACAAGCTTTCTCTTCCCAGTTCCCTCTTCCAATTAATTACTCAGCTAATTGTTACAGGATCACCATAGAGCCAGAATCCAAGGACCATCAAATATATACCCAGATAGTAAAGGAACAGTAACAGTTAAAAGGTATTTACACCCCCAGACCCAAAAGTGTCTGGGCTCTGCACAAACAGACTTTAATATAACAATCTATTACTGTCAGTTGCTCTCAACAATTGATTACCTGTATCTCCTGAGTGCTAAACTAGTAAAGGCAACAGGTGCCTTAAAATAATGTCTCTGATAAAGCTTATCTCAGGTTATAATATTAAAACCTTGTTCCTATCTCTCTCTCTCTCTCTCTCTCTCTCTCTCTCTCTCTCTCTCTCTCTCTCTCTCTCTCTCTCTCTCTCTCATTAACACTAACCAATACAAGTAGAGTACCAAACACTACAATGGTCACCAGCCCAAGACTTTAATTTTTTCATTGCTGCTTCTTTTTTCCCTAAGCTCCAGGAACCAGCTTAAGCCCATTCAACAGGTCAGATCTACTTCAGATAAGTGTCAAACCCAAACTTTCCTGGTCTGGGGACCCCCCAAAGAAAAAAGTAAAAATAATAATAATGACTCTTTTTTCCTCTGTCTCACCAGTATCCTGTCAGACACAAAAGCAACCAGAATGCTAAGCCAAGAAAGATGAACAGCTCCAAGGCAGCAGACAACAGCCCACCATCCCAGGACGCCTGTCTACCTCAGAATCCCCCTTCCCTACCACCCAAGAGCCAACCGATGCCTACCTACCAAGTCAACTGGAAGCAATTTTTTCTGGGAGAAATGCCACCCCTATTCCTGTTCACTTGTTTTTTTTTTTATAATAAGCAAAAACTTTGGAATGTTAGAATTCTGCCCTCACTCCAGCTGCATGACTGCACATGCACAGTTCAGGAGTTAAGCAAATGGTCTTGCATCTTACATCATCAGTACGGGCTAGTGATTATGTACATATGTGCAGTGTGGTCACACAATCTGTGCATGTGTGGTGTAGCTCCATAAGCTCACCTGCACCTTAAAGAGCCATGACTCAGACCTCTCTCTCTCTCTCTCTCTCTCTCTCTCTCTCTCTCTCTCTCTCTCTCTCTGTTCTGTTCTCTCTTCCCCCACCATCTTTCTCTCTCTCTCTGCATGTGCTTCTTCCCCAGGCCTGGCTCTCTTGTCCCCCCACCCCACCCCTCTTAATAAAGCTTTGATACTGATACTGGGGAACTCGTGGCCGTGACCTTTCTGTGTGGTAAACGGTGGTTGAAGATTGAGAGTTTGGAGTTTGACCAGCTGGTTTTAAGTCTTGCTTTAGTCCAGTATTTCCTCATTATGCTCCTTTTATTGCATTTTGGAATGGTAATGTATATCCTGTGCTATTGCATGTTGGATGTATGTGATCTGTTTTTTTTTATTTTTATTTTACAGGGAATTACATTTAAGAGATTGCCTGAATCTCAGAAGAGACTTTGAACTTTGAACAGGTAAACATTGTTGAGACTGTTATAGAATATGAGTACTTTTAAAACTGAACTAAATGTATTTTGCATTATGATATTGTTACAAACTTATGGGGCCAGGAAGTGGAATGTAGTAGTTTAAATGTAACTGGCCCCCATAATCTAATAGGGAGTGGCATTACTAGGAGGTGTGGCTTTGTTGGAGTGGGTATGGCCTTATTGGAAGAAGTGTGTCACTGTGGCGGAAGGCTTTGAGTATCCTATACTCAGGATACTTCCTAGTGACTCAGTCATCTTCCTGTTGCCTGCAGAATGTAGTACTCTCAGCTACCTCTCCAGTATCATGTCTGTGTGCATGCTGCCATGCTCCCAGTTATGATGACAATGGACTGAACCTCAGAAATGTAAGCAAGCCACTCCAATTAAATGTTTTCCTTTCAGTGGTCATGGTGTCTCTTCAGAACAATAAAAATCCTAAGATATCTAGTTATTTTTGTTTTTTATATATTTTTTTGTATTAATCCTCTATTGGATGTATAATTGGTAAAGATCTTTTCCCAGTGTGTAGTCTGCCACTACATCCAGATGATTGTTTCCTTTGCCATACAGAAACATTCAACTTCATGAGGTCTGATTTATTGATTGTTGGTCTTAGTGCCTATGCTATTGGTGTCCTGTTCAGAAAGCCTTTTACTGTGCCATGAGTTCAAGCCTATTACTCACTTTCTCTTTTATCAGGTTCAGGGTATCTGGCCAAATTTTAAGGTACTTGACCCACTTTAAGTTGATGTTCATGCTGCATAATACATATAAGTCTATTTCTATCCTTCTACATGTGGCCATTTAGTTTGACCAACACTACTCATTAAAGATACTGTCTTTTAACTCAGTGTGTATTTGTTTACTCTGTAAAAAAAATAATAAACCAGATATCTATAGGTGTGTGGACTTACGTCTTAGATTCAATTTTATTCCATTGATCAAATGTGTCTGTTTTTAATGATAATACCATGCTGTTTTAATTAGTATAGCTCTGTCATAAACAAGATCAGGGATGATGGTAGTTCTAGCAGTTCTTTTATTATTTAAGATTGTTTTAGCTATCTCAGTTTTTTTGTGAAACTTGTCCTTTTAATTTTTTGTGAAGAATTGTGTTGGAATTTTGATAGTGATTGCATTGAATGTGTAGATTACTTTTGACAGAACATCCATTTTTTCTATGTTAATCCTACCAATCCATAAGCATGGGAGATATTTCTGTCTTCCAATATCTTCTTCAATTTTTTGCTCTCATGACTTAAGTTTTTTATTACATAAGTCTTTCTCTTGCTTGGTTAGTGTTACCCAAAGATATTTTATTTTATTGTCTTGAGGGTACTCTGAAAGATGGTTTTCCTGATTTTTTTCCCTCAGTCATTTGTCATTTGTATCTAAGAAGGCTACTGATTTTTGAGTAGTAATTTTGTATTCTGCTACTTTGCTTAAAGTGGTTATCAGCAGTGGAAGTTTCCTGCTGGAGTTTTTAAGGTCCTTTATTTAAACACTTGTATCATATACAAATAAAGATGTGGTGATATTTTATTTGTGCTTTAATAAATAAAGTTTGCCTGGAGATCAGAGAAAATAGCAAGCCATTTTAAGCAAACAAACAAACAAATCAGGCAGTGGTAGCATATGCCCTTAATCCTATCCCTTAACAGGCAGGATCTCTGTGTGTTCAAGGCCACACTAGGAAACAGAGCCAAGCATGGTGACACATGCCTTTAATCCCAGTATCAACCATAGAGGACTGGAGGTCTGCATAGACAAATAGAAAGTGACAGAGCTGTGTAGGAAGAGGAAGTGAGGAGGCTGGGCTGAGAGCCAATAAGAAGGCAGAACAGGAAGGCAATAAAGGCGTGGGTAGATGAGAAGTGGGTAGACAGCATTTGGAAGCTGCAGAGTTGGTGAGGCGAGGTTGGCTGGTGGCTTTCCCTATTTTTCCTGATCTCTCTAAGGCTTTTACCCCTATATTTGGTTCTGTGTTTTTTATCTAATAAGACCATTTAGAAATTCATCTACATAAACATAATTTGACTTCTTCCATTTCTATATGGATCCTTTTGATCTCCTTCAGTTATCTTATTGCTCTAGCTAAGACTTCAAATGCTGCATTGAATAGGCTGGAGAGAATGCCATCTTGTCTTGTTCCTAATTTTAATGGAAATGCTTTGAGACTGTCTTCATTTGGGTTGATCTTGGCTGTTAGCTTGATGTAAATCACCTTTATTATGCTAGGGTATGTCACTTTTACCCTCAGTCTCTCCAGGACTGTTATTATGAAGAGATGCTGGGTTTTGTCAAAAACCATTTCTGAATCTAAAGAGATGATCATGTGGTTCTTGTGTTTCATGCTGTTTATATGTTGTATTATGTTTATTGGTTGTTGAAGCATCCCTACATCTCTTTATTCAAAGCCAACTTGATCATGATGCATAATATTTTTGATGTGTTCATATATTTAGTTGGAAATATTTTATTGAGAATTTTTCAATCTGTATTTTTTTTTTTTTGGTTTTTTTTGAGACAGGGTTTCTCTGTGTAGCTTTGTGCCTTTCCTGGAACTCACTTGGTAGCCCAGGCTGGCCTCGAACTCACAGAGATCCGCCTGGCTCTGCCTCCCGAGTGCTGGGATTAAAGGCGTGCGCCACCACCGCCCGGCTCAATCTGTATTCTTAATGGATATTGGTCTTTCTTAGTTGGGTATTTGCATGGTTAGGATATTAGAGTAAGTATAGCCTCATAAAAGATTTAGAAAAAGTGCCATCTGTTTCTACTTTGTGGCATTATTTAAGGAATATTGACATTATTTCTTCCTTGAAAATCTGATAGAATTTGGGGCTAATCTGGTCCTGTGCATTTTTTTTTTATTGAAATACTTTTAATTACTGCTATTTCACTAGAGGCAATAGGTCTGTTTGAGTTGCTTATCTGATCTTGATTTAACTTTGATGGGTTGTGTATATATAAAGTAATTTATACATTTTTTTAGATTTTCCAGTTTGGTGGAGTACAGATTTTTTAAGTGTGTCTTTATGATTCTCTGTATTTTCTTGGCATCTGTTGTGATGTCCCCCTTTTTGTCTCTGATTTTAATTTAGATCTCCCCAATCTCTTAGGTAATTTGGCTAATGGTTTATCAATTTTCTTTTTTTTCCTCTAAGAACCAACTATTTATTTCATTGATTCTTTGTATCTTCTTGTTTGGTTGGGTTTTATTGTTGATTTCAGCCCTGAGTTTGATTATTTCTTGCAGACTCTTCTTTTTGCATGTTAGGTTTCCTTTTTGTTCTAGATCTTTCAAGTGTGCTATTATGCTATTAATGTAAGATCTCTTCAATTTTTTATGTAGGCACTTAATGCTAAAAACTTGCTCCTTTGACCCACTTCATTGTGTCCTATAGGTTTGTGTATGTTGTGTTTTTGTTTTCATTGAATTCTCAAGTTTTTCATTTCTGCCTTAATTCCTGTCTTGACCAATTTTTTTATTTAATCATGTGTTGCTCTGTTTCCATGAGTTTATAAGTGTTCTTGTTCATATCCAACTTTAATCCATGGTAGTCAGATAGGATGCAGGGAATTATTTCAATTTTCTTATATTTGTTGATACTTGTTTTGTATTCAAGAATGTGGCTGATTTTGGAGAAATTTCCATGACCTGCTGTGTTTGAGTATAATGTTCTATAAGTATCTATGAGGTCTATTTGCTTTGTGATATTATTTAATCTCAGCATTTTTCTGTTTAGCTTTTGTATGAATGACCTTTCATTTACTGAGTGGAGCACTTAAGTTACCCACTATCACTGTGTGAGGGTCAATATTTTGTAGTAGTGTTTCTTTCATGAACTTGGGTACTTTTGTGTTTGTATATAAATGTTTAGAGTTGCAATATCCTCTTGGCAGATTTTTTTCTTTGATGAATATTTAGTGTCCTTCTCTATATCTTCAGATTACTTTTGGTTTAAAGTCTATCTTGTCATATATTAAAATGGCTGCACGAGCTTGCTGTTTAGGTCTATTTGCTTGAAATATTTTCTTCCATTCTTAGCTTCTGAAGTGATGTCTGTCCTTCCTGGCAAGATGTGTTGTTTCATTAAGGCAACAGAAAGTTATATGCTGTTTTCAAATTCAATATGTTAGTCTCTGTCTTTTTATTGAGGAATTGAGGCCATTAATATTGAGAGTTATCAATAGCTAGTGCTTATTGATTACTGTTATATTTTGCTGTTATGGTGTAGGTTTTTCTTTATTTTTTGATTTTAGGGTCTGGAATTATTTATTTTTTTTAATGTGTGTTTTCTTGGGTGTGATTAACCTCTTTGGATTCAAGTTTTTCTTCTAGTGCCTTTTGTAGAGCTGGAATAGTAGATAGATACTGCTTAAATTTGGTTTTTATCATGGAATGTTTTTCTTTCTCATCTATTGTTATTAGTAGTTTTGTTGTGTATAGTAGTCTGAGATGGCACCTCTGGTCTCTCAAGAGTTTGTGGAACATCTGTCAAAGCCCTTCTGGTTTTTAGAGTCTCCTTTGAGAGGTCAGGTATTATTCTAATGGGTCTGCATTTATATGTTGCTTGGTCTTTTTCCTTTGCAGCTTTTAATATTATTCCTTTGTTCCATATGCTTTGTGTTTTTATTATTAGATGTAGGGAATTTCTTTTCTGACCTGATCTATTTGCTGCTCTGTATGCTTCCTGTATCTTGATAGGCATGCACATCCTTCTTCAGGTTAAGGAATTTTTCTTCTATGATTTTTGTTGAAAATATGTTTTGTGCTTTTGACCTGATGTTATCCTTCTTCCACTCCTTCCACATTTTTTAATTTTATTTTTTCATACTGTTCCAGATTTCCTGGATGTTTTGTGTCTGAATCTTTTTTTAGATTTAAATTTTTCTTTGACTGAAGTATCCATTTCTTCTAACTTCTGTCAAACACCTGAGATTCATTCTGCCATGTCTTATACTCTTGAGTCATATCACTGAGGTTTTTGTTTGACTTCCTAAATGTTTCACTTCCACTTTTATCTCAGTTTGGTTTTTGATTGGTGATTCTATTTCTAATATCATGTTTTGAACATTTTCAGCCCATTGTTTGCTTGTATTTTCACAGATTTCATTAAGGGATTTATTCACATCCTTCTTAATATCCTTGAACATATTCATAATTGCTATTTCAAAACATTTGTCTTGTGCTTCAGTTATATTACATTTTTCCAAGTCTGCTATAGTAGGGTTACTTGGTGAGACATATTATTTTGAATGTTATAGATTATGCTGTTATATTGGGGACTAGGAATCTGGGGTTGGGATGATTGAGATGGCTTCAGGTGTTGTCTTTGTTGGGTTGATGTTACATTCCTTGGTTTCTCTTGTGCTCTTTAGATCTTAGTAAATTGTAGTGGCTATGGGTTGCCTGGTATGAGGTACTTCTGCAAGTTGGTGGGTAGCAGAGAGGAATAGAGGTAAGCTAGGAGATAAGGCTGAAAGGGCTTCAGGAAAGAGCTAAGGGATCCTGTTCACACTAGAGAATGAGTGCCCAGGCAATTGGAAAGATAGTGGAAAGAGGAGATCCTGCAAGTACATAGCAGTAACATAAAGAATAGCTGGGCGGTGGTTGCGCACGCCTTTAATCCCAGCACTCAGGAGGCAGAGGCAGGCAGATCTCTGTGAGTTCGAGGCCAGCCTGGTCTCCAAAGCAAGTTCCAGGAAAGGCGCAAAGCTACACAGAGAAACCCTGTCTTGAAAAACAAAAACAAAAACAAAACCATAAAGAATAATCTGGTACAATGTGTGTAAAACTGTATGTAGGCTAAAAAGAAAAAAAGAATAATCTGGAAATACAGGGACATAAGGGCTAGAAGGACTCTGGTACCAAACCAATAGTTGGCATCTACATTGAATGGAGTTGAGGTAGAAAGAGAGTCATCTGTAGGAAAGGGGTTTTTTGGGGGGAGGGATGGAGGATTATAACGAAAAGATCCTTTTCCTATGTGGTCACTGCAGATCCTGGGTAGAGAATATTTCTTGTTATAGTCAATGAGGAGAAGGAGGAAATCTGAGTCCACAGCAAGGATCAGCAGAGTCCCTAGGGAATGGAGGTAGGGTGGGAAGAGAGGCCCCTTGCAAACAGTCTGCCACATGGCTGGAGAGGAGACTAGAGAGATTAAAATGGTGGACAGGAAGGAGAGTGGAAAATGCCTACCACTCAAATTCCAGGTTTTCTGATGGAATATTTTGGGTCTCCTATATATGATATATCATCTGCCAATAAGAACATTTTGACAACTTATTTTCCTGTTTGTAACCCTTCAATTTCCTTCTTTTATATTATTTCTCTAGCTGGGCCTGCCCCTCACAGAAGAGCTGGTCCCAGTGGTGTGATTGAGGAAGAGTTAGCACAGTAACCTGGGCATGAGAGAGGTGGCCCTGTCCCTTGCCAGCCACCACAGGTGGGGAAGCTGACCCTGCCCCTTGCTGGCTGCAGTGTGATGGTAGCATGGTTGCAGGATTGCTCGCTCCACCCCTCATCTGCCTCCAGAAGGGCACTGTATAGGAGAGCAGGCCCTGCTCCTTGCCTGAGGGTAGGTGTCCTGGTAGAGGCCCAGGCTAAACAATGCAGCTACAACCCAGAACCACATCCAGAGTTTTGTTTTGTTTGTTGGTTGGTTTTTTGTCTTTTGAGACAGGGTTTCTGTGTAGCTTTGGAGCCTGTCCTGGAACTTACTTTGTAGACCAGGTTGACCTTTAACTCACAGAGATTCACCTCCCTCTGTCTCCTAAGTTCTGAGATTAAAGACATATACCACGACACCTGGCTCATCCAGGGTTTTGAATTAGCCCACCTCAACATCTACCCTATCTATAACTTGCTGGCGTACATGAAAGGGCCAGTCCTGTGGAACCGTAGCCACATGGTCTCCATGACTCACGTCAACAGCAGTATATCAGAGAGGAGTTTCAGTGAGGGTCCAGTATTGATGGTGTAGCAGAAGCTAGAGGCCTTGAACCAGACCAGCAGCCCATTGCAATAAACATTTGCAAGTAAAGCTGTTGGAGCAAAAGGCATGGCATACATCAGAGCTCACAATACCACTATAATGAATGAATATGTGATCGAGAGGCAGGCAAGATGGAGGAGTGAAGTGGATTTTTTTAAAATCATGAATTTTAAAATTTTTTCTTCTCTTTTTGGGGGTGGTGGGATACAAGGGTGGATAGTGGACATGAAGGGACTGGGAAATGGGTGGAATTGGAGTTCATGGTGTGAAATTCCCAAAGAATCAAAAAAAAGTTTTAATAAAAGCTTCAAGAGGAAAACACCACCTTAATTATAAACACACTCTCATCAGGATTACCTAAGACCACAAAGGAAGATAAGCTAAATCCTAGAAAAGCGTAAAATAAGGCATTTCCACTCCTTAGAGTATAGTATATAATTTCTAGTCTAGATACTGGAATTATCTACATAGGAAAGTTACCCTTTAAATCTTATGACTAAATAAAGAACTTCCTTAATGCATACAAACTGATTTAACTTGTGACCACTACAAGGTCAGTCAGTACCGTGGATTATACTTACAGGAATTGTACAGAGGTATGAAGAATAAAGATAGTAAAAAACATGAAAGTTGTGGAAATAATAAATTTATGAGAAAGATAAAAAGAATTAGAAAAGAATTAAATATGTTCAACTCAGTAGAGCTTCAAATTTTTAAATTGGATAAAGAAGAAAGAAGAAAATATGCAGTAGTCAAGTTAAACAGAAAAAAAAACAAAAATAAAAAACAAAAATTTTTGCATTACACTCAGAGTAAACAGTCTTAACTAAAAGATACAGACTGACATGCCACCCACAGGTCCCTTCTGCCCTGTGTCTAACCTCTCTAAATATCCAGACCTCCCACTCCCACATCCTTAACCAGAGTTTAGCCCAGTGAGTGTCCATAATCTTTCTCTTCCATGCCTTCTCCCCAATCCACCAGATCTAGTCCTGGTCCAAACACTCAGTACCCTGGCTTTGGCCATGACCACATGTGTGTAATCAACCTCTAAGCTTCTGCAAGGCTCCACACTACTTGCCCCTATCCACAGGTCCCTTCTACACCCCATCCAACCTCTCCACCAAGGCAGATACCATGTGGGGCTGGGTGGGTATGGTAGTTTGAATGTAATTAACCTCCATAAGCTCATAGGGAACAACACTATTAAGAGGTGTGGGTTTGTTGGAAAAAGTATGTCCTTGTTGGAGGAAGCATGCCACTGTAGGGTGGCCTTTGAGGTCACATACATGCCCAAGCCATTAGTCAAAGAAAATGTTAAATCTAAAAAATTCCTAACACAAAATATGCAAGAAATCTGGGATAATATGTAAAGAACACACCTAAGAATAATATGAATAGAAGATGGAGTAGAATCCCTATTCAAAGGCCCAGAAAATATACTCACCAAAATCATAGAAGAAAACATTCCCAGCCTAAATAAGGACATATCTATAAAGGTACAAAAAGCTTACAGAACACCAAATAGACTGCATCAGAAAAAAAGTCCACTCACCACATAATAATGAAAACACTAAATATACAGAATAAAGAAAGAATAATAAAAGCTGCAAAGGAAAAAGGCCAGGTAACATATAAAGGTAGACCTATCAGAATTACACCTGACTTCTCAGTGGAAACTCTAAAAGCCAGAAGGGCCTGGACAGCTGTCTTATAGACACTAAGAGGCCATGGATGCCAGCCCAGACTACTATAGTCAACAAAACTTTCTATCACTATATATGTCGAAAACAAGATGTTTCATGTCAAAGTTAAATTTAATCAATATCTATCTATAAATCCAGCCCTACAGAAGGTATTAGAAAAAAACTTCAACCCGAGGAAGTTAGTTACACCTATGAAAACACTGGCAATAGATAATACCACACCAACAAAACCCAGAGAAGGGAAATGCACGTGCGCGCGCGCGCACGCGCGCACACACACACACACACACACACACACCTCACCACCAACAACAATAAAACACACAACCACCACTAACAACAATAAAATAACAGGAATTAATTATCACATATCATTAATCTCTCAATATGAATGGATTCAATTCACCTATGAAAAGATACAGGCTAACAGAATCTATGTGAAAATAGAATCCATCCTTCTGCTGCATACAAGAAACACATCTCCACATCACAGATAACATTACCTCAGGGTAAAGGGTTGGGAAAAAATTCAATCAAATGGATCTAAAAAACAAGGTAGTGTAGCTATCCTAATATCTCACAAAGTAGACTTCAAACTAAAAATAATTAAAAGAGATGAAAAGGACGTTTCATACTCATCAAAGGACAAATGCACTAAGGTGATGTCTCAATTCTGAACATCTATGCCCCAAATACAGGAACATCTACATTTGCAAAAGAAACATTAATAAAGCTTAAATCACATGTTGAAATCCACACATTAATAGTGGGAGACTTCAACACCTCACTCTCACCAACAGCCAGGATGTCCAGACAGAAACTAAATGGAAAAATAATGGAACTAACAGAATTTATGACTCAAAGAGACCTAACAGATGTCTATAGAACATTTCAACCACACACCAAAGAATATAGCTTCTTCTCAGAATCTCATGTAACCGTCTCAAAAACTGACCACAATCATGGTCCCAAAGCAAATCTTAACAGATACAAAAATATTGGATTAATCCTCTGTATGTTATCAGATCACCATGGATTAAAGTTGGAGTTCAATGACAACACAGAATACAAAAAGCCCACAAACTCATGGGAAACTGAACAACTCTCAACTAAATTACCTACTGGGTCAAGGAAGAAAAAAAAGAAAGAAAGAAATTAAAGACTTCCTAGAATTCAATGAAAACGAATGCACAACATAGCTTAACTTATGGGACACAGTAAAAGCAATGCTAATAGGAAAGTCCATAGCACTAAGTGCCTACATAAAGAATTTGGAGAAACCTCATACTAGTGACATAACAGCACACCTGAAAGCTCTAGAACAAAAAGAAGTAAACACATTCAAGAGAAGTAGATGTCAGGAAATAAACTGAGGGCTGAAATCAATAAAATAGAAACAGAACAATACAAAGAATCAACAAAAAGGAGTTGAATCTTTAAGAAATATCAACAAGGTAGACAAACCTTTATCCAAACCAACTAAAAGGCAGAGAGAGAATATGCAATTAACAAAACCAGAAATGAAAAAGGGGACTTAACAACAGACACTGAGGAAATTCAGACAATCATTAAGTCATACTTCAAAAACCTGTACTCCACAGAATTGGAAAATTTAAAGAAATAAGTTTCTTGATAGATACCACACACCAAAATTAAACCAATATCAGATAAACAGTAGACCCATAACCCCTAAGGAAATAGAAGCAGCCATTAAAAGTCTCCCAACCAAAAGAGGCCCAGGGACAGATGGTTCCAGCACAGAATTCTACCAGAATTTCAAAGGAGAGCAAACACTAGTACTCCTCAAATTATTCTACAAAATAGAAACAGAAGGAACATTACAAAATTCTTTTTATGAAGCCACAGTTACCCTATTACCCAAATCACACAAAGAATCAACAAAAAAAGAGAATTACAGACCAATTTTTCTCATGAAAACGGATGCAAAATTATTCAATAAAATAATGGCAAACAGAATCAAAAACACATTAAAAAGATCATCTACCATGATCAAGTGGGATTCATCCCAGAGATGCATGCATGGTTCAACACATGAAAATCTGTCAATGTAGTCCTCCATATAAACAAACTAAAAGAAAAAAAATACATGATCATCTCATTAAATACTGAAAAAGCCTTTGACAAAATCCTATACCCCTTCATGATAAAAGTCTTGGAAAGATCAGGGATACAAGGAAAATATCTAAATAATATAATAAATATAATATAATATAATATAATATAATATAATATAATATAATATAATATAATATAATATAATATAATATAATATAATATAATAAAAGAAGTATACAGCAAGCAGACAGTCATTAAATTAAATGTAGAGAAACTCAAACAATTACACTAAAATCAGGAATAAGACAAGGCTGTCCACTCTCTTCATATCTATTCAATATATTATTCGAAGTTCTAGCTAGAGCAATAAGACAACTAAAGGAGATCAAGGGGATAAAAATTGGAAAAGAAGTCAAAATATCACTATTTGTAGATGGTATGATATAAATAAGCAACCCAAAAAATTCTACCAGGGAACTTGTACAGCTGATAAACATCTTTAATGAAGTGGCTGGATACAAGATTAACTAAAAAACAATTCAGTAGCCCTATTATATACAAACATTCAAAGGACTGAGAAAAATCAGGTAAACAACACCCTTCACAATAGCCACAAACAATATAAAATGTTTTGGGGTAGTTCTAAACAAACAAGTGAAAGACTTATATGAGAACTTCCAATCTTTGAAGAAAGAAATAGGAGAGGATATCAGAAGACGGAAAGATCTCCCATGCTTGTGGATCAGTAGGATTAACTTAGGAAAAATTGCCACCTGACCCAAAGCAATCTACAGATTTAGTACAATCCTCATCAAAATTCCAAAACACTTTTTTACAGGCCTTGAAAGAACAACACTCAACTTCATATGGAATAACAAAAAACCCAGGATAACTAAAACAATTCTATACAATAAAAGAACTGCTGGAGATTCACCATCTCTGATCTCAAGTTCTACTACAGAGCTACTGAAATAAAAACAGCACTGTGATGGTATAATATCAGATAGGTGGATCAATGGTATCAAACCAAAGACCCAAATGCAGATCCACACAGCTATGGTCACCTGATTTTTGACAAAGAAGCCAAAAATATACAATGGAAAAAAGAAAGCATCTTTAACAAATGGTGCTGGCATAACTGGATGTCAGCATGTAGAAGAAGGCAAATAGATCCTTATCTATCACTCTGCACAAAGCTCAATTCCAAGTAGATAAAAAACCTCAACACAAATCCAGTTACACTGAACCTGATTGAAAAGAAAATGGGGCATATTGGCACAGGAGACAACTTCCTGAATAGAACACCAGTAGAACCGACACTAAGATCGACAATTAATAAATTGGACCTCATGAAACTGAAACATTTCTGTAAGACAAAGGACACTGTCAATAGGACAAAATGGCAACCTAAAGAATGGGAAAAGATCTTTACCAACCCCACATGTGGCACAGGGCTGATCTCCAAAATATAAAAAGAACTCAAGAAACTAGACATCAAAAAACCAAACAATCCAATTAAAAATGATATACAGACCTAAACAGAGAACTCTCAACAGAAGAATCTCAAATGGCAAAGAAACACTTAAATGCTCAGCATCCTTAGCTGTCAGTGAGATGCAAATAAAAACAACTCTGAGATTCCATCTGCACCTGTCAGAATGGGTATACAATAATCCAATCAACATATGGGCAAATAAATTTAACATTCCTAAAAGAATAATGACAAATCAGGTAGAAAGCTTTCTCATCATACTATCTTTGGGCTGCCAGCCCACAAATAAATACCCAGAGACTTATTATTAATTATGAAAGCTTGTCTTAGCTTAGGCTTTTCCCCAACTAGCTCTTATAACTTAATTAACCCGTATTGTTTTAATCTACATCCTGCCATGTGACTTGGATACCGCTTCTTAATATTAGACATCTGACTTTCTCTAAGTCTGCTGGCAAAATGGTGCACCCAGATTCCTCCTCCCAATTTCTCTCTCTTTCTTTGCCCAGAAGTTCTAACTATTCTCTCCTGCCTAGATTTTGGCCATTATGCTCTTTATAAAACCAATCAGAAGGTGCCTTAAGCAGAGGCACATCTTTACAGTGTAAACAACATTCTGCAACAAAATCACTAATAAATAGGTGAATAAATATTCAACAACTTAGTTATCATGAAAATACAAATCAAAAGTATATTTAAATGCCATGTCAATTCCAGTCAGATTGACTACCATTAAAACAAACAAAAACCAATTAAAAAACCCAATAGTGCTGGTGAGGATACATGCACAAAGAGTTATTGGCTTGAACATGTGTTAGTTGAGGCTTCTATTGCTGTGATAGAATACCATGACCATAACCAAGGCAACTTATAAAGGAAATTGGTTAATTGCGTTTACAGTTACTACTGCACAGTCACTTGACTTGCTGCCAACTGCTTATCTCCTGCCTGAAACACTTGGTGTTACCTTTGGTTTTCCAGAAAACTCTAGATTAACTCCAGCCTGACAAACAGAAAGCTTCTCTGCTCTGAAATAGGTGCTCTTTTTCAGGATAAAATATAACAACAGTGTTTCATTACCTCTTACAAACTTTTATCATGGCTAACATTTCTTTATGATAAATTTTCATGTTCAACCTGTGATTGTGATTTCTATCTGGTGATTGAATTTACACTATTATACCCACAAATCCAATGAATCTAGCAAGCTTTACTGGATGTGTACAAATACAAACAAAACCAAACACATTTTAAACTGTTGAAAATTAAAGACAATGAGAATTTAAAAGGATCCTAAAGAAAAAGTATAAGCTACGTTTAGGAGAACAATAAATAATAATGCTAGCCTTCTCTGAAACAAACAAAACCCAGAAGTAAGAGAATGGTATATTTGTGGTACCAATTTCTCTCTCTCTACGCAGAAGTTCTGCCTATTCTCTCCTGCCTAGATATTGGCCACTGGGCTCTTTATTAAACCAATCTGAGGGTGTCTTTTGCAGAGACAAATCTTTGGGGAAAAAGACATCTCCAACTCAGAATTCCACATGTGGGGGGGGGTCAGTCTTCCAAAATGAAATTTTTAAAAAATAAATTCTACAAATTGAAAGGAAATTATAACTAATAGAACTAAATCAACAGTATATAAAAACACTAAAATACAAAATGTGTACTTAGGATTTAATTTTTCTTTAATGGCATTTATTTTTTATTGTATTTTTATAACTCAAAAATTTTAAATTTAAATAATTTTAATCATAGTCTTCCCTTCCCCCAAGTCCATCCAGATCCATTTCCCCTCTCTACTTACCCAACTCTAAGTTCTTTCTCACAAACCCAATATAAAACTAAACCCTCCAGAGCCAAGAAAACAAAATAAAACCATCACCTCCTCCCCCAAACTAAAACATCAAACTATAACCAAGTAAAAGCACACATCCCAAAATAATATGGAGTTCATTGTATATTGGTCAACTACTCCTGAACATGAGGCCTGTGCTGGAAGGTTGATATACCTAGTGTCAATCTATTGGAGAAAACTGATTTTTTTCTCTCCCAGCGGGATAAGTAACAGTTAAATGCTTAACCTTTACCCTGATACCTAGGTCTTCATTCATTCATTCATTCATTCATTCATTCATTCATTCATTTTGTTAAAATATAATGAAATAAAATTAAGATAAAACAAAAACTCTCACATCGAAATTGGATAAGACAAATCAACAGAAGGAAAAGAACCCAAGAAAAGGCACAAGAATCAGAGACCCACTTACTTGCACACTCAAGCATCCCATAAAAACACTAAACTGGAAGCCATAATACATACACAGAGGACCTGGTGCATGCCTGTGCAGACCCAGGGCATTCTGCTTCAGTCTCTATGAGTTTGTATGAACTTTGCTCGTGTTGCTTTCAAGGACTTTGTTTTCTTGGTGTCCCCCATCTCTTCTGGCTCTTATACTCTTTCTTCCTCCTTTTCCAAGGGGTTCTCAGCTCTGAGGGGAGGTATTTGATGGAAACATCCCATTTAGGGCTGAGTGTTCCAAGGTTTCCTACTCTCTATGTAGTACCTGGCTGTGGGTCTCTATATTTATTCCAATCTGCTGCAAGAGGAAGCTTCTCTGATGGCAGTTGATCACTGATCCTTATCAATTATTAGGAGTCATTTATCATTACTTTTTTCTTCTTTTTCTAGACCAGTGTCATTTGGTTTTGTGCTGGTGGCCATGTCAGAGGAACAGCTGGCAGCAATTGAAGTTCAAGGTGTCAGCCTAGCAGGAGGAAACTCTCTAATGGGTCAATCTCAGTTAGGCAAGGCTCCAAGACCACAGACTCTGGAATGTCTTTTCCTCCTGCAGTGCTTTTACATATTTTCCACTGCCATCTTTCTCTGGTACCTGGCATGGTGTCAATGGGTATGGGGAGATTCCCCACTGCTTGTGATATAGTGTGTTTATCTCAATACATCCCATTCTACTGGACATTTTTAGCAGTGGATTGTCATGAAGATGATTCCTCCCTAAATTGTACTGTCTAATTGATAATAATGGTAGCTTATACAGAGTTTTGATGAATAAAGACAAATACAAGGAAATGTTACACAGTTAAGCCCATGAGTTCCCCTTAAGGAGCTGCATTAGATCACAGTTCAAGTTAATGATTAAAGAAAACAATTGAGTCTCATGAGCCAGGCTGGCTCAAATTCCTTTAATCTTGATGCTGAAAAATGCAATCACAACTTCTGTCACAGGTTCAGTATGCACCATTAGCTGAAACAGAGCTTAAAATATTTGAGGTTAAATTGAATGCTTTGATAATAGTTTAAAGATGAATAACCCCAGAAAACAATCTAAAGTTCACAAGGACACATAGCTGAGTTATAGATTCATTAGGATAGGGTTGAAAGTACAAAACAGCCATTTGAGATTCTTCTGTTGAGAATTCTCTGTTAAGCTCTGTAGCCCATTTTTTAATTGGATTGTTTAGTATTTTGATGTTTAGCTTTTTGAGTTCTTTATATATTTTGGAGATCAGCCCTCTGTCAGATGTGGGGTTGGTGAAGATCTTTTCCCATTCTGTAGGTTGTCATTTGGTCTTACTGACCATGTCCTTTCCTCTACAAAAGCTTCTCAGTTTCAGAAGGTCCCATTTATTAATTGTCGCTCTCAGTGTCTGTGCTACTGGTGTTATATTTAGGAAGTGGTCTCCTTTGCCAATTCATTCCAGACTACTTCCTACTTTCTCTTCTATCAAGTTCAGTGTAACTGGATTTATGTTGAGGTCTTTGATCCACTTGTACTTAAGTTTTGTGCATGGCAACAGATATGGATCTATTAGAGATTAACAGAGAATTCTCAACAGAAGAATCTCAAATGGCTAAAAGACAATTAAGGAATTGCTCAACATCCTTAGTCATCAGGGAAATGCAAATCAAAATGAATCTGAGATACCATCTTATACCTGTCAGAATGTCTAAGATCAAAAACACCAAAGACAACTTATGTTGGAGAGGATGTGGAGAAAAGGGAACACTCCTCCACTGTTGGTGGGAATGCAAACCTGTACAGCCACTCTGGAAATCAGTATGGTAGTTTCTCAGAAAACTGGGAATAAGTCTTCCTCAAGACCCAGTTATACCACTCTTGGGCATATACCCAAGGAATGCTCAATCTTACCACAAGGACACATGCTCAGCTATGTTCATATCAGCCCTATTTGTAATAACAAAAACCTGGAAACAACCTAGATGCCCCTCAACTGAAGAATGGATAAAGAAAATATGGCACATATACACAATTGAGTACTACTCAGCAGTAAAAAACAATGATATCGTGAAATTTGCAGGCAAATGGATGGAACTAGAAAATATCATCCTGAGTGAGGTAACCCAGACTCAGAAGGACAAACATAGTATGTACTCACTCATAAGTGGATACTAGATTTGAGGGAAGGGATGGCCAGATTGCAACCCACAACTCCAGAGAGGCTACCTAACAGGAAAATACTCTAGGAGGGACACATGGATGATCCTGTGATGGAGAAGTGGATGAGATCTACATGAGTGAACTGGGTGGGGAGAGGTGGCAGAGGTCAAGGAGTGGGGGAAGAGAACATAGGGAAATGGGAGGGTCAAGCCAGAACAGGGACAGAGTGAGAGGGTAGGGAGGGAGATACCATGATAGATGAGGACATCATGGGAATAGGAAGAGGCAGGATGCTGGGGAGGCTCTCAGGAATCCACAAGGTTGACCCCACCTTGGTCTGCTGGCAGTGGTCCAGAGGGTGCCTGGACCATTCTACTCTAGTGACCAGCCTAGCAAATAACCTAGCTGTCATCATAGAGCCTTTGTCCAGTGACAGATGAAGGCAGATACAGAGATCCACGGCCAGGCACCAGACTGAGCTCCGGGAATCCAATTGATGAGAGAGAGGAGAGATACTGCAGGCGAGGGACATTAAGATCGTGATGAGAGGACATGCAGAGATGACTGGCCACACTAGTGGAAGCCCATGATCTGTGGACTGGTAGCTGTGGAGCCCCCGTGGGACTGGACTAGGCCCTCTGGATACGGAAGATGGTTGTTTGGCTTGAACTGTTGGGGGGCACCAAGGCAGGGGGATCGGGATCTGTCCCTGGGCTATGGGCAGGCTTCTGGAATCCAGTGCTGTGGTGTGACACCTTGCACAGCCTTGGTGCAGTGGGAAGGGGCTTGGACCTGCCTAGGCTCAGTGTGTTGGGCTCTGCTGACTCCCCATGGGAGACCTCGATTTGGGGGATGTGGAGTTGTGGGGTGGCTTGGGAAAGAAGACTGGGGGTGGGAGGAGAGAGGATGGGGGGGTCTGTGGATAGCATGTGGAATGAGTAGAAAATTTCTTAATAAGGAAAAATGAAAAAATAAAGAAAGTACAAAACAGCCCGATTTTTGCCAGCTGACATACTTTCCTTGCTAGGTCTGGTTGATGATCAAAGGTGATTATTAATTCTTTGTACCCATTCCTGACCTCAATTTTATGATTAAAAAAATTGATAAATGAGTATGTACTCTTGAAGATTCAAAGTTCAGCTGACTGACTTTTTTTTAGTTTTTTTTTTTTTTTAGGTATGTGACTCCTTTAAGATTCCTTAAAAGATTACCTTCAAGATAGATAATAAAGTGATTGATTCTTTCTTTGTAACTGCAATATGCAGCCTGCAAACAAAAGAGTTGGCTAAGAAAAAATGCTCCTTGCTTGCTCATTTTCTATTAATCTGTAACAAGTTACTTAGATGTAATATATGTGGGTTATTGTGGTGACTTTGTTTTTAATCAAGTAAAGATTTTTTGGGGGTGTATAAGCTATAGAAAAAAGTACACTGTAGAAGAAGAATAATAAAGAAGGAAATCATCAAGAGAGAGGAGTATGAGTGTCTTTTTCCCTAACCCCGTCAGACAGAAAAGTCTAGTATACATCAATGCTGTGGATTTCCCTTTGAGCCCTGTGCTGCTTGGAGGCTGGTCCCCCAGGCAGTGTCAGTTTTACCCTAGGTCCCTGGGTTATCTAGTCTCAGGTTCTTGGTCACTTAAGCTGTGTTGGGTATGGGTTACATCTTGTGGAGTGGGCCTTGGATCAAATCAGTTATTGGTTTGGTTACTCCCACAATATTTGTGCCACCATTTTACATTTTACAGGAAGCGCACCATTGTAGACAAAGGGTTTGTAGGTAGCTGGCTTGGTATTTATATTATGCTTTTGAGATCATACAGAGTAGGTTCCTATATCAAAGACACTAGAACATAGGGTGAATATTATGTAGGCACTAGCTCTACATATCTATGTTCAATGAGTTCTGTTGGTGTTGTCTTCAACAATGGGGACTTGCTGTCAGTTTGTAGAGAACAACCCAAAGTCTTGGCAACAGCCTGGGTTGTTTGGAGATTTCCATAGGGCCCCCCTGGCCAACAACTCATTTAGAATGTAACCAAACCTGGTACTGGAAGCTTCATTTGGTGACAATAAATGGCCAATTGGAACTTAGTCTCCCCCATTATTTGGAGATTTCATTTAGATCACCTTCATATATCTATATATTTTAGGAAGTTTCTACTGTACTACATTTACATACTACCCCACAAATGCCCCTTAATTTTTAGCTGCCTATCCCTGTATTGCCTCCTACAACCCCTTTCCTCTCACCCTCCTCACTTGATCCTCTCATCCCATCCGCCATTCATTCATAAATTTCTATTCTATTTTCCTTTCCTAACAAGATCTATCTATCCCCTCTAGTATCTTATTCTATACCTACCATCTGTGTTTGTATGGATTGTAGTTTGGTTATCATTGATTTAACAGCTAATATCCAGACACAGTAAATACACACTATATTTGTCTTTCTGGGTCTGGGACACCTCACCCATCATGATTTTTTAAGCTGCATCCATTTGCCTGAAAATTTCACTATGTTATTTTTTAAAATCTTAGTAATATTCCATTGTGTAAATGTACCACATTTTCTTTACCCATTCTTCTGTTGAGGGGCATCTAGGTTGTTTTCACTTCCTGGGTATTATGAAGAGGACAGCAGTGAACGTGGTTGAAAAACTGTCTCTGTGGTAGGATGAAGCATCCTTTGGGTATATACCCAAGAGTGGTGTAGCTGGATTTTGAGGCAGATTGATTCCCTCTTCCTGAGAAACTGCCACACTGATTTCCATAATGGCTATACAAGTTTGTACTCCTACTAACAATGTGATTAGTCTTACTCTGCATCCTGGACAGCATGAGTTATTAGTTGTTTTACTGATCTTAACCATTCCGACAGGTGTAAGAGGAAATGTCAAAGCAGTTTTGATTTGCATTTCTCTGATGACTAATGATGATGAGCATTGTATTTCTCAGCCTTTTAAGTTTCCTCTATTGAGAATTCTTTGTTTAGATCTGTATCCTATTTTAATTGGGTTATTTGTTTTCTTGATATCTACTTTCTTGAGTTCTTTACATATTTTGAATATTAGTCCTCTATTGGATATGTAGTTGATGAGAACCTTTTCCCGTTTTGTAGGCTGCTATTTTTTCAATTGATGCTGTCCTCTGCCATGCAGAAGGCTCTTAGTTTCACAAAGTCTCATTTGTTAATTGTTCACCTTAGTGCCTGTGCTAATGGTTTTTGGTTCAGAAAGTCTTTTCCTGTGCCAATGAGTTCAAGGCTACTCTCCATTTTATCTTCTAATACATTCAATGTATCTGATTTTATGTTGAGGTTTTTGATGCATTTGGAGTTGGATTTTGTACAGGGTGATAAATATAAATCTACTTGCATTCTTCTACACACTGACATAGTTTGACCAGCACCATTTGCTGATGATGCTGTCTTTTTACAGTACCTACTTCTTGCCTGCTTTAAGTAATCAGGTATCCACATGTGTGTGGATTTCTGGGTCATCAGTTCAATTCCATTGATCAACATGTCTATTTTTGTGCCAATACCATGCTGCTTTTAATTAAGATAGTTTTATAGTACAACTTGGAATTTGGGATTCCTCTATCCCTAGCAGGTTTTTTATTTTTTCAGGATTGTTTTAGCTATCTTTTGATTTTCTGTGTTTCTGTATAAAGCTGAAATTTGTCCTTTTAAGATATATGAAGGATTGTGTTGGAATTTTGATGGAGATTACATTGAATCTGTAGATTGCTTTTGGTAGGATGACCATTTTTACTATGTTAATCTCACTGATTCATGAGCATGGAAGATATTTTCATCTTCTGATATCTTCTTTAATTTCTTTCTTTAATGTCTTGAAGTTTTTATCATACCTCAAGATATTTTATATTATTGAGGCCATTGTGAAAGGTGTTGTTTCCCTAAATTCTTTCTCAGACCATTTTGTATTCAGCTACTTTGATGAATGTGTTTATCAGATGTGGAAGTTTGCTGGTAGTATATTTTGGGTTATTTGTGTATACAATCAGATCATCTACAAATAATGACACTTTGTCTTCTTTACCTCTAATTTGTATCCCTCTGATCTCCTTTGTTTCTTGTTTCTCCTTTGTTTCTAACTAAGATTTCAAGTACTATATTGAATAGGTATAAAGATAATGGACAAGCTTGTTTTACACCTGTTTTAGTGGAATTTCTTTGAGTTTCTCTACATTTAAGTTCATGTTGGCTGTAGGTTTGCTGTAAACTACCTTTATTATGCTGAGGTATATTGCTTGTATCCCTAATCTTGTCAGAATTTTAATCATGAAGGGGCACTGTATTTTCTCAAAGGTCTTTTCTGCATCTAATACATGATCATGATGTTTTTGTCTTTCAGTTCATTTATGGTAGACTACATATTGATTTATGTATATTGAATCATCCCAACAGCTCTGAGATGAAGCCTGCTTGATCATGTTGAATGATCTTTTTGATGTGTTCTTGGATTCAATTTGGAAGAATTTTATTGAGTATTTTTCATCTATGTTCATAAGGGAAATTGGTCTGTCAGTCTCTTTCTTTGTTGGGTCTTTATGTCATCTGGGTACAACAGTAACTATGGCCTAATAAAATGAATTGGTAAATGCTCATGCTGTTTTGAATTGGAGAAATCTTTTGGGGAGTCTTGGCATTCTTTGAAAGTCTGGTAGAATTCTAGAAATAAAATTTCTGAGTGTTACACATAAAAGCATTTCTATGTATACATATGTGTATATGTATATGTGTATATATATATATATATATAGAGAGAGAGAGAGAGAGAGAGAGAGTGACAGAGTGATATACATTTGTGCATATATACATATAATATTCTTCAGATGAATAAGGAGACAGTAGAAAATTATACTAATATTCTGTCTTCTTTTAGAAATATTAATATTTAACACAAGGTATATTGTGTTAGGGATATATACTTTAATCTCCAAAGTAATCAAAAATAAATAAAAAGAAGTAAAACTAAAAAAATCTAACAAAGCAAACAAAATGTTAAAGAATCTTTATTTTATATCCCATTTTAATTGTTTGATAGTTTCATACATACACATAACATGTTTTGATGAAATTCTTTTCCATTTACCCTCTACAAAAAAGTCAAAAATACACACTGGACAAAAAGCATCTTCAAGAAATTGCCATAAGAAACTAAATACCTACACATACAAAAATTAAATGAAATCCTTATCTTCTGTCCTACACAAATGTCAACTCCAGATGAATTAAATTAATTATGAAGTATACCTCAACATATACACAAAAGTAAGCACTTTCTGAATAGGACTATAGTTACATATTAAATAAGGTCAATAACAAATGAGACTTCACAAAGATTAAAAGCTTTTATAAATCAAAAGAAACTGACTTTTGGATAATGAGGCAGCTGGCAGAATGAAAGAAAATATTTCCTAGCTAGTAATCTGACCGATGATTAGTGTCAAAGATTGCAAAGCACTCAAAAATTGAACATTAAGAAGCCAAATATCCTAATTCTTAAATGGGCTACTATTCTTAAAAGAAGAAATACAAATGCCAAGTAAACGCTTAAAAGTGCTCAACATCATTAACTATCAGAAAAATGTAAGTTAGAATTATGTTGAGCTTCCAACTCACCCAAATCATAATGGATATTAGGAAAAGTAACACAAGGTGTTGTCAATATGTGGAAAGGAGAACCCTTGTACTCTGTTTGTGAAAGTGTAGACTCATACAGCCACTATGGAAACCACTCTGGGGTTTCCAAAGAAATTAAAAAATAGAACTACCATATGACCCAGCTATACCACTCGAGTTTATATACCCAAAGGACTCTATATCCTACTAAAGAAGTATTTGAATATTCATGTTCATAGCCTGCTGTGCTCAGGCAATATCAGCTAGTGAATAGATAATGAAAACATTCTACATATACATAGTAGAATATCATTCAGCTCTAAAGAAAAATTCAGTCATGAAAATGGATGGAAATGGTGCTGGTCAAACTGGATGTCTGCATGTAGAAGAATGCAAATAGATCCATATTTATAACCTTGCACAAAAGTCAAATCCAAGTGTATCAAGACCTCAACATAAAATCAGATACACTGAACATGACAGAAGAGAAAGTGGGGAATAGCTTTGAATGCATTGGCACAGGAGACAACTTCCTGAACACAACAGTAGCACAGGCACTAAGATCAGCAATTAATAAGCTTTTCATGAAACTGAAAAGCTTCTGTAAGACAAAGGATATCATCAACTGAACAAAGTGATAGCCTACAGAATGGGAAATATTTTTATTAACTCCACTTCTGATAGAGGACTAATGTCCAAAATGCACAACAACTCAAGGAACTAGATATAAAAAAAACCAGATAATCCAATTTTAAAATGAGGTACAGATCTAAACAGAGAATTTTCAATAGAGTAGTCTCAAATGATGAGAAATACTTAAATGTTTGACATCCTTCGCCATCAAGAAAACATAAATCAAAATTCCTTTGAGATTCCATCTTATACCTGTCAGAGTGGCAAAGGTCAATAACACAAGTAACAGTTCACATTAGAAAGGATGTGGAACAAAGAGAACACTTCTCTATTACAGGTGTGTAGCTAGAGTTTTCCTGCCTGGCCCACAGTCAGGACAAATCTCTCTCACCTGCCAGTCCCACAGCCGCTCAGACCAAGTAAACACAGAGACTTATATTGGTTACAAACTGTATTGCCGTGGCAGGCTTCTTGCTAACTGTTCTTATAGCTTAAATTAATCCATTTCCATAAATCTATACCTTGCCACATGGCTCGTGGCTTACTGGCATCTTCACATACTGTTTGTCATCATGGCAGCTGGCAGTGTCTCTCTGACTCAGCCTTCCACTTCCCAGCTTTACTCTCCTCCTTGTCCCGCCTATACTTCCTGCCTGGCCACTGGCCAATCAGTGATTTATTTATTGACCAATCAGCAACACACTTGACATACAGACCACCCCACAGCACAGGTGGGAGTGCAAATTTATACAGGCATTTTGGAAATCAATATGGCAGTTCACAAACAGCTGGGAATCAATCTACTTCAAGACCCAGCTATACCACTCTTGGACATATACCCAAAGGATGTTCCATCCTAACAAAAGGATATTTGCTCAATTATATTTATTATGGCTTTATTCATAATAACTAGAAACTGGAAACAAGCTGGATGTCCCTTTACAGAATGGGTAAAGAAAATGTGGTATATTTGTAAAATGGAGTATGACTAGGCCATTAAAAATGGCATCATGAAATTCGCAGATGAATGGATGCAACTAGAAAAAAAAATCATCCTGACTGAGGTAACCCAGATCCAGAAAGACAAATACAGCCTTATTTACTTTTAAATAGATATTGGCTGTTAAGTAAAAGATAATCATACTACAATACTTGGACATAGAAAGGTTAGGTAAAAAGGACTCTTGGGAGTTGGGGGACAGGGAGTATGGATCTCCCTGGGAAGGAGAAATATAGATTTTGCAGTTGGAATGAGGGCAGGTGGGAACAAGAGCAAGAAGGATCAGGTGGAAGGAGGGAGAGAGAGAGAAAATTCAGGGAGAGATGGCTGGAATTGGGTAGCATTTCAGGGGTAATGTGGAAACTTAGTGCAGTGGGAACTCCCTGGAATCTGCAAGAGTGACCCTAATGAGGACCCCTACCAATGGAGAATATGGTATCTGAACTAGCTATCTTTTGCAACCAGGCCAGGGCTTCCAATGGTGGGCTGGTGTTAACAATTCAGTTGAGTTGTTAGCCAACGTGGTCCTGTGGAGATCCCCAAACAACTCAGGTTGATGTTAGGGCAGAGGGCCACTCCCCAAAAACTGACATCAGGGCTCCATTGCCAAGGACAATATCCACATAGCTCATTGAACCTAGAGAGGTTTAGCTGGTGCCTGCGTGGGCCTTTATCCCTATGTTGCAGTCTCTTTGGTGCAGGAAGATATTCTGCAGACTACAGAAATAGAAACCCTGACACCAACCCAGCTACAAAACCTTGACCTACAATTTGTCCCACCTGATAGATGTGCTGGGGCAATACTGGTACAGAACTTGTGGAAATGGCCAACAAATGTCAGGTTTAACTTAAGGCACACAACATAAGAGAGATTACATGCCCTACAGTGCCTGCATGACCAGGAACCAGAGACTAAATAACCCCAGAGACCTACAGTAGAACCAAACAGGACTGGTCCAAAACAAACAGTGAAATGATTCCTAATGATATTATGCTGTACTCATAGATCAGTGCCTTGTTCAGTCATCATCAGAGATGCTTCTTCTGGTAACAAGTAGGAGAGGATGCAGAGAACCACAGCCAGACATTATGGAGAGAGAGAATCTAAATTGGAGTTCTCCATCAGGTCTCTACCCTCAGATCTTGGGGGAACCCTGTGGAAGAGATAGAGAAAAGATTGCAGGAGTCAGAGGTAATGGAGGATACCAGGAGAACATGGCCCACTGAGTCAACTAAACAGGGTTCATATAAGCTCATAGAGACTGAAGCAGCAAGCATGGGGCCTGCATGGGTCTGTATCAGGTCCTCTGCATATATATATTGCCTGTTAACTTGGAGTTTTTGTGAAACTCGTAACAATGGGAGCAGATATTTCTTGGATTCTTTTGCCTGCTCTTGGGACTCATCTTCACCTATTGGTTTTCCTTGTCCTGCCTCCATAAAAGGGTCTGTGCCTTGTCTTATTGTGTCTTGTTTTGTCATGTTTTGTTGTTGTCTCTTGGAGGCCTGCTGTTTTATGATAGAAAATGGAGGGGGAGTGGATCTGAGGGACAATCCTATTTGGTCTTAATAATAAAAACCCAGAGTCAGATATAGGGTAAATGCTAAAAGATCAGAGAAGCAGAGCAGCCAGCCACCAGAAAGACTTCTTGCCTCTAGGAATCCTTAGACTAGAGGGGCAGAAGTCCTGTCTCCATCCCGCTTTATCACTTCCTTTCTCCACCCAGCTGTATCACTTCCTGTTTCCTCTTCTCAAGGGCTGGTATTAAAGGTGTATGCCACCACTGCCTGGCCTCTAGTGGCTAGCTCTGCACTCTGATGTCCAGGCAAGGTTTATTTGTTAGAGCATAAACACAGTATTATCACATTTCCTTCTTCTTATCTAAAATGAAAAATAACATTATAACTAATACAAGAGAAAATATATACAGCAAGTACAATAACTATATACAATATATACAGGCAATAAATATATCAATAATGTCTAGTCCATTAGTGTTTGACAAATTCAGAGAAAAGACTCCATTATCTATCCTTTCTTGGTGAGTCCAAGTAATTCACTTTCTATCCTAATTTACATTATCAATCCAAAATTATCTTTTGATGTCTCTCAACCCTATAACTTTACACCCCTTTAGTGAATATCTTTTCTGAATCTGGTAACAAGGAAAACTATAACTATAACTATAACTATAACTATAACT
The DNA here is from genome assembly GCF_949786415.1 of Peromyscus eremicus. Classification (NCBI taxonomy): domain Eukaryota; kingdom Metazoa; phylum Chordata; class Mammalia; order Rodentia; family Cricetidae; genus Peromyscus; species Peromyscus eremicus. The sequence goes on from NC_081421.1 coordinate 79,706,715, forward strand.
ATAACTATCTAGTCTTCAACTCCATCAGAGACCCCAGAAGGAAATAATATTACTTGAGTAAGCAGGAAGTACAAGCAAGCAACTTCTAAAAAGTGTGAGAAATGACAGAAACAGCTGAATTCCTGGACAGTCACCCAAGGTTCTTTTGCAATGTTGGGGCATCTGTCTTCAGCCTACAGGTCTAGCATATCTGACAGACTTTTCTGTGAAGCAGAATATTCTGAAGGGTCCTCCTATCTTGTCTTGAAGTTCAGCAGTCCTTTCTTTTGTGTCCTGCTTATCCAATTTGGACAGCATACTATCTGCAGTTGAGTCAAGGGTGATTTCTTGCCCAGTGGCATACTCTTGCCACAATGAAAGTAAACTCCATATGGAGTTTCACTGATGCCCATTATCTTCTCTGAAGTAGATTGATGCTGCCAGCAGCAGACATGTCTCTTTGTCATAAAAAAGAACCTATGTTATTAAATGTCATAGTCTGTAGATCTCTGAAACGTTTTAAGATGACTTGTATATCTAAAATATAACTATGTTGGACCTTGAAAACATACCTAACATGACTACAAGTTTGACTGTAATGACTACTAACTTGCATTTCTTTATATCCCAAATAGTTTGTAATAATAATTTTCAAGGACTAGAAATTTGTATTACTTTGTTAAATGAGATGTATAGGTACAATAATTTCAACAAGATTAGCAATGTATGTACAGTATGTTCTAACAAAAATAATCTCAACTTCAAATCAATATACAAAGATCCATATCAATGTAAAATATTTAAAATAAGTAATTTCTTTTTAAAAGTAGATTCAATAATCTACCCTTGTATCCTATCATATATATACACACCCCTTTTTGTTTTCAAAACAAGAACCCTGAATTTAAACTCCTTTGTTCAGCTTTTTTCCTGACCATTACCAATAACAACGTGTAACTAAGCCCACTAAACAATGACAAATATCCATAACACATTGAGTGACCAAAAACCATCTGTCCCACCTCTTTGGAATGTGGGCATCCTGTTCTTAAATTTACTTCATGCCATCTAGGAATGACAGCATCTTTAGCAGCTCCTAAAAAGAAAATTTGAGGTTAATTATCAAGGCCTGGGAGAGGTAGCTGTATCATTTATTTGTTGTTCAGTCTTTTCATAATGGGAATGTGCAGGGCTTGTAGTTTGTGAGGGTGGACCATCTCAGCTAAACACCTTGAAATTGTCCTGAGCAGTTTGTAGTCCAAAGCCAATCTTTGGATGATGTTTGTTAGCTTAGTGTTGTTATTATAGGCCATGTGGAATCATTGTGGGGCCCCATAATCCTTTTAGAGACTTCAAAGGTTGCTGTTAGGTGTGGTCATGATTCATCTCAGAAAACTTGAACATATTTATTTTTTCTTTTATGTTACAAACCACAGATCCCCCTCCTCCCTATTCCCATTCCCCAGAATCCCCCCAACCCTTCCCCTTTTTCACCTCCTCCAAGTCAAGGTCTCCCATGAGTCAGCAAAGCCTGACACATTCAGTTAAGGCAGGTCCAAGCCCCTCCTCCCTACACCAAGGCTGTATAAGTTGTCCCACCATAGGCACTGGGCTCTAAAGAGTCCATTCATGCACCAGGGATGGATCCCAATCCCCCTATCTGGGGGCCACCCTAACAGTTCAAGCTAAACAACTGTCTTGCATATCCAGAGGGCCTAGTCCAGTCCCATGGGGGCTCCACAGCTATTAGTCCACAGTTCATGGATTTCCACTAGTTTGGCTGGCCATCTCTGTACATTTTCCCATCATGATCTCAATGTCCCTTGCTTATAGTATCCCTCCTCTCTCTCATCAGTTGGACTCCTGGAGCTCACCCTGGCACCCAGCAGTGGATCCCTGCATCTGCTTCCATCAGTACCTGGGTGAAAGCTCTATGATAACAATTAGGGTATTCACTAATCTGGTTACTGTAATAGACCAGTTCAGGCACTCTCTCAACTATTGCTATCAGTCTAAGGTGGAGTCATCCTTGTGGATTCCTGGGAACTTCCCTAGTACCTTGTTTCTTCTTATTCCCATGATGTCTTCATTTATCATGGTATCTCTTTCCTTGCTCTCCCATCCTGTCCCTGTTCCAGCTTGAACCTCCCATTTCCTTATGTTCTCATCCCTCATTCCTTGCCCTCCATTATCCCCCTTACCCCAAGTTTGCTTATGTAGATCTCATCTATTTCTTCTTTGCTGGGCTATCTATGTGTCCCTCTTGTGGTCCTCCTTGTTAGCTAGCTTCTCTGTAGCTGTGGGTTGTCATCTGGTTATCCTTTGCTTTACATCTAGTATCCACTTATGAGTGAGTACATTCCATGTTTATCCTTCTGAGTCTGGGTTACCTCACTCAGGATGATATTTTAAATGTCATATGCAGCAGATCTTAAAGAGGTTAAAAGATCAGTATTTGTTATATACATCCAGAGTACAAAAACTTAATTACTAGTTACCTAATAGAGACTCAAACCCAAAATCATGTACAGGAAGCTAGATGAAGCCTTTTTCTATAATAGTTAGTACTCTGAGTGACCATTAATATCATGACTATATATATATATATATATATATATATATATCTTATAAATTTTGAGACAATAATCATATCTTATGCAAAAGTTTTAAAGAGTCAAAATAAAAACAAAGTATTATGAGATTAGTAGCAATAGATTAGTCCCTAGTTTTTTCTTCTATCCCATATCAGGTAGCTCTTCTGACATGAGACAGAGATGTTGGATTTTACTTTAACAAGCATGCTTGTGTTTTGAGAAGGAGAAAGCCACATTCCAACTCCAAAGCCTTTAATTTTCAATTGAACTGGGACTACAAAAAGACCATTTATCTTATGTGTTTGTAGAGAAAATCAGAAACAAATATTTGGGAAGATTTATGAGTTTTTATCCTGTTAGAGATATGATATACTAATAGGCCAATTTACTCCTTTTCTTGGGACATTTTTTTCTGGCTGATTTTTCCTTTTTCTTTATTTGTCAGTGTTCTACATATTCCTTAGCTTAATGTCTTCATTCTTCTGAAAAGACAAAAACAAAACCATTCCCAACCCTAAATTTGGGGACGTCCCCTTCTGGCAAGTTATATCTGATCAAATAAAAAGCATTTATTAGTCATATAAGTTAGTTTTAATTGAATAGTCCTGCTGGTTGATGAACTATCACTGCTTCTAATTAAGAAGTTTCTCTTGTTCAAATCAAACTGTTATTAGTTTTGATGGTATCCATACCTTTTCTTCTCCTATGGAAACAAAAGCAAATCATAACACATATCCTGGTTTCCATTCTGAGGTCAGGACATCTTTAAAGTATACAGGCTGATTTAATTCTGTAAGGTTTTTTTCTATCATCCAGTGTATCTCTGCAGCTGTCATTCTTTTCTCATTAGCATTTAGAAAATTCAAAGTTAATAAAGCATTATACAATCTATGTCTGGGGGGCCTTTATTACCCCTTTCTGCTTTTTTAGCATATCCTTTAGAGTTCAATATGATCTTTCTATGACTGCTTGCCCTGTAGGATTGTGTGGTATACCTGTAATATGTATTATATTGTAATAAGCAAAAAAAAAAACCTGTTTCATTTTACTAGAGACATATGCTGGAGCATTGTCAGTCTTATTTTGTACAGGTATACCCAGGATGGCCATAACTTCTAGAAAATGTGTGGTTACAGAATACATCTTTTCAGAACTCAAAGTAATCACCCATTGAAATTCTGAATAGGTATCAATGGTGTGGTGTGTATATTTCAATTTTCCAAATTCTACAAAATAAAATATATCCAACTGCCAGATTTCATTCCTTGGAGTACACTTTGGGTTATTTCCTGCAGGTAGTGGAGTTTGGTTGTATAAAGAATGAGTAGGACATTTCCTTATAATTTCTTTGGCTTATGATGGAAAGTGATGGAAAAATCATTTTTCAAACCTTTGCTTTTGACATGGTGTTTTTTGATGAAATTCTGAGGCCTCCAGCACATTTCCCATTAATAGTTGAACAATTTTATCATTACCTCGAGCTAGAGGGTCTAGAAGACACATATTGGATCATATGTGTGTAATATATAAGGGATGATTCCCATTTCTAGTTATTACTTGTAACTGAATAAATAACAAGTTAATTCTGACTCATCAGGAATAAATTCATCAGTTTCAATGTGTAAGACAACTCTTTCTACATACTGACAGTCATTAACTATATTAAGAGGTTCTGTAAAATCCATTAATACCATCAGAATAGCATATAATTCTGGCTTTTGGACATTTTTTACTTTTGTTTGACCCACTTTATTTAAATTTACTTATTTATAACCTGATTTGTTTGCATCAGTATAAAATGTAGGGGCTCCTGAAATTGTTGTTCCCCATACAATATGAGGAATGATCTAGTTTGTTCTCTTTATAAATTGAATTCTCTTACTTTTGGGATATTTCTTGTTAATCTCACCCAAAAAAATACTGCAAGCTCTTTGCCAAGGTTCACTTTCTGTCCATAATTTGTAAATTTCTTTATTAGTGAAAGATATTACAATTTCTGCTGGATCTATTCCTGCTAACTGATGAAGTCTCGGTTTTTCTTTTTAGAATCAACCAGAGACCTTTTCCACATAAGATTTTAATTTTTAACTCTGTTTATGTGGTTAAAAGATTCATTCCAAGATAACATCTTCTCTCTGTATTAATATTCCAGTAGGAAAATGTGTAGAGAGTAAAATAACCAGAATGCAATCAAGCTCTAGATCCAGATGATCTACATGTGCATCCTGTAATTTCTTTTTTACCAAAGTCAAATCTCTCTCTATATCAATTGATAATTCTCTTGAACTATTTAAGTACTTGTCATCATTTAAGGTTTTGAACAAATTAGTCAGTTCATCATTTTTTTACCCCAATAATGGGCCATAGATTGGAAATGTCTCTTAGGACTCTTTGAAAGTCATTAAGAGTCTGTAATTGATCTCTCCTAATTTGCAACTTTTGGGTTCTAATTTTTTGCAGACCTATTTTATATCCTAAATAATTAATAGAATCTTCTCTTTGTATTTTTTAGGAGCATTTGTAATCTCCAACAAGGCAAAATTTTCTTTACTTCTTCATTCTTTATAAAGTATCTACATTTGAATCAGCCAGTAAAATATCACCCATGTAATGGTAAACTATAGATTGAGAAAACTGTTTACATATTATTTCCAAAGGCTGATTTACAAAATATTGGCACAGGGTGGGGCTATTTAACATTCCCTGTGGGAAAACTTTCCATTGATATCTCTTAACAAACTGAGAATTATTATAAGTAGTCATCACGAAGGTAAATTTTTCTCTTTTTCTTGAAAGGTATAATGAAGAAACAGTCTTTTAAATTGATAACTATAAGAGACAATCCTTTAGGTAACAGAGAAGGCAAAGGAATTACAGACTGTAGGGAGCCCATTGGCTGAATAACCTTATTAACAGCTCTTAGATCCATTACTATTCACCATTTTCCAGATTTCTTTTTAATAACAAATATAGGATAATTCCAAGGACTGGTCAATTCTTGAATATGCTGAGCATTTAGCTGCCCCTATACCAGCTGTTCTAAGGCCTGTAATTTTTCTGATGTCAAAGGCCATTATTCTACCCAGACAAGTTTATCAGCTAACCATTTTAAAAGTAGGGCTGTTGGTACCTTTGAAAGATCAGCAGCTATTGTGCCCTGTTTTTGTATAACCTGAATGGTCTGTGAATGTTCTTTATACTGACTTTAATATTTTCCCCAGAAACATATGTTAGTTTATGATTTATTTCTAAGATTGAAGGAATGTTAATTTAGGTATTCCATTGCTGCAACAAATCATGTACCCATAAATTTATTACTATGTAAGCCACATGTGGCTTTAATTTTCCTCTCTATTCTTCTGACCCTATACATTTGACCCATCTTACTCTCTGCTTTTCCTGAGATAATGTTCCAGTACCTAAAAGCTGAATATCACCTCCTGAAGTGGCCAATTTGAATACCAAGATTCTGGTGCAATTATTGTTACATCTGCACCTGTGTCTACAAGACCTTCAATGACATCATTTATTCATATTTTTAATTTTGTCTTTGTTTATTTACAGAAGTTTGCCAAAATTTTCACTTTATGGTTTCTTCTGAATTTTTTATCCTCTCTTCTATAGCTGTTCTATCATCCAGAGTAGTATGGTTCTTTGCAATAGCCATTAGGTTCTTTAATTGCTCTGGGAAGGAGTGTCCCCCACCATGACAGGAAGTGACTAAACCAAATTTGACATAGGGCCCTTCTAGACGGCCCTCAAGATGTTTTCTAATGGCAAATTGTTACCTTCACTGTACCTTGTTGATCTACATTTATTAGTCTAATGTCTTCCTTTGCCACACCTTCTGCATACTCCAAAAAACAAGAGGTGTTCTGTTGGGATTATTCTTAGAAAAATATTGTTTATAGACATGCCTTATTTACATTCCCTTTTTAGGTGACCTTGTTTACTGCAATTGAAATACCTGACATTTTGGTTTTTCTTCAAACCTCTGGAAATAACTCTCCTACCCAAGCATCATCATGATTATGAAATTCAATAATGATTGTATCCTGCATCCTTTCCTCCATAGGTGCTGATCTTGCCTTTGATAGCCTAATTACTCTTTTGCATTGTGCATTTACAAAAGTCAGAGATTCAATTATTATTTGTCTAGCTTCTGAACTTGGCATCATTTTATTTACTGCTGAAGTCAATCTTTTTAAGAAATCAGTGAAGGTTTCCTTTGGGCCCTGTAAAACTTTAGTAAATGACTAAGTTTTCTTTCCTACTTCTTCAATTCTGTCCTAAGCATTCAAGGCTGCTGCATGGCATAAATCCAGGTTGTGGTCATCATATAAAGACTGCCTTTCTACATTAGCATAATCTCCCTCTCCAAGAAGTTGGTCTTGGGAGATTTCCATAACTCTAGCCCTACTTCATTGTTAATTGCTTAGCCTCATCTTTCCATTAGGTCCTCCATTGTAATTGAAGACCAGCCTCCCAGACTGCTGTAACTAAGTCTTTCCATTCTTGAGAGATAATTCTATTACAAATTGACCAAGAATTTAACATCTGTTCCACAAAAGGTGACTGTATGCCATATGAGACTATCACTTCCTTGAATCTCCTCAAACCTAACATTCACACAGGAATCCATTCAACTCATACACAGCCTTGGGGATATCTATCACTTGGCAGTTCCTGTAAGGTTACTGGATAAATTAAAGTTGGCTGTTTGAAAACCTTAGGCTGTTCCTCTATAACCTTATAATGCAATGCTGAGATTGGTTCTCATTTAACTTCCTCTGTCTGGGTCTGAATATCACTATGAACTGTTTTAATAAGTTTTTCTAAAACTTTTATCTTGGCACTCATATTAACCAACTTTTTCATGGTAAGACAAAAATTATCAAATAGATAATAATTGGCATTATATAAATCCCATCTAAATTAATTATCCTCTCATCTAAGTGTTCTATTTTCAAACTGTGTATCATGCAATGTGTAATCATACATAGACCTAACTCTCCATCATAATTGTGTTTCACATTTTTTCCAAGTCTGTTTTTAATATTGGTATACATAGTTTAAAGGAACACAGCATAGCCTATTTTGTTTCAGAAGTCAGCTTCATTTGAAAATCAAACAAAGTTTTGGGGCCCACACACACTTCACATACACACCAAACAAAATAATTAATTTCCAAAACCAAGAAAGTTCATACCTCTACCTTTCCATTGCAGAAAAGTAAAAAACAGCTTTTCTCCAGTAGTGAGATCTCCACTTTAAAGACGATCAAAAGTGCAATGGACCTGTCTTCTCTTGATGAGGTAATAACTGATAGCTGCAAAGAAAAAACAATATATTTACTGGTAATTCCCACTAATTTGAAATGTAACATATTTGCTTGTGAGAGGAATGATGCCTCTGTGTTCCCATGTCTGCAGTATTGCAAATAGTGTCAGAAAAGAGGAACCCAGCCTGGAACATTCCTTCACCTCCTTCATACCCTCACTTCTGGTGTTTCCCATTTTTTAATGTGGGAAAAAACTCTCTCTTTTAACTAATTCCTCCCATGAAGAAATCTCACCCTGAGACAGAGCCGGCTAGTGCCAATTGGACTAAGAGGTGAATCTTTGTTATCCTGGCTGACCACCCCAGCCTCTAGGCTTCGGGAGGAGGAGCACAACCCCACACTCCCATACCACCACCCATTGTAGACCTAGTCTCAGCCATTAGGCAGGTTTCCTGCAGGCAAGATGGACTACCACCATCCTCTACCCCACCCTCAAATCCACCCACCCACCCACCCTTTGAGACCACAGCTTCTCCCTGAGACAGAGCCCACTAGTGCTGATTGGACTAAGAGGTGAGTCTTTGTTCTCCTACCTGATCACCCCAGCCTCTAGGATTTGGGTCAAGAAGCACAACCCTATGCCCCCACAACACCACCCATTACAGACCTAGTCTCAGGCCAGCAGGCTGGTCTCCTGTAGGCAGGCCAGACTATTACCATCCCCTATCCCACCCTCCAAAACCACCACCCTCCAAGACCACAGCATCTCCATGAGACATAGCCTGACAGTTCAGATGGACTAAGAGGACCAACAGTGTCAACTGGACCAAGAGAGGCTCCCTCAGACACAGACATTGTTTGCACCAAGTGGAGAAAGAGATGGGCAAATGCCAGTGCAAAAATACAGTCAGTAACATAAAGACCAATATGACACCACCAGAAACTAGTGGTTCTACATTAGCAAGACCTGAACATCCCAATGCAGAAGAAATTGACCTTAGAAATGACTTTAAGAGATCTGACCCAGAGCTCCCATCAGCAGCATTGTTTGTAATAGCCAGAACCTGGAAACAACCTAGATGCCCTTCAACTGAAGAATGGATAAATAAAATGTGGTACATATACACAATGGAATACTACTCAGCAGAGAAAAACAATGACATCATGAGGTTTACGGGCAAATGGATGGCTCTAGAAAAAAAAATCATCCTGAGTCAGGTAACCCAGACTCAGAAAGACAAACATGGTATGTACTTACTCATAGGTGGATACTAGATGTAATGCAAAGGATGACCAGACTACTACTCACAGCTCCAGGGAGGCTACCTAGGAAAGAGGACCCTAAGAAAGACACAGGGATTGCCCAATGACAGAGAAATGGATGAGATCTACATGAGCAAACTGGACGTGGGGGGGGGGCAGATAATGAAGGGCCAAGGGTCAGGAGAAAGAGAGCTTAGGGGAGTGGGATATCTCAGCTGGATCAAGAACAGAGAGAGAGAACAAGGAAAGAGAGACCATGATAAATGTAGACCCCATGGGAATAGGAAGAAGCAAAGTGCTAGAGAAGTCCCCAGAAATCCACAAAGATACAAAAGACTACTGGCAATGGTCAAGAGAAAGCCCGAACTGACCTAGTCTGGTGATCGGCTAGCAGAACACCCTAACTGTCATGATAGAACTCTCATCCAGTGACTGATGGAAGCAGATGCAGAGATCCACGGCCAAGCCCCAGGTGGAGCTCCAGGAATTGGTGAGAGAGAGGAGGGATTATATGAGCAAGAGATATTGAGACCATGATTGGAAAAAAGAACAGGGACAAATAGCCAAACTAGTGGAAACACATGAACTGTGAACCAATAGCTGAGGAGCCCCCATGGAACTGGACCAGTCCCTCTGGATAAGTGAGACAGTTGATTAGCTTGAACTATTTAGGAGGCTCCCAGGCAGTAGGACTAGGACCTGTCCTTAGTGCATGAGCTGGCTTTTCAGAACCTAGGGCCTATGCTGGGACACTTTGCTCAGCCTAGGTGAAGAGTGGAGGGGACTGGACCTGCTTCAACTGAATCTACCAGGCTGAGCTGAATTCCCAGGGGAGTCTTTGCCTTGGAGGAGGTCAGAATGGGGGGTGGATTGGGGGGAGGGCAGGGATGGGGGTGGGAGGAGGGAGGACAGGGGAATCTGTGGCTGATATGTAAAATTAAATTAATTATAAAATTTAAAAAAAAAACAGAGCAAACCAAACCAAGAAAAAAATGACTTTAAGAATATTATAGAGTCCTTCAAAGAGAAAAGGAAAAATTCCCTTAAAGAAATCAAGGAAAAGACAAACAAAAAATTGGAAGAAATCAATAAATCCCTCAAAGAAAGCCAAGAAAACCAATAAAAAGCAAATAAACAGGTGAAGGAAACAGTTCAAGATTTGAAAACTGAAATTGAGACAATAAAAAGACACAAACTGAGGGAATTCTGGAAATAGAAAATCTGAGTAAGCAAACAGGAACTACAGATGCAAGCATAACCAGCAGAATGCAAGAGATGGGAGAGAATCCCTGGCATTGAAGATACAATACAGAAAATAAATTTGTCAGTCAAAGAAAATATTAAAGCCAACAAAGTTATAACACAAAATGTCCAGAGGCTAGAAAACTGGTCTGCCCAGCCCAGAGATGGGGCCTTACCTTTTCCCAATTGGTTCAGGGTGGGCCTATGTTTCCAGTGGTCACTGGTGCTGCAGGGGATGGTTGGTTTGGTGAAGAGGGGAGGGGAAGAAGCTGCTGCCCAGTCTCTGGGGCTGCACTGGTTGGGGAAGGAGGGGCACAGAATGTGTCCCTGGGGCCTATAGTATAGAAACCTGGTCTGCCCAGTCCAGAGATCTGGGCCTTACTTGTTCCCAATCGGTGCAGGGTGGGTGTATGGCTCCAGTAGCCACTGGTGTCACATGGGGTGGTTGGTTTGGCAATAAGAGTGGGGGAAGAATCTGCTGCCCAGTCTCTGGGACTGCACTGGCCGGGGCGGGGGGGAGGCACAGAGTGTGCCCCTGAGCCTAGGGGCTAGGGAACTGGTATGCCCAATCCAGAGATCTGGGCCTTACCTGTTCCCAATCGGTGCAGGGTGGGCTTTTGGTTCGGGTGGTCACTGGTGCCACAGGGGATGGTTGGTTTGGTGAGGGGGGCTGGGGAAGAAGCTGTTGCCCAGTCTCTGGGCCTGCGCTGGTTGGAGGGGGCATGAAATGTGTCCCTGGGGCCTAAGGGCTAGAGATATGGTCTGCCCAGTCCAGAGATCAGGGCCTTACCTGTTCCCAATTGGTGCAGGGTGGGTGCCGGGGACCAGCCTCAGCAGTTTCAGGGGTCCGAAGGATGGGATACCTCGAAGGCATAGTAAGGACTCAGAGACAGTGCTCGTGCAAGCTGACAGGTCACTCGGGCTTCTACAGTTACTAAGTAGCTTCTTTGTTACAGCTTCTTTAGCTTCTGCTTTTGCCTTTGTAACCTCAGTCTTTTATTATCATAAGCAAGGGGGAACAGAAAGAAAAGAAGGGGAAATCACCCAATACGGAGTGTTCTCATGATTCCAAAAGTTATTCTTAGAAAATCACCAATATATTCTTCATCATCACAGAAACTATCCCAGACTTATCACCGAAGCAAGCATAATCTATTTTTATTATTAATGATTATACAATCATCTGAGCACTTGACCCAGAGGCTAGCAACATGCAATTTCACAAAAAAGGTAAAAATAAGAACAGTGCTTAATGTACCAAACAGTCATTTCCTTCTCACACAGCTGCTCCGACCTCAAGACCCCTGCAGCCACCTAAGTTCCTCCTCAGCCTTCTGCAAACACCAAGCCCCGTGACTGGTGGGCCACAATGACCTCAGACAAGAAATCTGTCCCTGCAAGTCAGTGACTTTTGTCTTTCTTATCCCAACAATTCCAAGGAAGACCTGATCCAATTTTCAGAGCTTCCATCAAAGGAAGCTCACCTTTCCTGGCAGCTCTTTTCAATCTAGGAACCCAATAAAACTTGCAGCAATCACTCCAACCATTGCCACATTGTCTCCACTCTCCTTCAGGAGGAATCAAAATATCTGGATTAAAGTTGCCATCTCCCTTTCTTGGTGGAGGCCACTATTTTCCTCCTATTCTAGGTTCCCACACTTTAGTTTGTCATCCCATCCATATGTTATTCCATCCACAGTCTTCAGCCAATTCCCCTTAGGGTCTCAAGTTTTACACAATGGCCTTGGAATATCCTCAGAAACTGAATTAATCACCATGGCCAATTTGAGTCCAGTGTGTTGATACACATCATAACCATGTGCTATAGTTGACCACACATTTGGTACAGTTATCCAAGCTTGAAAAGCTTCCCCAGGTTGCAGGTTCTTTTCCATGAACTGCATAACCGCCTTAAACCCAGCCTGGGTGATCATCTCTGTATAATTTCCTGTGAAATTTACTTCACTCCTTTCCTGTATCACAGACATCACCATTGATCTAGGAACACAGAACATGAAGATTAGATGGAAGAAAAAGACCAGAATTACAAGAAATAATTATATGGAGAACATAACATGTGCATGCCCTAAAGCATGACTTTGAGACACGTAGGCATTTCTGCCTTGGCCCTCTAGGGGCATGCTAAGCAGAAGATCTGGAGAGGAACACACAGAGGGTTGATGGTCCACAATCTCAGGTCCCTCACCTCCAATCTCTGCTGGCAACACGTCAGGCATCTTATATGCTGTCCCCAGCAGGTGAGCATATGGCCCCGGTGGTCATTGGAGTCACAGGGGATGGTTGGTTTGTCCAGGGGTTGGGGGAAGAATCTGCTGCCCAGTATCTGGGGATGCACTGACTGGTGGGGGAAAGGGGCATGAAATGTGCCCCTGGGGCCTAGGGGCTAGAGAACTGGTCTGCCCAGTCTGGAGATCAGGGCCTCACCTGTTCCCAACTGGTGCAGGGTGGGCATATGACTCCAGTGGTCACTGGTTCCACAAGGGATGGTTAGTTTGGTGAGGGGGCAGGGGAAGAGGCAGCTGCCAGGTCCCTGGGGCTCCAATGGCTGCGGGGAGGGGCACAGAATATGCCCCAGGGGCCTAGGGGCTAGAGATCTGGTCTGGCAGTCCAGAGATCAGGGCCTTACCTGTTCCCAATCAGTGCAGAGTGAGCGTATGGCTCCTGTGGTCACTGATGTCACAGGGATGGTTGGTTTGGCAACAGGGGGTGCGGGAAGAATCTGCTGCCCAGTCTCTGGGGCTGCACTGGCTAGGGGCGGAAGTGGCACAAAATGTACCCCCAGGGCCTAGGGGCTAAAGAAATGGTCTGCCCAGAGGTGAGGCCTTACCTGTTCCCAATCAGTGCAGAGTGGGTGCATGGCTCCAGTGGTCACTGATGCTGCAGGGGATGGTTGGCTTGGTAGGGGGTGGGAGATCTTTGTTTCTATTTTATTGAATTCAGCCCTGAATTTATTTCCTGCCATCTACTCCTCTTGGGTGTGTTCACTTCTTTTTGTTCTAGAGCTTTTAGGTGTGCTGTTTAGTCACTATTTAAGATTTCTCCAAATATTTTATGCAGGCACTTAGTTCTATGAACTTTCCTCTTAGTATTGCTTTCACTGTATATCATAAGTTTGGGTATGTTGTGCATTCATTTTCATTGAATTCTAGGAAATCTTTAATTCCTTTATTTCTCCCCTGATCCAGTGGTAATTCAGTTGAGAGTTTTTCAGTTTCCATGAGTTTGTAGGATTTCTGTAGTCTTTGTTGTTGAACTCCAACTTTAATTCATGGTGATATAAGATACAGGGGGTTATTCCATTGTCTTTGTATTTGTTAAGACTTGCTTTGTTACTGAGAATGTAGTTAATTTTTGAGAAGATTCCGTGATGTGCTGAGAAGAAAGTATATTCTTTGGTGTTTGGGTAAAATGCTCTGTAGCTATTTTAGTTCCATTTGAGTCATAAAGCCTGTTAGTTCTGTTATCTCTTTGTTTAGTTTCTGTCTAGATGACCTGTCTATTGGTCAGAGTGTAGTGTTGAAGTCTCCCACTATTTATGTGTGGATTTTGATATGTGATTTAATGTTTAGTAATGTTTCTTTTACAAATGTGGATGCCCTTATTTTGTGGGGACAGATATTCAGAATTGAGACATCATCTTGGTGGATTTGTCCTGTAATGAATACAAAATGCCCTTCTCCATCTCTTTTGATTTTGGTTTGATGTCTATTTTGTTATGTATTAGGGTAGCTACAACAGCTTGCTTCTTAGATTTCTTTGATTGGAAAATCTTTTTCCAACTCTTTATTCTGAGGTAATGTCTTTCTTTGATATTGATGTGTTTCTTGTATGTAGCAGAAGGGTGGATCCTGTTTTCATACCCATTGTGTTATCCTGTGTCTTTTTATTGGTGAATTGAATCCATTGATATTGAGGGATATTCATGATAAGTGATTGTTAATTCCTGTTATTTTGTTGTTGTTGTTTGTTGTTGTTGTTATTGTTGTTGCTGTTGTTATTGTGTTGCTGTTGTTGTTGTCGGTGGTGGTGGTGGTGGTGGTGGTGGTGGTGTGTGTGTGTGTGTGTGTGTGTGTATGTTTCCATTCTCTGGGTTTTGCTGGTGTGAGATTATCTATTGCCTATGTTTTCATGGGTGTAAAGAACTTTCTAGGCTTGGAGTTTTCCTTCTAGTACCTTTTTGTAGGGCTAGATTTGTGGATAGATTGTGATTAAATTGGACTTTGTCATGAAATATCTTGTTTTTTCAATCAATGGTGATTGAAAATTTTGCTGGATATTGTAGTCTAGGCTATGTTGTCCATGATCTCTTAGAGTCTGCAAGATGTCCAGGCTCTTGTGACTTTTAGAGTCTTCATTGAGAAGTCAAGTATAATTCTGATAAGTATGCCTTTATATGTTACTTGGCCTTTTTCCTTTGCAGCTTTTAATATTATTTCTTTATTCTATATGTTTTGAGTTTTGTTTCTTATTGGGCAAGAGGACTTTTTTCTGGTCCAATCTATTTGATGTTCTGTAAGCTTCTTGTACCTTTATAAATACGTCCTTCTTTAGGTTGGGAATATTTTCTTGTACAATTTTGTTGAATGTATTTTCTGAGACTTTGAGCAGGAATTCTTCTCCTTCTTCTATTCCTATTATTCTTAGGTTTGTTCTTTTCATTATGTCTCAGATTTACTGAATGTTCTGTGTTAAGAATAATTTAGATTTAACATTTCCTTTGACCAACAAATCTGTTTCCTCTATCATATTTTCAACACCTGAAATTCTCTCTTCCCCTCTTGTATTCTGTTGGTAAAGCTTACATCTGTAATCCTGTGGTAGGATTAGTTGCCCTTTGAGTATATGCCCAAGAGAAGTATCACTTGATCTAGAGATAGATTTACTCCAATATTTCTAAGTAACTGCCACACAGATTTCCATTGTGGCTGTACAGGTTTGTGCTCCCACCAGCAATAAAAGAGTATTCCCTTACTCTACATTCTCATCAGCATAAACTATCACCTGTGTTATTGATCTTAGCCATTCTGACATATGTAAGATGAAATTTTAAAGTAGTTTTGATTTGCACTTTCCTGGTGGCTAAGGATGTTGAACATTTCCTAAAGCTTTTCTAAATTCCATCTCTGTAGAAATTCATCTGGGAAATAAATGTATTAGTCACATCCTTAAAGGTGGTGGAATCTATGTTTCTGGGTTCTAGTTTCTGTTGCTATCCTCACAACTGTTTTTAGCATCAGTGGCCACAGTACCATGAGGGCTTATCCCCCAAACCCTCTTTCAGCAGCCAGGTGAATGCTTCAACTATGGCAGTAACATAAGGATAGTCTTAAGATAAGTAGCATCCTTTCTTCCCTTTTGTATGCAGTACAATCACAACTTATATTGTCTGCCTCTGTGTTCCTCATTGGTAGTGATGAGAGACCCATAACCTGAGCCCAAAATTAATGATATGCAACTCTCTACTTGTTTGAGAAAGTCATGATACATTCCAGAGTGCTTCCTACCTCAGATTTCATCCTTTGGATCAGATCTGCTCAACCTGGGGGGCGGGTAATGGGTTTTAAGAATTTGCTCTGTTTACCCATCTCCTACTTTCTCCTGTATGGATCCAAGTGGCATGATAGAAGAAATGGGAAAAGTGTGGGGACTCTCTTTAGGGAAAGGAAGAGGCAAATGCAGAAGGAGGGAAGAGAGCAATATAACATTCAAGACATCTGAAAAAGCCAGAAGGTATCACACTATTAACTATTTATATTAAAATAAAATTATAATACACATAAGTTTGTGTATATATAGTTTTAATGAACTTTTCTCATCAGAGATGATGGTGCTCATTCCAAGACCCAAAAACCACCTAACAAAAACCCCACGACCAGAAGGTCTTTTTTGAGTTGTTGGCCAGGGCTGTCAAAGACTCCCAAAACACACAACCCATTGCTATTGTCCTTGGTTGCCCCCCAGATATGGAAGGTAAGTCTCTAATACTGAAAACATCATACACTTCAGAAACAGGATCCAGAGATCCTAAGCTGGCACCTGGATGACCCCTCCTAAAGGACTAACTTTCATGGTACCTTCAAAGGAGGGAGGCAACCAACAGTTCTACCCAGCTATGATGCCAGAGAACATCAACAACCAGCATGACATGATAACCCTAAGGGTACAGCAGTAGCACATGTACCTTGACAGTGATAAATAGCTCTCTAATTGGACTTAAGGCCTACTCAACAAGAGCAAAATTGTGCCTGGTACTGGAAACCTGGCCAACTACTCAGTACTAATGAAATCAAGGTTATTGAAAGAGGGTCTACAACCTCTAATCTACTAAACCAGAATAGTCCCTAATGGCAATATATAAATATTTGTCCTTATACCAACCTATAATTTCAGTCTTTACCCTCATCAAAGAAACTTCTCTGTGCAGCAGACAGGAGACCACTACAGAAAGCCAGAAATAGTCAGTATGCAGAGTTGTGGAGCCCAACACCAATAGAAACATCCATAAAACACTACTGGCCTCTAAGGCTCAGGAGACATGGAAGAAGAGGCAGGAAGATTGTGAGAGCTAGAGGATCAAGGAGATTTCCATGAAATTGTGTATCCTAGTAATGTCAGAAGCTATACCCAGAAAGTCTCAACATCATGACCATTATTTTTCTGTTGGCATGGAGACTGAACTTTAATCTACTGCTGTTTCAGCCAGCAATTGCAGGATCCATAGTTACTGGCCTGCTTCTCTGGCATGGCCAGCTGTTCAGGCTGTGGCCTGGTGGGAATTCTGTTCCCACAGGCACTGTCCATGTAGCTTCTGCCAAATATAATTTTTATTTAAATCTCTATCATTCTATTTTTCAATAAGACTCAGGAGTCAAAGGCTAGGGTGAAAACCTGCTAGCTCAGAGATGCTGAGTAGCAACTAGCTGACTTTCTCTCTTTGCCAGCATCTCCAAAAGAGAGCATCCTTCCACTCTGCCAAAACAAACAAACAAACAACCACATGCCATAGAAAATCCCTCCCTGCTACTTCCTGTGCATCTCTCTATTGTCTTATAGTCACCGTCTGACTCTCTATGATTGCTTTCTGTCAACTAGTTGCTAACTCTGGCCTCCTGACTCAAGGTTGATTTTATTTAATTAATGCAAATGCAAACTCAGGTTTCACAGTGTGATTGACTATCCCACAACACATGACTACCCAAACATGAGCTGAACAAGGATGGCATGACAAAGTAGACAAGGAAAAGCCCAGGAGGCCTCAATTTTCCACAAAGAACTTTAGGCAAATGACTAAAACTGAAAGCAGAGAAGGTGGTCTTCCCCAAGGAAGAGCACACCAATTTGTTGTTCAGTGTTACATAGTGAATCCTGAAAACATACACACAGGTAGAATTATACAGAATGAGCAGGTTATATTTAAGAATTTATGAGTATGTACATATACATATGTGCATGCAATAAAAATTAATGACAAAAGAAGCCACAAATTTGAAAGACAGCAAGAAGGGGTATATGAGAGGGTGTATGTGTTGGGGGGAGAAATCAAAAAGTGAAATGTCTATATTGTAATCTAAAAAAAAGAAAATAACTTACCCCTGGCTGTCTGGAGTGGGGCACTTTCTTCCTACACTAAATGTGCTTCTTCCTCCTGGAAATTAGGAGGCTGATTAAGAAACTCCCGACTATCTTGTGGAGACAAGCCCTGATTTTAGAAAATTACCCACAGTCAACCTGCACTGCAACAGGAAGAAAAGACTGATACTGTTAGACTTGAGGAATTTTTAATAAGGTAGCCAGCATTAAAGCCAATGCTTTTTTCCCCACAGTATCAGTCTACACATGCATTAGGAGACAGACATGAGTCTTTGGGGAGCCATAAATAGATGATTTGGTTTAATGCAATATGTTTGAGTGTTAAATTGACAAGAAGTAGACTTACAATTGTGAATTTGGCTTTCAATTTAGTTAGATTCATGCTGTGGGATGTTCTGTATGGCAAATGTGTTGCTCTGATTGGTTAGTAAATAAAACACTGATTGGCCAGTCGTCAGGCAGGAGGAAGTATAGGCAGGACAAGGAGGAGAATAAAGCTGGGAAGTGGAAGGCTGAGAGAGACACTGCCAGCCGCTGCGATGACAAACAGCATGTGAAGATGCTGGTAAGCCATGAGCCATGTGGCAAGGTATAGATTAATAGAAATGGATTAATTTAAGCTATAAGAACAGTTAGCAAGAAGCCTGCCATGGCCATACAGTTTGTAAGCAATATAAGTCTTTCTGTTTACTTGGTTGGGTCTGAGCGGCTGAGGGACTGGCAGGTGAGAGAGATTTGTCCTGATTATGGGCCAGGCAGGAAAACTCTAGCTACAGATTCAGAAGCACCTAAGATTAGTAAAGTACACATGTACTTTCCAGACATGTAAATAAATGTGAGTAGCATAATCCATTGATTGTGAGACCAGATAAAATAAAAGAGCACTAGTGCAAACATTCTCCCTCCCTGCTTCCTCTGATGTCAGGTTTATCTGCTCTTCCATGGACCCAAACCTCTGAAACCATAAGTAAAAATCAAAACTTCCTCCTTTATAATATTTTGGTATTTAGTCACAGTGATGAAAAGTGTGACCAACACAGTTTATTACCAGGGTCTCTGGTACTTGTTCTGGGATGGGGATCCACTTCAGTAACTACAAACAATGGGCCTATTGCTGTGTGTGTGTATGTGTGTGTGTGTATGTGTGTGTGTGTGTGTGTGTGTGTGTGTGTATGTGTGTGTGTGTGTGTGTGTGTGTGTGTGTGTGTGAGAGAGAGAGAGAGAGAGAGAGAGAGAGAGAGAGAGAGAGTCTGTCTTCCTTTGGTTGTCTTCCTTTGGATTCCTGGAAGACTTGCTAGGTTATGGGGTAGATTTTTAGGCTGACAGTTCTGCCAGCTCTACTTTTGAGGGGAAGTAACTGAGTTGTAGGGCTGTAACAAGGGCCATTTTCAGCACCAAAGTGAAAAGACCTGCCCAGAAGACTCAGGGAGTCATATTTACTTCTGAGTTTCTAGACCAGTATTGGAACTAATTTTAGACCACTGCTTAGGAAGACTGATGCCAAAACTTAGAGCCATTTCAGTCTCTACTTGGTGATGAGATTGGAAACCCAGTTGTGGGTCTCTAGGAGTTCCTGTGCAACCAGCAAGTCTTATTTCTGACCACTGCTGAGAAAGGCTGGACCCAAGTGCTTTCTCAGAATCCATACATGGAGCTGGGGGCACAGAATGCCTTTTCCAGGTGCACCACATTGACATATTTCTGTTGGGTCCATGACTGAGCTCATGGGTAATTTAAGCAGCTTAGCTATTTCCTGTATTCTGTGTCTTCAGGACCTGTACAGAATCTTTTAAAAACTTCCTTATTCCTCACATTCTATGGATGGTATCATTGTATCAGAATTTTTCCTACAAGCACAGCCAATTTGAACATATATCTTTACATTGAAAGTAGAAGCAGGGAACAAATGGCTATTCGCAAAGTCTAAAATCCATCAACCTTAGTTAAATTCTTAAGAATAAGCTGAAAATTCTGACTACAGTTAATGTTAGCTTTTACACATACTGCTTTTTTTAATATCTGTTGGTCTTCTGGTTTTGGCAGCAACATATTCTTTCAATTTTACTTCAACTTATTTATGAAGTTACAATTTTACCACCTTCCACTGGGGATCCCAGCAAGGGGCATTGGCATTGTCTCTACATACTATAAGAGTAGTGCTGTGGAATAATACTCTTATACACTATAAAGATCTGTCACTCTAAATAGTTTAATAAAATGCTAGTTGACCAGTAGAGAGGCAGGAAGTATAGGCAGGGTGACCTAATTAAGGATGATGGGAAAGAAAAGGACAGAGTGAGGAGTCACCACCCAGACACAGAGGGAGCAGTAGGTGAATGTGCCATGCTAATAAATGTACACCATATTGGAAAACATACATAGAAATATGGGATAATTTAATCAGAGTTAGCTAGTAACAAGCCTGAGCTATCAACCAAGCATTTATAATTCATATTTAGCTTCTGAGTTGGTTATTTGGGAAGAGGCAGTCAGGACAGGAAATGTCCAATTACATATGGCACTCAAATTCCACATAAAGCCTGAGAAAGCTTTAAAAAATTATTTCAAACACACAAAAGAACAGAGTCAAGCACAACTTCTTGGTAGCTACCTGTTCTCTGGTGGGCTCTGTTTGCTGGCAGTGAGCAGAGGCATGGTTCCTTTAAGAGATGGCTTCCTGGCTCAGGGATATTGGCAAAAAATGGGTGGCTCCTTTAAGAGGTCACTACCAACACTTAATATGGTGTTTATGGGCAGCCAGTGGCATGCTCCTCCATGACAGCATGGAATTAGAAAATTCTCAGACTTTGGGCAGTAAACATGGCTCTCAGAGCTGGAAGTAAGCATGCCTCTGCTATGAGACTAGACTTTCAGGTTACCAAGGGGGAGGAGCCAGCACCAGCATGCCATGATTTAAGATACATAGTGGGTTTTTTTGCTCATGCAGAGAGAAAAGGTTACAAATGCATAGTAAGGACAGATTCAGACAAAAAGAGCCTCTACACAGGTCACAGTATGTTTAAAAATATATGTAGGCTTGTGAGAGAAAAGAAAAAGGGTAGAAAAAATCCTTAAAGAGGAATAGAATAATAAAAAATATAATAAGCCATGTAAAATGGAAAATATACAGAGAGTCTGGATACTGTATGTTATTGTGTTGTCTTTAAATATTTGATGGCTAATGAATACATGATAACTGCTGAGAGACATTTGATTATGAAAGCTGCTAAATTAAACCAACTTATATATTTTAAAAATACCTTGACTTCAAAATTTAAGTCAAAAGATATGTTGCTTTGGGAAAGAGATTCTTCTTTTATTTCCACAGGAAATGGGAGGCTCTGGATTCATTCTTGGTTAGGAAAAAACAGGTTTTATCTAGGAAAATTTCTGATGAGAATAGATGGCCCAGATAATTCAATACTTCAGAACATCTCTGTTACAATTTCCTGTGAGTTCCACATCCAGAACAGCTTCAAGGATGCTGGATGAGATGATCCAGCCTCACAGACTACTCCAGTCAGGACTTGACCATAATCCTAAATTTTCTCAGGGTCTCCCAAAGATTACCAGCACCCACAATCAGCAGGAAGTAGTCTAGAGAACTATGCCCACATTCCCAAAAATAAATTATGAATATTTATTATTGTTTAGGGAGTCAGTTACAAGTTGTTATTGGTAATGGTCAGAAAAAGGTAAACAGAGAAGAATAGATTCAGGGATCTCATTGTAAAAAGAAAAGGAGATATAGAAGTGAGAGGATAAAGGGGTAGATTATTGAATCTACTACAATGCAAAAAACAACTATTAATCTTACATATTTTATGCTGGTATGGATTTGATCTATTGATACAAATTTAAAGTTAATTTTGTTATTCTGTATGTATATTTCTACTCTTGTTTATGGTATTATGTGTATGCATCTCATTTAAAAATGTAATATATAACTAAGAAATACAGATTAATAGTCATCAATAATAACAAACTTATAGTCATGTTAATAAGGTTTTCAATGTCATACAGAGATATATTTCAGATAGATAGGCAATCTTCAAACACTTCAAAGACCTACAGAATATGGCATTTAAAAATTTTTAAGAACTTAGAATTTTCTTGACAGTGAGACAGGTCTGTCTGCTCCTGGCAGCACCAATTACTTCAAAGAGGATGATGGGTATTGAAGAAACTCCATATGGAGTTGTTTTCTTTATGACAAAAGTTAGCCATATGGGCAAAAAACTGCCCTTGCCTCAATTGCTGACAGTTACTGTACAAACTGGACAACCAGGATGCAAGAAAGGTGACAGCCAAACTTTGCCAAGACAAGATAGGACAGTCCTTCAAAATTCCCTGCTTCACAGGAAAGTCTGTCAGATATATTAGGCTTGTAAGCCAGAGTTGGATGCCCCCATGTTACAGAGGAACTTTGGGTGACTGTCCAGGCAGTGAGATATCCCTGTCATTAGGTAACATTTCATCCTTCTGGGGTCTTTGATGGAGCTGCAGACTAAATAGTGATAATTATAGTTTTCCTTAGTTATAATGAAAAGTAAATTAGATACAAAATATTAGATTCACTAAAATAAGATAGATAATTAGGTATTTTCCTCTAATTTTGCCAAGTGCAAATGGACTGGATATTGTTACTGTAATCCTTATATAATAACTGGTTTTTGTTATATATAATGTTACTATGTTAAAGTTAAAACCTTCTTTTTTAGTTATATAAAAAGGGGGAAATGCTGTGGAATAATCCTCTTGTATACTGTAAAGATTTGTCATTCAAATTAGTTTAATAAAATGCTGATTGGCCAGTAGCCAGGCAGAAAGTATAGGTGGGGTGACCAAACTAAGGATTATGAAAAGGAGAAGGGTAGAGTGAGGAGTCACCCGTCAGATGCAGAGGAAGAAGGAGGTGAACACGTCATGCTAATAAAGGTATCACAATATGGCAAAGCATAACTAGAAATATTGGTTAATTTAAATGTATGAGTTAGCTAGTAACAAGCCTGAGCTATCAGCCAAGCATTTATAATTCATATTCAGCCTCTGAGTCAGTTATTTGAGACCAGGCAGTCAGGAAAGGAAATGTCCAATTACAGAGTTGTTTACAACAGGAAGCTGATTTTAGATCAAGGCACTGGCTATCCCTAAATACATACTTTCTATTTGCAGTACAAATAGACAAAATTGGCTCCTGGTGGGCTTTGAACAAAGAGAATGCCATCTGCCTCTGGTTCATGCCAAATATTATCTTCCCATTTGACCGTAGAGAAAAAGGCCCATTTTAGTCACTAACTAATGAAACTTTGCACTCAGATTCCTATCCTACCAACTAAGGGACTTCCTCTCTACACCCCAGACACAGTTCAACACACTAATGGAAACCTTTTTGCAAATTAACTGATGTTGATATTTTGATGATAATTGCATTAAATATGTATATTTATTTTTATAAGATAGCATTTTAATAATATTGATTGCCCCAATCCATGAGCATCTGAGTTCTTTCTATTGCCTACTTGCTTCAATTTCTCTCTTGAATATTTTAAAGTTTTCCTTGTAAGTGCTTTTCACTTTCTTGGCTTATTTAAGGGTATTTTATGAGGCAATTACAAATAAGATTGTTCCCTGCTTTCTTCCTCAACATTTCTGCTGTTAGCATATAGGAAGGTCGTTGAATTTTGTGTTAATTATGTATCCAGAAACTTTATTAAAAGTATTTATCATGGAACTGGACCAGGCCCTCTGGATAAGTAAGATAGTTGATTAGCTTGAACTGTTTGGGAGGCCCCCAGGCAGTGGAGCTGAGACCTGTCCTTGGTGCATGGGCTGGCTTTTTGGAGCCTGGGGCCTATGCTAGGACACTTTGCTCAGCCTTAGTGTAGGGAGGAGAGACTGGACCTGCCTTGGCCGAGTCTACCAGGCTGGGCTGACTCCCCAGGGGAGACCTTGCTTTGGAGGAGGTGGGAATGGGGGGTGGGTTGGGGGGAGGGCTGAGGGGT
Organism: Peromyscus eremicus; assembly: GCF_949786415.1. Classification (NCBI taxonomy): domain Eukaryota; kingdom Metazoa; phylum Chordata; class Mammalia; order Rodentia; family Cricetidae; genus Peromyscus; species Peromyscus eremicus. The sequence continues at coordinate 79,730,690 of NC_081421.1, forward strand.
GGGAGGAGGGAGGACGTGGGAATCTGTGGCTGATATATGAAATTAAGTTATATATATATATATATATATATATATATATATATATATATACCAAAAAATTTATCAATTCTAAGGTTTTATGGAAGAATATTTAGGGTCTCATGTATAGAATCATATGCTCAAATAAGGGAACTTAAGCTTCTTTTTGTATTTTTATTGTGCTTTCTTTCTTCTTATTTTTTTTATTTAAAATATTTTTTTTTCATTTTAAAAACCAACCACTGTTCTTCCTCCCTTTCATTCTCCCACCCCCTTACCACCCCTCATTCCATCCCATCCACTCCTGAGGGAGTAAGGCTTCTCTTGGTTATTCAACATAGGCTGACATACCAAGTTGAGGCAGAGCCAAGCCCCTGCCCCCTGCATCAAGTCTGAGTAAGGCATCACACTATAGGGAATGGGCTCTAAACAGCCAGTTCATGTACCCGGGATAAGTCCTGGACCTATTCCCAGAGGACTCACAAACAGATCAAACCACACAACTGTTACCCTCATTCAGAGGGCCTAATGTGGTCCCATGCAGGCCCCAGCTGCCAGTCCAGAATCTATGAGCTCCCACTAGCTTGGGTCAGCTGTCTCTGTGGTTTTTCCCATCATGATCTTCCCCGCCCCCCCTTTCCTCCTCTAATTCTTCCTCCCTCTCTTCAACTGAACTCCGGGATCTTGGCCTAGTGCTTCACTGTGGGTCTCTGCATCTGCTCCCATCAGTCACTGGATGTAGGTTCTGTGAAGACAATTAGGGTAGTTACCAATCTGAATACAGGGGAAGGCTAGTTCAAGTACCCTCTTCACCATTTCTAGGTATCTTAGCTCGGGACATCCTTGTGAGTTCCTGGGGATTCCCTAGTACCAGATTTCTGCCTAACCCCATAATGGCTCACTCTGTCAAAATATCTCTTTAATTGCTCTCCCTTTCCATACTTCCCCCAACTTGGCCATCTTAAACCCTCATGTTCCCACTCCCCATTGCTTTATCTCCACTCTCCCCTCCCAATTTACCCAGGACATCTTAACCCTTTCCCCTTTCTGGGGCAATCCATATGTGTTCCTCTTAGGGCCCTCCTCTTTTCCTAGCTTCTCAGGGGTTGTGGATTGTATCTTGTTTATCCTTTGCTTTGCATCTAATGATCAAATAGTGAGTACACACCATGTTTGTCTTTCTGGGTATAGATTACCTCACTCAGGATGATTTTCTCTAGTTCCATCCATTTGCCTGCAAATTTCATGATGTTGTTTTTGTTTGTTTGTTTTTGTTTTTTGTTTTGTTTTATTTTAACCACTGAATAATACTCCATTTTGTAAATGTACTACATTTTCTTTACCCATACTTTGGTTAAGAGGCATTTAGGTTGTTTTCAGGTTCTGGCTAATACTAATAATGCTGCTATGAACATAGTTGAGCAAATGTCCTTGTGGTATGGTTGAGCAACTTTTAGGTATATGCCCAGAAGTGGCATTGCTGGATCTTTAGATTGGGTGATTCACAGTTTTCTGAGAAACTGCCATACTGATTTCCAGAGTGTCTGTACAAGATTGCAGCAGTGGAGGAGTGCAGGGTTCATCCCAGAAATGCAGGGATGGTTCAACATATGAAAATCTGTCAGTGTAATTCACCATATAAACAAATTGAAAGAAAAAAACACATGATTGTGGTGGTATTGTGTTCCCCAAAATATTGTGCATGCTAATAAACTTATCTGGGGTCAGAGAAGAGAACAGCCACAATATTAAACACAGAGGATAGGTGGTGGTGGCGCACGCCTTTAATCCCAGAACTTGGGAGGCAGAGCCAGGCGGATCTCTGTGTGTTCAAGGATACAGCCAGCATGGAGACACATGCCTTTAATCTCAATACCAACCATAGAAGACCTGGAGTTCTGTATAGACAGGCAGTGATGAGGAAGACATGTGGTTGGGTTTACAACCAATAAGAAGGCAGAACAGAAAGTCAATAAAAAGGACAGACACACAGGAAGTAGGCCTTTTGCTGAGAGGAAGGACAACAGTAGCAGCGAAGGGTAAGCTCAGCTCTCAGCTACTGCTCTGACCTCTTGGGCTTTTAACTCTGCAATTGGCTCTGTGTTTCTTATTTAATAAGACTGTTCTTCTACATTAAGCAACAGTTCAGCTGAGACCCATTCTGGATGAGGACTCAGAGGCTTCCAGTCTAAGGAAACAGGATCAGCTGAGGAACTGACAAGGTGAGGTAGCTGTGGCTTGTTCTGCTTCTCTGATCTTCCAGCATTCACCCCAATAACTGGCTTCAGGTTTGATTTTATTAATAATCCCTGACTTCAAGCTCTACTATTGAGCTATAATAATAGAAACAGCTTGGTACTGGCATAAAAACAGACATGTGGATCAATGGAATTGAACTGAAGACCCTGACATTAATCCACACACCTATGAACACCTGATTTTTTACAAAGAAGCCAAAATTGTACAATGGAAAAAAGAAAGTATCTTCAAAAAATGATGCTGGCATAACTGGATTTCAACATGAAGAAGATTGCAAATAGACCCCATATCTTTCACCATGCACAAAACTCAAGTCCAATTGCATTAAAGACCTCAATATAAGACCAGTTACACTGAACCAAATAGAAGAGAAAGTGGGAAGTAGCCTTGAACACATTGGCAAAGGAGACCACTTCCTAAATATATCTCTAGTAGCATAGACACTGAGAGCAACAATTAATAAATGGGACCTCATGAAACTGAGAAGCTTTTGTAGGGCAAAAGACATGGCCAATAAAACAAAATGACAGCCTACATAATGGGAAAAGATATTTTCCAACCCCTCATCTGACAAAGAGCTGATATCCAAAATATATAAAGAACTCAAGAAAGTAGACATCAAAACACCAAATAATCTAATTTAAAAAATGGAGTGCAGATCTAAACAGAGAATTCTCAGCAGAAAAATCTCAAATGGCTGAAAGAAATTGAAAGAATTGCTCAATATCCTTAGCTATCAGGGAAATGCAAATCAAAATGAAACTGAGATACCATCTTACACCTGTCAGAATGGCTAAAATCAAAAACACTGGTGACAGATTATTTTGGAGAGGATGTGGAGAAAGGGGAACACTCTGGCACTGCTGGTAGGAGTGCAATCTTGTACAGCCACTCTGGAAATCAGTATGGCAGTTTCTCAGAAAATTGGGAATCAACCTACTTCAAGATCCAGCAATACCACTCCTGGGCATATACTCAAAAGTTGCTCAACCACACCACAAGGACATTTGCTCAACTATGTTTATAGCAGCATTATTTGCAGTAATCAGAACCTGGAAATAACCTAGTTGCCCCCTCAACCGAGGAGTGAGTGAAGAAAATGTGGCACATATGCACAATGGAATATTACTCAGATGTAAAAAACAATGACATCATGAAATTTGCAGGCAAATGGATGGAACTAGAGAAAAACACCCTGAGTGAGGTAACCCAGACTCAGAAAGACAAACAGGGTATGTACTCACTCATAAGTTGATTATTAGATAAAAAGCAAAGGATAACCAGGATATAATCTGCAACCCCAAAGAAGCCAGGTACAAAGGAGGACACTAAGTGGGACACAGGTGGATCTACCCAGGAAAGGGAAATGATTAAGATCTCTTGGTACACTAGGAGGGGGCAGTAGAGGACAGGGGATGGGGGATGGGAACATGAGGGTTCAAAGTGGCCAAGTTGGGGGAGGGACAGAGAAGGAGAGTAAGGAAAGAGATATTTTGATAGAGTGAGCCGTTATGGGGTTGGGGAGAAACCTAGTGATAGGGAAATCTCTAGGATGTCCCCAGCTAAGACTCCTAGCAAAGTTGGAGAGTGTGCCTAAACTAGCCTTCCCCTGTACTCAGATTGGTAACTACCCTAATTGTCTTCATAGAACCTACATCCAGTGACTAATGGAAGCAGATGCAGAGACCCACAGTGAAGCACTAGGCCAAGATCCTGGAGTTCAGTTGAAGAGAGTGAGGAGGGATCAGAGAAGCAAGGTGTGGGGGGGGAACAAGATTATGATGGGGAAACCCACAGAGATAGCTGACCTGAGGTAGCAGGAGCTCATGGATTCTGGACTGGCAGCTGCGGAGCCTGCATGGGACCACACTAGGCCCTCTGAATGAGGGTGACAGTTGTGTAGCTTGATCTATTTGTGGGTCCTCTGGGAGTGGGACCAGGACTTATCCCAGGTACATGAACTGGCTTTTTAGAGCCCATTCCCTATGATGGGATTCCTTATTCAGCCTTGATGCAGAAGGTAGGGGCTTAGTCCTGCCCCAACTTGGTATGCCAGCCTATGTTAACTACACAAGGGAGTCCTTACCCCCTATGAGGAGTGGATGAGGGGGTGGGTGGGAGGAGGTGGGATGGGGTGGGAAAAGGGGAGGGAGGGGGAACAGTGGTTGGTATGTAAAAATGAAAAAAAATTCTTAAATAAAAAAAGATAAAATTAACCCTTTCCTCATGAAGATGACTGTAGTCATTGTGTTTTATTACAGCAATAGAAACTCTAAGACAAATTGCTAACAGTCATGGGGTATTTTCGCAACACTCTGGATCATGATTTTGCAAGGATTGTGGAAGGACTTTGGAATTTTGTGCTGGAAAAGCCATTGAGTGCTCAGAGCTCAGTGGATTATTCTGTGGGAACTAAGAGGATAAACTGAAGTGGAGTGCATACAATGGAAGACTGGCTTATGGAGCTTCAGAGTAAAGTTTGAGAGTTTCTTAAACACTCTATGAGGGCCATTTAATATTTTGAATTAAGAACAACTAACATGAAACTGCTTTGCTGGGACAACTGATAATGGTTAGCTGTAGCTGAGAATTTAGTGGTGATTAAGAAGAGACTGAGAAGTCTTTTAGGAAGTTTTACTTCAGAGATAGAAGCTCTGGTTCAGAGCGGGTTGAGGATGCATATCATGCTGGCAGCCAAACTTGGTAGTGGGAAAATCACCCTGGTGGTACTAGTTCTGAAGGCAGAAAGGGGTCAGGAAGAACAGCTGAAGCTTTGACAACCTCAATTGTGAAAATGCCCTCACCAGATTGTTCTGTAGGCAAGTCTGTGGTACATTTTTCTTTGTTGATGATTGGTGTAGCAGGCCCAGTTTGCTGTGGGTGGTGCCACCTCTACGCTGGTGATCTGGGGTATGTAATAGAATAGGCTGAGCAAACCATAGGGAGAGAGCCAATAAGGAGTACTCTTCCATGGAATCTGTGTCAGATCCTGTCTTCAGGTCCTTGCCTTGAGTTTTTGCCCTGAATTCCATGAATAATAGACTATAAGCTATGAGATGAAATAAATTCTTTCTTCTCCAGGCTGATATGTTTTATCACAGCAACAGAAAATTATAACTAAGACAAAAATATTTTTTAAAAGTTTTGTGTGTGTCTGTATAGGTGTGTATACAGATGCCTGTGGAAGTAAGAAAATGATGTTGGATCTCTTAGAGCTGGAGATATAGACAGTTGTGAGCCATCTATTAAGGGCATTTGGGTCTGAAATTAGATCCTCTGGAAGAGTAGTATGACATCTTAACCACTGAGTCTCTCTCTAGCCTGTAAGAATGTTTCTTCTCCTTTGAGTGTCTTCAAAAATTTTATCAAAAGCGATATTGAGTTTTGTCAAATGTCTTTTCTTCATCTATAAAAATGATGATGTGATTTTTGTCCCCAAGTTCATTTATGTGATATACAGGTTTGCATGTTTTGAACCAACTCTTCATCCCTCAAATAAAGAACTACCTGGTAGTGATGAGTGATCCTTTTGGTGTGTTGTTAAGTTCAACTAACAAGTGCTTTGTTGAGAATTTTGCATTTATGTTCATCAGGAAAATAAAAAAAACAGCATGATATTGGCAGAAAAAGTCATATAGATCAATGGAATGGAAGACTCAGATATTTTTGATAGATGCCAAGAATACTCAGTGGAGGAAAGGCAGCCTTTCAACTTTATGATGCAGGGAAATGCAGGGAAAACTAAATATGTATGAAGAATGAAATCCTTATCTTGCACATTGCACAAAACAATTCCAAATGAATCTAAGACATTAATTACCATAAGACCTAAAAATATGAAACTACTAGAAGAGAAATGTGGGGGAAATACTTCAAGGTAGGTAAGTCTTTCTGAATAGGACTCTAATTGAGTCAGGAATTAGGCCAATTATCAACCAATAAGATATCAACTAATATCATGACATTAAAAAGTCTTCTGTATAGTGAAGGAAACAGTTAACCAAGTCAGAAGAATGAGAGGAAATCTTTGCTAGCTATTTAGCTGAAGGAGAATTGCTACCTAGAAAGTGCAAAGAACTCAAAAGACAAATACCAGAAAAATAAACAACTCAATCAAAAACTGGGCTAGGAAGCTGATCAGAAAGAAGAAATACAAATAGCCAATAAATACTTTTTTTAATGTCCAAGATCCTTAGCTATCAGGAATGTAGTGTAAACTATTCCAAGACTCACTCCCGGCCTGAATGGCTAGCATCAAGAAAATAGTGAGAACACATTCTGGAGAGTATGTGAGGGAAGAGGAATACTTATTCACTTAAGAAGGAGTATAAATTGGTGAGATGACAATAGAAATCAGTGTGGAGCTAAAACACAGTAACATGTGACCCAGCTCTATCCCTTCTGGGCATGTAGTCAAAGGACTCTTGTTTCCTGCAATCCAAGTTTACTGCTGCTGTTTTCACAATATCAACAAAACACAATAAGTTTAGGTATCCACCAACAGAGAAAGAGACAATAAATATGTGGTGTGTACACACAGAGGAATTTTATTCAGTCATAAGAAGACATTATCAAATTTGTCAGAAAAATGGATAGTACTGAAAAATATTATATTGATGTAGCCCAAACTAGAAAGATAAACACTACATGTTCTATGTGAAATGTAGATCATAGTTCTAATTTTCTATTTGTGCATGTCTGCCAGCAAGCAAGGGAGGGTAGATGTCTTAGGGTTTCTATTGCTGTGAAGAGACATGACAATGGCAACTCTTATAAAGGAAAACACTTAATTGGGGGTAGTTTACAGTTCAGAAGTTTAGTCCATTATCACCATGGCAGGCAGACGTGATGCTGGAGAGGTAGCTGAGAGTTCTACATCTTGATCTGAGGGCAGCAGGAAGAAACTGAGACACACTAGGCCTGGCTTGAGCTTCTGAGATCTCAAAGCCCACCTCCAGTGACATACTTCTACAAAAAGCCACACCTATGCCAGCAAGGCCACACCTCCTAAATGTGCCACTCCCTGTGAGTCTTGGGGAGCTATTTTCTTTTTTCTTTTTTTAAAAATTTTTCTTTATTAAGAAATTTTCTACTCACTCTACATACCACCCACAGATCCCTCCTCCTCCATCCTCCCACCCTCCAGCCCTCCCTCCCAAGCCACCCTACTTCCCCACATCCCCCAAATCAAGATCTCCCATGGGGAGTCAGCAGAGCCCGACACACTGAGCTTAGGCAGGTCCCAGCCCCTCCCCATTTCACCAAGGCTGCACAAGGCATCACATCGCAGGCACCGGGCTCCCAAAAGCCTGCCCATGCAACAGGGAGGAATCCTAATCCCCTTGCCTGGGTGCTCCCCAAACAGTTTGAGTCAAACAACTGTCTTCCATATCCAAAGGGCCTAGTCCAGTCCCATGGAGGCTCCACAGCCACTAGTCTACAGTTCATGGGCTTCCACCAGTGTGGCGGTCATCTCTGCACATCTTCCCATCATGATCTTGACATTCTTGCCTGCAGAATCCCTCCTCTCTCTCATGGATTGGATTCCCCGGAGCTCAGCCTGGCGCCTGGCCATGGATCTCTGCATCTGCCTCCATCAGTCACTGGACAGAGGCTCTATGATGGCAGTTAGGGAATTCACTAGACCGGTCACCAGAGTAGACCAGTCCAAGCACCCTCTGGACCACTGCCAGCAGACCAAGGTGGGGTCATCCTTGTGGATTCCTGAGAGCCTCCTTGGCACCCTGCCTCTTCCTACTCCCATGATGTCCTCATCTATCATGGTATCTCCCTCCCTGCCCTCCCACTCTGTCCCTGTTCCAGCTCAACCCTCCCATTTCCCTATGTTCTCATCCCCCACTCCTCGCCCTCTGCCACCCTGCCCACTCCCAGTCTGCCCATGTAGATCTCATCCACTTCTTCGCTGGGTCATCCATGTGTCCCTCCTAGGGTCTTTCCCTTTTAGCTAGCCTCTCTGGAGCTGTGGGTTGCAGTCTGGCCATCCCTTCTCTCACATCTAGTATCCACTTATGAGTGAATACATACTATATTTGTGTTTCTGAGTCTGGGTTACCTCACTCAGGATGATGTTTTCTAGTTCTATCCAATTTGCCTGCAAATTTCATGATGTCATTGTTTTTTTACTGCTGAGTAGTACTCTATTGTGTATATGTGCCACATTTTATTTATCCATTCTTCAGTTGAGGGGCATCTAGGTTGTTTCCAGGTTCTTGCTATTACAAATAATGCTGATATGAACATAGCTGAGCATGTGTCCTTGTGGTAAGATTGAGAATTCCTTGGGTATATGCCCAAGGGTGGTATAGCTGGGTCTTGAGGAAGGCTTATTCTCAATTTTCTGAGAAACCGCTATACTCGTTTCCAGAGTGGCTGTACAAGTTTGTATTCCCACCAATAGTGGAGGAGTGTTCCCTTTGCTCCACATCCTCTCCAACATAAGCTGTCCTCAATGTTTTTGATCTTAGCCATTCTGACAGGTGTAAGATGGTATCTCAGAGTCGTTTTGATTTGCATTTCCCTGATGACTAAGGATGTTGAGCAATTCCTTAAATGTCTTTCAGCCATTTGAGATTCTTCTGTTGAGAATTCTCTGTTAAGCTCTGTAGCTCATTTTTCAATTGTATTGATTGTTCAGTATTTTGAAGTCTAGCTTTTTGAGTTCTTTATATATTTTGGAGATCAGCCCTCTGTCAGATGTGGGGTTAGTGAAGACCTTTTCCCATTCTGTAGGCTGTCATTTTGTCTTATTGACCATGTCCTTTCCTCTGCAAAAGCTTCTCAGTTTCAGAAGGTCCCATTTATTAATTGTTGCTCTCAGTGTCTGTGCTACTGGTGTTATATGTAGGAAGGGGTCTCCTGTGCTGATGTGTTTAAGGCTACTTCCTACTTTCTCTTCTATCAAGTTCAGTGTAACTAGATTTATGTTGAGGTCTTTTATCCACTTGGACTTGAGTTTTGTGCAGGGTGACAGATATGGATCTATTTTCAATCTTTTGCATGTTGACATCCAGTTATGCCAGCACCATTTGTTGAAGATGCTTTTTTCCCATGGTACTGTTTTGGCTTCTTTGTTGAAAATCATATGTTCATAGATATGTGGATTAATGTCAGGGTCTTCAATTAGATTCTATTGGTCCACATATTGGTTTTAATGCCAGTCCCAAGCTGTTTTTACTACTATAGCTCTATAGTAGTGCTTGAAGTCAGGAATTTTGATGCCTCCAGAGGTTGCTTTATTATACAGGATTCTTTCAGCTATCCTAGGTTTTTTATTTTTCCATATAAAGTTAAGTATTGCTCTTTCCAAGTCTGTGAAGAATTGTTTTGGGATTTTGATGAGGATTGCATTGAATCTGTAGATTGCTTTTGGTAAGATTGTCATTTTTACTGTGTTGATCTTACCTATTCATGATCATGGGAGATCTTTCCATTTTCTGATATTTTCTTCAATTTCTTTCTTCTGAGACTTAAAGTTCTTATCAAACAGTTGCTTTCACTTGCTCAGTTAGAGTTACCCCAAGGTATTTTATATTATTTGTGGCTATTTTAAAGGGTGATGTTTCTCTGCTTTCTTTCTCAGCCCATTTATCATTTGTATATAGGAGGGCTACTGATTTTTTTGAGTTAATCTTGTATCCTGGGGGTGGGGCTAGTTTCTTTCAAACCACCACAGTAGATGCCAGGAAACTAGGCAGGTGTTCAGGACATAGGGGGAAAGAGGCTTGAAAGGACAGTCATAGAGAGAGTAGTAGATCACACATGGTATAAACGTAGAAGGGTAATACTGACAGTAGAAGTGTTCAGTTGAGGATGGGCTTCAGGAAATTGAAAGGGGGGGATCAAGCCAACAGTGGTGTTTTGAATAAAAATTGCCCCACAGACTCATATACATGAATGCTTAGTCACCAAGGGGTGGCACTATTTGAAAGGATTAAAAGGATTAAGAACTATACCTTGTTGGAGGAAGTGTGTCACTGAGGTTAGTATCTGAGTTTTCAAAAGCCCATGCCAAGCCCAGAGTCCCTCTTTTTCTCTCTCTCTGCCCATAGATCATGATGCAGCTCTAAGCTACTGTTCCAGTGCCTTGCTGCATGCTGCATACTGCATGCTCCTCTCCATGATAACAATGGACTAAACCTGTGAAACCTCAACAAGCCCCCAATTAAATGCTTTCTAATATAAAAGTTGCTTTGGTCATTGCAGCTCTTCATAACAATAGAACAGTGACTAAGATGCCAAGCTTAATAGGTATGACAATCTGTAATGATAACTGATAGTTTGAATGGTTAAAAAAAATCACCACTAAAAAGTTTGTATTTAAAGCACAGGGCACAGAGTAGAACCTCACTGTGGCAATAATGTCTATAATAAAAAAGAAACATTAAAAGCCCAAACATGAAAAAAAGTTCTAATGTGCAATTATACCTCAGGTTACTTAAAAGCTGCTACATTCAATAGTATACAACTTATTTTAAACAATGACTGTGAGTTAAATATATTGTTCCTGATCAAGCACATAATAGGAAGAAGCATCCTTCATATTTGAAGAAATTGGACATGTTATAAAAGTTCTTCAGTTGGTATTATGCCGTCCAGATGTGGAAGCAGCCCTGGCTTCTCCAGTGGTGACTAAACCAGAATAGTAGCACACAAGCCTCTAGAAGTAGAAGCAGGAGAATCAGGAGTTCAAGGTCACTCTTAGCCCTAACCAATTCCTGGCCAATCTGGGTTACAGGAGACCCTGTCTCAAAACAATTTACATCTTCAACCACGTTTTGTTCTTTTGTTTTTGAAAAGTTTTTAAGGTACATGTGTAGAGAAATAAAACCTAATCATAAGGTACATGTAGATAAATTGTTAGTAATTTAGATATAAAATATAATTAGATGAGTCTAAAAAGAAAGCTACTTTGTATTTGCTCACCTTTTCCAACTTACTAAGTGAAAAAAAAAAATCAGTTTCACAAAGTTAAATGATTGTTCTATGATTACGTCTCAAAACTGCCCCCACCTGGCTGACTTAGAGACTGCATCGGGGCTCAGATTCTGTTCCAGCTCCGGGGCTGAAAGGTTTGGCTGCAGAGACCTCAAGGATGTCTCCGCCTCCATCCCAAACCAGTCATCTACTTATGCGTGTTTCCCGGGCAACCGACTTCAGCTGCTGTCTCGCGGGAACCACAGTTTCCGGCCTTGACGTCACAGCCGAGGCTACAGTAGCAGGCTCAGGTGCTAGCCAGAGGACTGCCCCCTGGGAACTCGGTACGCCTGCGGTCGTAGGTCTTTAGATCCGGAGCTCACTCCCCAGAGCACTTTGTATTGCTTGGCTGTCATGGCTGGCGGGACCCGCGCAAGGAGCAGGGCAGACAAGAGGCCGGTGAGTACCGCTTGCACTGAAGGACCAGCTGTCTGTGCAGCTAGAGTGAGCATCGGAGGCTCTCGGATCTTCATTGGTCAAGAGAACCTCCTGTGGAAAAGCGTGTGTCTTAATCTATTGCCAAGGCAAAATAAATAAATAAATAAAAATCAGTTAACAGAAACTATTTTGAATGTCCTACTATACAGAAACGATGAATGTCTGAAGAGAAGATAAGCCAGTTGCTCTGATTATTGCACATTGCATAATGTATTGAAATATCACATTGTGCCCCATACACATACAATTACTGTGTCAATGGAAATATGAATAACTACATAACATTTAAATGCCAAGTCATAAATGGACAAAGGATGTTAGTGGACATTTCTCCTCAGAAATTACATAAATAATAAACAGATGAAAACAAAATACTTAGTCATAGGAAAATGTAATTAATACCACACATAGACAGTTTTTACTCACTAGGATGACTATAATTTTAAAATATTGCACAACAGCAGCTATTGGCAAGCATGGGAAAGAATTTGAACAGTTATACATTTTGGCTAAGATCATAAATTATATATCTACTATTGGAAACAGGTTAGCAGTTTCACAAAAAATAAATGACAAATTTACCGTATGACCCAGCAGTTCCAGAGACATAAAAACAGAGTTCTTGCCTGCTTGCTTTTATTTTTATTTTTGAGAATACAGTTACAACATTTCCCTCCTCTTTCTTCCTTCTAAGCCCACCCATATACCCCTCTCCACTCTCCAAATTCATGGCCTCTTTTTCAACTAATTGTTTTTGTATGATATATATTATGTGCAAATATAACCATTCAGTTTATATAATGTTACTTCTATGTATGTTTTTGTGTAGACTAAGTTTTGTGTTGCTCAAGTTGGTCTTGAACTTTCTATATACTCAAACATAACCGCAAACTTCAGATCCTCTTGCCTCCATGTTCTTGTGCTAAGGTTGCAGGTGTACACCACCATGTCTGGCTGAAAACAGGTTCCCAAACAAAGTTTTTCACAAGTCTGTTCATAGCAGCAGCATTTCCAAAGTGAAACAATCTGAATGTCCATCATCAGGTGAAGTGCATTAGGAAAGTGTAATATATAAGAAGAATGGTGTATTGGTACATGCTACAACTACCTGAAATCAGAAGCACAATGCTAAGAAGATTAGGCAGACACAAAACATATGACATCAGTTTTAGTATATATGCACTATCTAGTATAGCTTATTCCACTGAAGTAGAATGGAGATCAGTGATTGCTGAGAGCTTGGAAGAAGGGTAAAAGGTGGTTGCCTATTGGTGAAAATATTTTGGAATTAGATAGAGAGCATTGTTTCACAACATTGTGGATAAATAAAAATGTATAATCAACACAAAACTTTAATTGATTTAATTGACTCTTCATGTACTTCTTGAGAGGTATTCTATCACTTTTTAAAATGAATAGTTCATTTTTAAGTAGTTTTAGAGACACAGGAAAGTGGAAACATTTCATGTACCCCCTCACCTCCAATATCTTCTCCCTTATTGTGAGCATCTTATATTCCTGTTTCTATTTGTTGCAATTGATAAGCCAATGATGTTGCATTCAAAAAGGTTACTCTTGGTGTTATATGTGCTGTGGATTTTGACCAATCTGTGAACATATTTACGTTTATAAGGGTAAGTAACATGTATATTTACTTTACAAAATCATACAGTATAATTGTTTCATTGCCCTAAAATTTTCTATGCCCTACTTATTCATTCTTCCTTTCTGTTGAGCATGGCATTCACAGTTGTTTTAAGGCCTTTGTAATTTTGCCTTTATCAGCATTTCACATAGTTGGAATTACGCAGTACACAGGCTTTCAGGTAGCCTCCAGCTAACAATATCTATTTGATTCCTCCATGACTCTTTATAATTGAATATTATAATTGAATTATTTTAACAATTCCATCATATGACAGTATCATAAATTTTTGGTCATTTGCCTATTGGAACACATCCTGGCTGCTTCGGAGTTTTGTCAATTACAAGTAAAGTTACTATAAAAGTATGTACTCAAGTTTTTGTGTGGTATTGTTTGACATTATTCCTGGGAAGTCATGAACAAATGTCTACTCATTCAGAGACCTAAATGTATAGCAGATAGGGAACTAATAACAGATCAAAGAACAAAAGTCCAGCTTGGTGAAGCAGTGAATTTCATTAGGGTTACTTACAGGAGTATGGGTGTGGGATTGCTCACAAGAGGAAAATGACTCAAGGACAGAAGCATCAACAAAAGCCTACCTCAACACAGGTGACAGCTTATGAAGGCTGGAAAGCTGGAGCACACTGCACAGCCAATAGGCAGCTCAAGTTCCAGGTAGCTCAGATGATCCGAACCTTTTCCAGGCTGCTGGGTTGCTCTCTGCTGCCTCCAGGAAGCCAGGCTGGTCTCTGACACTTCCAGGCAGCTTTGCCCATCTGAACCTTTTCTAGGCAGCTCCATTTGTCTGAAAGTGGCTTTCAGGAATCTTAACTACTTGTATACGCTTAGGGAAAGAGGTGATTAGTGAATCTGATCAGCTTCATGGACTTCCTGAAACTAACTTTAAGTTATTTACTTTCTGAGTTTAAGAGCTTCTCTGGAGAATAAACATTTCCATTCCTCTTGGAACACCCTGTGGATTTACCTTGTAAATATCCTGTCTTAAAGTATCCTATTATTTTACCTTCCTTTCCACATCCTATGTCTTCAGGAATTTCCCTGCATGATAGAGACTTTTAATCTCAGAGGAAACTGCTACATGGCTTGTAGATGCAAGTTTTCAATCTGCTTATGTAAATACCCAGAAAAATGATTTTTTAATTTTTTTTTTCAGAAGAGTGATTTTTGAGTGGTATGTTTAGGTTGGCAAAAAAAAAAAACCCAAACCTTGAATCCATGTTAAACTTTATTCTAAAGTGAATGTAAATTTTGTATGCATACTACTAGTATTTCTCCATATTTTCAGTATCATTTGTGTTAGCCATTTGATTTTGGACCATTGTAATAGGTGTAAAGTAATATGTAATTTTGTTTTAACTTATTAATTCCATGGTGATAGGAATCTTTTCATTTGCTTATGATCCAGATGCAATGATTTGAAAGATCTGTGTTCCCTCACAATTCATACCTGAAAAACTAAGACCCAATGTGATACTATTAAGTAGGGGCTTTCGAGTGTTGTGAGCTCTCTGCCTTCCCAAAAGACTTGTTCTTCCACACACCTCCATGTGAGGGCGTAAGAGCAAAATTCCACTTTGGAATTAGACAACAGCCTTCATCAGATAACAAAGTTTTGCCACATTGATCTTCAACTTCTTAGCTTCTGGAATTACAGGGAATTTTAGTCTTCATAAATTATCCAGTCTAAATTGTAACTGATTTAGAAATAAACTAAAGCATGTATACTGAGACTTCTGCTCAGAGCTTTTCAATTTTTACACTAAATTTATATTTATGGTCATTTGGGTATCTCTATCCCCATACCTTTTCCTCTGGTGTTTTGCCATCAATTTTCCAATTCCATTTCTTCCAAGTACCTGACAACGAATCCAAATAATTGGATTTAATCCATATAACTGGATTTAATCTATGAATCATTATATAATTCCTTATCTATCCATTTCTACATTTAAGCAAAGTGCACAAGGTAGATTGTTCAAAGTTCAGCCCATTCACTCCTGTCTTTCAGGAATATCCTGTAAAGGGATTATAAATTTGTAGCTCTCAAATCTTAACTGGTACCTGCAGATTCTCTCTCTCTCTCTCTCTCTCTCTCTCTCTCTCTCTCTCCCTCCCTCCATCCATCCCTTCCTCCCTCTCTCGTTTCCCTCTCTCTATAGAACTACACTATATAAAGGAGGCTTGAGCTTTCTTTTCCTCTGAGAGTTGATCATAGGGAACCCCCTGTGAGATCACAGGTGCACCTGGGAGAAGAAAGTCAGATTATGGAAGTGGGAACCATGAGTATTTATGCTACTCTCATGTTTAACTATCAACTATTAACTGATTGGGATTGATCATGTCTCAATTTACATTTGTATTTAGTAATTAGAATTTTATGGCTTAGAATTTTATGGCTTTGTATATCAGATATACCCAATTACTGTAAGTTGTCAGATCACATGGTAGCTTGTTGACACAATAAAAATCCAAGAGCTGGGCTGGAGAGATGGCTCAGAGGTTAAGAGCACTGACTGCTCTTCCAGAGGTCCTGAGTTCAATTTCCAGCAACCACATGGTGGCTCACAGCCACCTAATGAGATCTGGCTCCCTCTTCTGGTCATACATGCTGTATACATAATAAATAAATAAATCTTAAAAAAAAAAAAAAAAAAAAATCCAAGAGCTATTTCTTAAAATTACAGTGGGTATCAGGCAAAGATTGCAGAAATCCTAAAAGCCTGAATTGCAATTTATCTTACAAAGCCTTCCTGAGGTTTCTGGCAGCATTTCTGTTTGCCAGTGAAACTTTAAACACTACTAGGTTTTTTTTTTTTTTTTTTTTTTTTTTTTTTTTGATACCATAGCTCTACTGGTAAAAGTTTGCACATCAACTTGCATCTGCTGCAGAAGATTGCTAAAAATGTTTGTGACCCATCCCTCAAAATAATATGTTTAAATCCATTGGTACAGTGTTTGAAGTGGAAGTTGGGGAAGGTGATTAGGCAATTAGTGCAGAACATTCATAATTGGGGTCTGTGCTCTTATAAAAGAGATTCCAGAGATCTAGCTAGTCCTTCTCTTTGCTGGTTGAAATTATAATAAAAACAAAACAAACAAACAAACAAAAAAAAACAAAACAAGAACAACAGAATCTGTTTACCAGGAAGTAGGCCTAACTAGACAGCGAGTAAGACTTGTTCTTAGATTTTTCAGTTTCTAGAACTGTAAGAAATGAATTTCTGTTGTTCTATCAACCTGAGAGTACTCAATCAAAGACCAACTCTAAGCACTGCTCAAAGCTAGTAGCTATTTTAGTCCCTCGGTAAATGACAGGCCAGGGTAATGCACCCAATGAGAAATATGTTGCCTTTAAAATCTAAATAGGCATAATAAGAGTTGTAGTGGCTCTTCCTTGGTTATATGGAGAACCATATTAAATGATTTATTCATCAGAGTTCCAGAAATCTAGAAATTTCATGGAGTTAAAAAGCTTCGGGAGTTTACTTTGATATATTTCCCAATATATGACATTAAAATGTCTCACCAATATATCTAGAGTAGTCATTACTTTGTGCCCACTAGGTCCAATATAGTGGACCATTGTGATATCTTGTAGAAGGAAAAGGGTATTATAATCTGTGCAACTTTGCCTTGTGAGATGGTTCAAATTGCTCAGCAGATAAAGGTGACTGTTGCCAAGCCTTAGAACTCTACTTCAACCTCTGGGCCCAACATGGTAAAAGGAGAGAACTGACTTACAAAAGTTGCCCTCTGACCTCCATACATGCATTGCTGAGGCATGTGCGTGTTCCCCCTCTGAAATGGAAATACAGGATATAGATAGGATAGGATAAAAGGATGGACTGTTGAACCAACTTTTAAAGAGCAACTTGTTTAAAATGTTTTACATTAATATAGATTTTAGTTTATTGATACAAATTGAAAGTTAATTTTGTTAGACCGTATGCATATTTCTCCTCTTGTTTAAGGTATTATGTTTGTGCAGCTCCTTTAAATTTTAAGGGATAATTAAGAAATACAGATTAATAATTAGTCTTCTATGATAGACAAACTTATAGTCATGCTAAGTTTTCTAGGTATACATAGATATAATTCAATTAGGTAGGTAATCTTCAAACACTTCAAAGATCTACAGAATATGGCATTTAAAATGTTTTAAAAGCTTAAACTTTCTGGACAATGAGACACATCTGCTCCTGGCAGCACCAATCTACTTCACAAAAGATAATGGGCATTGAAGAAACGCATTATGGAATTAGCTTTCTTTGTGGCAAAAGTTAGCCACTGGGCAAAAAAATGCCCTTGTGTCGACTGATTGACAGTATGTTATACAAACTGGACATTCAGGATCCATAGGAAGGTGACCACTAAACTTTTCAAGGCAAGATGGTCCTTCAGGTTCCTGCTTCACAGAAGAAACTGCCAGATATTCCACTGGACACAGAGAAAAACGATTGAGAGACTTTAGGCCTATGAGCTGAAAATGGATGCCCCAACAATGCAGAAGAACTTTAGGTGACTGTCCAGGCAGCCAGCTGTCTCTGTCATTCCAGATTTTTGGAAGTTGCTTACAATGCACATCCTCTTTACTTAGGTAATATTATGTCCTTCTGAGGTCTTTGATGTAGTTGAAGACTAGATAGTTATAATTTTCTTTGGTTATGATAAAAGATAAATTAGATATGAAACTTTAGACTCACAAATATAGGATAGATAGGATATCTTTAATTTTTGCTGAATACAAATAGAGTAGGTATTGTAGCTATAATTCTTGCTTGATAACTCTTTTGTTATATGTAATTTTACTATGTGAAAGTTTTTTTTTTTCCGATTTTTCGAGACAGGGTTTCTCTGTGTAGCTTTGCGCCTTTCCTGGGACTCACTTGGTAGCCCAGGCTGGCCTCGAACTCACAGAGATCCGCCTGGCTCTGCCTCCCGAGTGCTGGGATTAAAGGCGTGCGCCACCACCGCCCGGCCTATGTGAAAGTTAAAACCTTCCGTTTGAATAGGGAGAAAAGGGGAAATGATGGGAATGTCTTTCTGTATGCTGTGAATATATGTTGCTCTGAATGGTTGATAAATAAAGCCGTTTGGCCTATGGCAAGGCAGCTTAGAGGCAAGCAGGAAATCCAACCAGACAGGAAGAGAAAAAAGAGCAGAGGAGATGCTGCCAGCTGCTGCCATGAGAAGCAAGATGTAAAGTTCCAGTAAGCCACAAGCCACTTGGCAAAGTATAGATTTATAGAAATGGATTAATTTAAGATGTAAGAGCTAGCTAGTAAGAGGCCTGCCATGGCCATAGTTTAAAAATAATATTAGCCTCTGTGTGTTTACTTGGGTCTGAGCAGCTGTGGACTGGGTGGGACACAGAAAAACTTCCAGCTACACCCCTCTCACACACATAGATAGATAGGTAGATAGATAGATAGATAAATAGATAGATAGATAGATAGATAGATAGATAGATAGATAGATAGACAGACAGACGGTTAGATGGATCTAATAAATACACTTTTAAAATCTTACCAAATTAAATTGTAATATAGTGCTGAAGAATCATGAAAGTATATTGCTGTTCTTGTTATTTGAAAGCAAATTTCTTCTGGTGAGCATTATGGACAGGAATGAAGAAAAAAGCATTTTTTAGAAATGCCTTTCCATTTACAGAAAAGGGCTTTTGTAAATGCTTTGAAGTTCAAGGTAATAGATGTGTTTAATCTGTTTTGTATCACTGTCATAAAATTTTTGAGGTATACTAACTTTGGAAAAAAACGTTTGTTTATTTATCTCATAGTCTTGAAGACTTGAGGGCAATGTACCAGCATTGCCTTAACTCTGGTGTGGATTTTGTGGTAGATAGCAGTATTACAGTAGAAGAATATTTAGGAGGAATAGCTACTATAATCAGACAAAAAGCTAGAGAGCAAATGAATAGTTCTATCATTTTTCACATCTATAAAACTCTCTCTTTATCTCTATCTCTAAGATTGACTCAAGCAATTGTGGATATTTAGGACTTCTACTATACACTGTTTACCAACTGAAGAATCAGGACAGTCAGTAGTATGATTCACTGAGTCCAAAAGACCAACAACCAGGACATCCCTGTTTGAAGACAAGAGAATTATAACTGAACTGGGGATAAATTGCCTTTTTTGTATCTTTTTGTCCCATTTGGACCCTAAATGGATTGGGTGATGCTCTTCTCCTAAGTAAGAATGGTATTTTTATTCAGTCCACAAATTGAAATGTTCATCTCTTTATGAAATAATCTTACAGACACTCCCAGAAATGTTTTGCCATCTATCTGGAAATCCCTTTACCCAGTCAAGCTGGTACCTAACATTAATCATTAATTTACCAAAAGGATTATGCCAATATTGCTAACATGATCATTGGTTTGCCTCATTATCTTTTTAGTTGTGAATGTGTATTTATATAATCCAAATATGTTATTAATTTCACATATAAAATGTTAAATCTTCTGATATGCTTTTGATATAGTTTGTTCTTCAAAAGTTTATGTGTGAGAAAGTTGATCAGTCCAATGTGGTGAGAGGTGATTAATCCTCCAGTAGTGGAGAACTAAGTGGGAAATTAATAGGTCTTTGAGGATTATTAATACCTTTCAGAAATTTGTAGATTAGAAACACCCAGAACTTTTATGAATCTCCCTGAGTGTGAAAATAAGCATCAGGTACACAATTAAAGGAAAAGATGGGTGACTTAGAAAGGTACAGGAGTATAAAAGTTAAATAGTAGCTATTTATAGGCCATAAATATTAATGCAAATGTTTATAGTGGAAATAATGAGCATTAATATTCAGAGGAAAGTAAAATGATAAATAATGTAAACCTTTCAGAGGGAAGTAAAGCCTTGCAACATTGCACAGACACACAATCGGACCCTCTGAAAATGTAATTTAATGTGGAACATTTGTCATCTGTGCAACAAGCAGACACCAGAGAAAGCACACCCTGTCCCTTCATACTTCAAAGTATATTCACCACTGCTCTTAGCTACATTAAGAGAAGTATTATTATTAAGCCTTTCAGCTGAGGGTAGCACAAGCTTCTGCATTTTGTGTTTCCAAGCACCAAAGATCTTTCCTCTCTACTGCCTGTGTGACCACGCTGGGTACCAGTGTAGGCCCAGGAAACTGTCTGTGACTTGGACACAGGCCTAGGGACACAGATCCATGTGGTAGTAGGTAGTGGCTTCACTACATAGGGAAGCAGGTGGCACAGGCATTTGGAATTTGCAGCTCAGCCAAAGTTCCACCCATGTCAGACTAGCTGTGCATGAATACAGTGGATGACTAGGACAGAGACTGGAATGGCCAGGGTGCATAGGATAATTCATGACCCATATCTCATCCCAGATTGTCTTCTTGTTTGCCTGCTTTCCACACTCCAAGAGACATGGAGACATTTGGTGGAAACAGTTATTACTTGGACATTCCTTACACCTAGGCATACACTGGCAGAGTGCCTCTGGCATCAGAGGACAGTTAACTGGTAGGGCTTGGGTTCAGTTGTTTGGAACAGCATGATGGCAGCTTCCAAATTTGCTATATTGATGGACCTATATCTGAAGAACATTAGCAAGAATTCAGCCTACCAGCAGTCATAATAATGTGTATACTTCCAAAGGGAAGGCAGGATAGAGAGCAGCCTGCAAATAGCTGTTTCTGAACTAACCTGTTTAATGTGTTTGGACTTCACAGAAGAGAGTAAGTAAGTGACTTAACACCCATTTGACCCACATAAGCCTGGAAAAAAAAGGCATCTCCATCTTTTTTTTTTCAGCAAGAAAGAAATATCAGTAGTCTTTTCAATTGTTCTACTTTGCTTTGTAATTATTATGCTGTTTTATTCCTCTGCATTTTTATTTCTCATACCTTCATTTCTTCTTCTCTTTTTCTTTTCTCATCCCCACTTCTTATTACTAACATTTTATATTCCCTAATAAAAAAATTAGTTTCTCTTGTAAGTCCTCTAGCTTCTTTATGTTTTTTATTGGATTAAAACCCATTGATTCAATTTTGTGTATTTTGTTTATTATATTGAAATATATAGTTAAAAATATTGTTAATATTGCCATCTTATGCTTTTTCTCCACTAAGTGGTAGTGGGGAATGAGACTACAAGAGAAAAGTTTGCCACTGAGAAAACCACATATATAATGAAGAGGAAGTATCTGCCTCAGCACATACATAAATAATATAGAAACAACAAAACAATGAGAAGCAAGCATTTTGACTCTCAAAATTTTATAACTCCTCCATAACTGAATGCAAAGGTATTAATATTTTTGAATTATTGGACAAATAATCAAAAGTTCAATTTGAAAATGTTCAGTGTCCTCAAACGGATTCAAACAAACACTGAATAAAGCAAAAGATGTCAATACAGGATTTGCATGAGAAATTCCTCAGAGATAGTGATGGTAGAGAAGAAGAAAGAAGAAAAACGACTATTTAGCCATCTTGGAAATAAATGAAAAGGTGAAGAAATTGCTCATCATCAAAAGTGTCAATAAGAGAAAATGACAATGAATTATTTTATTCAGACAACAATAAAGAAAAATCATGACTACGGAATTTTCAACAACTCTGAAACACATAAAGAGACCATACACCCCCAAATCCTTGGTATAGACGAAAAGCTAAAATAAAAACTGATGACATAGAGAATTCTGTTCAGTGAGTCTAGGAAGATATATGAACACTTTAGTACCTAAGTCAATTATAACACCAAATGAACATGACTAGAAAATAACTTGTTCATATCAGACTAAAGTTAAAACATCACAAGTACAGAGCTAAGAAAGAATATTGAAAGCTATAAGACAAAAATGTCTAGTTACAAACAGGGTTTCTCAGCAGAAACCACAAAAGTCAAGAAATAAGGAATGAGTTATTTCAGCACATTAAAGTAAATAACTGTCAGCCAAGATTGCTGTATCCAGCAAAATCAGCTTTTAAAACCAAAAGAGGTATAACCCAAGGTATAAGCATGAACTGAAGACATGACCACTAAACCAACAACTGCTGAAGATACTTAAATGAATTATACAAACCAGTGGGGGCAGGAAGATAGGCATAAGCAAAAGAGTCCAGGAAAAACTAATTTCATGGAATTAGTAGAACTAATAAAAAATAGGAAAGAATCAAACATATTCAGTTCAGTAAACCAGCCAAGCTCTTAGGTGAATAGGGGAGAAAGAAAAGAACAGAGAGTAATTGAATCAACCAGCAAAAAGGACAAAAAGGCAAAATTAAAAAAAAAACATGAATTAACACATAGCTCTCAATAATACTGCTAAATATAAATTGTCTTTGCTCTTCACTTAAAAGACACAGACTGGCTGGGTAAATTAAAATACAAAATCCAACTGTTCGCTGTCTACAAGAAACTACATGTTGCTGGCAAAGGCACAGAGACTAAAAGTAGAACCTTGGCATACAAATTCTAAGCAAACATTTTGACAGATTTTTTTTTTCAAAAAAGTATCTGACAAAAATACTTCTATAATGGCTACTCTTTTTTTTTTTTTGTCAACTTGCCTAGATTTAGAATTACCAAGGGGAATTTTGTTTGTGGGCTTGTCTGTGAGAACAGTAATAGAATAGATTAACTGAGAAGGGAAGACCCACCCTGAATGTGAGTGGCACTGTCCCATGAGCTGGTAGCCCAGACTGAATCAAAGGGAAAGAAGAAGCCAGGCCGTGATGGCACATATCTTTAATCCCAGCACTCAGAAGCAGAGCCAGGCAGATGTCTATGAGTTTGAGGCCAGCCTGGTCTACAAAGTGAGCTCTAAGGGAAGGCGCCAGAGCTACACAGAGAAACCCTGTCTCGAAAAACACCAAAATAAATAAACAAAGGGAAAGAGGAAAGCCAGATAAGCACCTGCATTCTGTTTCCTCTCAGATACAAGGAAGTAGCCTCATGCTTTGCTGCTACAAACAATACTTGTCCCTAATACAATGTCTTTCCTACCACGATAGACTGTAGCCTCAAATATATTCTTCCACTTTTAAGTTGATTCTTACGAAGTAATTTGTCTCAGCAATGAGAAAACTGACATGACTTATATGTTATAAAGTATACTTAAAACAAATTAGATGAGGCAAAGCTACTATATATTAATACAAGAAACAGTCTCCCAATAAGATGTAACAATTATATATTCATTGAATATTGATGTACCCAATTTAAAAAAAAAACAAACTACTGGACATAAAGGGATAAATTGGTCTATATACATGATAGTAGGGAATTTCAATATCCCATTTTCATTAGTAGAATATCAAGTCAAAAATCATCAGATACTTGAGAATTTAACAACATAATCATGGAAACCACACAATCTATATAATACTGTAGCTGTGTGTTTTAGTTTGCATTTTGTTTCTGTGATTAAATACTGACCAAAATTAACTTGTAATAGGAAAAGGTTTATTTGTCTTAAGCTTCCAGATAACAATCCACTGTTGGGGAAAATCAAGGCAGGAGCCTGTGGCAGAAACTGAAGCAGAGACCTCCTTATAGTTCACTCTATTACCTTTTTAGCTAATTTTCTTAACTCAGTCCCCCCTGCTGGGGATGGCACTACCCAAAGTGGGTTGGGCCCATCTACATCAATCAGCAATGAATAAAATGCTCCCACAAACATGCCCATAGGCAAATATGATGGGTCTAGTTCTTCACTTGAGGTTCCCTCTTCCCAAGTGATTCAAGTTTGTTTGAAATTGACAAAAACTAACCATCACACTATGGAGTACACATTGTTTTTTACCACCACACATTTTTTTTTCCAAAAGAGGTAATATTTTAGCTGATAATACAGGTCTTAACATCCTAAAATAAAGTGTCATTTATCATTGGAACAATCTCATGCTGTAATTCTGTGAAACAGGTAAGCTGTATATATTCACAATACAATGATAGGACATAAATTCCAAAGTGGAGAAATTGGAAATAAAAAAGCATGATATATCCCCAACAAACCCAAACCTGGCAAGACAAATTCCATTAGAACTTAAGACTAAGAAATCATCCTCTTTGTATTGATATTCTGCCATCTTATCCTAGTGAAATGGCAGTGCCATACCCATGAAACTGTGTCTTCGCAACAAGTCTTAGTTTGGGTTACTATTGCTATGATGAAACACCGAGACTAAAACAATTTGGAGAGGAAAGGATTTATTTGGCTTAGGCTTCCACATCACAGTTCATCATCGAAGGAAGTCAGGATAAAAATTCAAACAGGGCAGGAAGCTCTGTACCAGGAGCTGATACAGAGGCTATGGAATGATGCTACTTACTGGCATTACTCCCCCCTCCTCCCGCCCCCGCCGCCAGAGCTTGCTCAGCCTTCATTCTTATAGAACCCAGGACCACCTGCCCAGGAGTGCTACCACCCACAATGGTTTGGTCCTTCCCACATAGATTAATAATTAAGAAAATGCTCTAAAGGTCTTCCTATAGCCTGATCTTACTGAGACATTTCTCTAGTGAGGCACCCTCCTCTCAAGTGACTCTAGCTTGTGTCTAGTTGACATAAAACTAGTCAGCACCCCAAACCTACATGGCTCCTTGTAGCCAAATTTCTAAATGGTCGTATAAATAAAAAACATGGGGCCAGAAATTTGAGTTAAAGCCTTAGAGAGATCAGGGAAATACGGAAAGCCACAAGCTAACCTCACCTCACCAACACAGCAGCTTCCAAGGAGCATGACTTCCTGTCTACCCAGGCTTATATGCCTTGCTTTTCTGCTCTCTCATTGGCTCTTAGCCCAGCTACCTCACTTCCTCTTGCTACACAGCTCTGTCATTGTCTGTCTGTCTGTACAGACATCCAGTTCTCTATGGTTGGTACTGGGATTAAAGGTGTGTGTCACCAAGCTTGGCTCTGTTTCCTAGTGTGGCCTTGAACACACAGAGATCCTGCCTGCTAAGTGACAAGATTAAGGGCGTGTGTTGCCGGACATCTTTGTTTACTTAAAATGGCTAGCCTTTCCTCTCCCTCCCACCCCAATCTCCAGGCAAACTTTATTTATTAAAGCACAAATAAAATATCACCAGAGCTCCTTACACTCTGCCACCTCCATGGATCTTTATAGTGGCTCCTCCCCTCTGGTTCTTTGTAGGAACTAGTCTGGTCTGCTGACATAGAGGAGATAGCTCTAGTTTCCTAGTCAGTAGTTAACAATTCTAGGTCCTAAGGCCACAGGTTATGGGTCTGTGGTAGGACCCAAAGATCTTTAAATTGTCTTTATGTTTATTTTTCCCTAATATGAATATATTCATTTGACTAGTTCTATAGTAAACTCTTGTATTTCCAAACAAGAAGTCTGGAAACCTCGTTGTATGGCCTGAGCCTTTTAGTCTACAAAGCATCATTTCTGCTGTTGTAATCCCAAGTGCATACTTGGCTCCAGCTGAGATGGTTGATTCAATCCATGGATAATCTCTATCCAGATGTAATCTTTGGCCAGAACTATCCCATTCTTTCCTGAACATACTTTCTCAACATGTATAAAACACTGAATTTTTTTTTAATCTTTAAGTCCTGATTCCTTTTCACATAATGGGTCCTCCAATTTTCTGTCTCTTCACATTTCAATGTAAACAGAAGAAACTAAGTGAAACATTCAAAGCTTTGCTTAGATATAGCCTTTAATAACCAAGATTATGTCATAAATTTACCTTCTATAAAACACAATTCAGTCAAAAACTTGTATACACACACACACACTCACACACACATACACACACACACACACAGAGAGAGAGAGAGAGAGAGAGAGAGAGAGAGAGAGAGAGAGGAGAGTCTTTTTAAATGAAAAAGATACTACAAAATACATGCTATAGTAGCTCACAGATGAAGTAAGCTCTTTGCGTCTTGCCTCTAGCTACCTGCTAGTGCAGGTAAATTCTGCATGAGTGAAGTTAAATCATGGATCCTCTCTTCTGCTTCTCAGCCCTACAACATAATCTCTGCCTTAAGTAAGGTGCATTGGAAGATCAGTACACTGATTACTCTTTCTCACATTCAAGACTAGATGGGTTTGCATCAGATCCAGAATAGAAATAAAAATTCTCAAATATTTTGATGGAACTAAAAAGTGCAATAACTGAAATTTGAAGGCAGGGGACGATTAACTAGAAGAAGAAAGAATATGAGGAACTGAATATGAATCATTAAACAGAAAAGCCAAATAATAGTTTAAAAGAGAATGAAGAACAAGGAATGAAGAGGACCTCAGAGGAATGTGAGAAATCCTTAGTTGCACCAAGATATGTGAAATGAAATTTCAAAACTTAGAGGGGCAAATGTAGCAGAAGAATATAATCTTCTTCAGGTGGCTATGGCACCACACATGTAAAATTAGCACTCAGGAGGCCAAGATAAGAGGGCTATAAGTTCAAAGATGCCCATGCTTCTTGGTTATCAGAATAATTTTGTAGTGATTGTGTTCAAGTAAACTTTTACTCAATCATGGCCCTAAAATGCAAGAATGGTGATGCAGGCATTTTTGATGTGCCAAAGAAAAGCTGGAATGGGCTTCTTTAAGAAGAGTTGAAACTAAAATTAAATGGGCATTCACACATGTTTACATATGGAAACTAACTGAGAAAAATCACTCATTGCAAAAGAAAGCAGTGGTAGAGAGATAGAGTATCAAAAAGTTTGGTGCACATAGAAAACAAAAGGCAAATGGCAGGTAAATAAACCAATTACAAAGCTAATAATATCAAATGTGAATGGGTAGTAAGCAAATTGAAGAAAAAAATGCCATGCTAGAAAAAATGATCCAACTACATGCTGTGTATAAGAGATGCAGTTTGTATTCAAAAGAACAAAAATGTTGGAAGTTAAGACATTGAAAATGACTCCATGCAACTGGCAACCAATTAAGTCTGTAAGAAACCATGTTGCTAGAAGTAAAGAAGGACATTTTCCAGTTGTAGAAAGTTTTCTTATGCAGTCTAGAAAACTTTCTAAAAGAAGTTAACATAGATTTTTCACAAAATCTTCCTAAAAGGAAAATATGGAGAACACTACTTACTTCTTTGCCACTAGGTGTGAAATCAAAATTTTACTATGATAATCAAATCAGACCAGACATCAAAAGAGACATCCACACCAAATCTCTTATGATTATAGTACAAAAATCTATATAAAGCATGTCAAGCCAGGCAGTGGTGGTGTGCACCACCAGTAATACCAGTACTTAGAGGCAGAGACAGGTAGATTTCTGTGAATTTGAGACCAGCCTGGTCTACAAAGCAAGTTCCAGAACAGACTCCAAAGCTACAGAGAAACCTTGTCTTGAAAAAATGAAAAAAGAAAAAGCATGTAAAAAAGCGATCAACTAAATGAACTGGATATCATGACTGAGAGGTGCTTATTGCAATAATATATGGATGATTTAATATCTGAAAGTAAATAAATCTAGCACACCATTAGGAAAACAAGTTCACATTATCATCTACCTCAACATACATAGAAAAAGCATTTGGAAAAATTCAAAACTTTCATGAAAGAAGATACCTACATCAACTAGAAGAAAACTGGCACTTATTTTTTTTAAAGCAAATACAAAATTAACAAATTGGCTAACCTTATAGTTAGTGGTGAGAGACTGCAAGTTTCCATCTAAAATCTGAAGCAAGACAATAAGGTCTGTTTCAGTTCAGCAAATCAAGCACAAGCAGTCAAGACTATGGTGAAGACTAGAAAAGTAGTCGAACTGATAAGTGAGTTTAATGAAGTTACAATATGCAAGATTCATATATAAAATTAAATTGTAGAGGTGGTTTCTGGGAAGATGCATGATTAGAAAGCAAATGAAAAAATATTAAACAATAGGTATCTACCTCTCTAGCTAGATAACAATTGCACCAATAGAATCTTTTTCCCCCATTTTTCTTTATTAAGAATTTTTCTACTCACTCTACATACCACCCACAAATCCCATCTCCTCCCTCCTCCCATCTCCATCCCTCCCTCCCAAGCCACCCCACATCCCCACATTCCCCAAATCAGTCTCCCACGGAGAGTCAGCAGAGCCGAGCACACTGAACCTAGGCAAGTCCAAGGTCCTCCCCACTGCACCAAGGCTGCACAATGTGTCACACCACCTGCACTGGGCTCCTGAAAGCCTGCCCATGCACCAGGGATGGATCCAGATCCCAATGTCTAGGTGCCACCTGACAGTTCAAGCCAAACCTCTGTCATATCCAGAGGGCCCAGTCCAGTCCCATTCAGACTCCACAGCCACTAGTCTACAGTTCATGGGTTTCCACCAGTGTGGCCAGTCATTTCTGCATGACTTCCCATCATGATCTTGACATCCCCCACCTGCAGAATCCCTCCTCTCTCTCATCAATTGTATTCCCTGAGCTCAGCCTGGTGCCTGGCTGTGGATCTCTGCATCTGCCTCCATCAGTCACTGGACAAAGGCTCTGTGATGACCTTAGGGTATTCACTAGACCTTTCACCAAAGTAGACTAGTTCAGGCACCCTCTAGACCACTGCCAGCAGTCCAAGGTGGGGTCATCCTTGTGGATTCCTGAGAGCCTCCCCGGCACCCTGACTCTTCCTATTCCCATGATTTCCTTATCTATCATGGTATCTCCATCCATGCCCTGCCACTCTGTGCCTGTTCCAGCTCGACCCTCCCATTTCTCTAGGTTCTCATGCCCTACTCCTTGCCCTCTGCCACCCCTCCCATTCCCAGTCCACTCATGGAGATCTAATCCACTTCTCCTTCACTGGGCCATCCATGTGTCCCTCCTAGGGTCTTTCCCTGCTAGCTAGCCTCTCTGAAGCTGTGGGTTGCAGTCTGGCCATCCCTTCTCTCACATATAGTATCCACTTATGAGTGAGTACATACTATGTTTGTCCTTCTGAGTCTGGGTTACCTCACTGAGGATGATGTTTTCTAGTTCTATTCATTTGCCTGCAAACCTCGTAATGTCATTGTTTGAGCTCCAGGAGTCTAATTGGCAAGAAAGAGGAGGAATTGTATGAGCAAGAATTGTTGAGACCGTGATTGGAAAAAGCGCAGGGACAAATAGCCAAACTAGTAGAAACTCATGAACTATGAACCAATAGCTGAGGAGCACCCAACTAGATCAGGCCCTCTGGATAAGTGAGACAGTTGATTAGCTTGAACTGTTTGGGAGTCCCCCAGGCAGTGGAACCGGGACCTGTCCTTAGTGCATGAGCTGGCTATTTGGAGCCTGGGGCCTATGCAGGGACACTTTGCTCAGCCTGGGTGAAGGGAGGAGGGGACTGGACCTGCCTTGACTGAATCTACCAGGCTGAGCTGAATCCCCAGGGGAGTCCTTGACCTGGAGGAGATGGGAATGGGGGGTAGGATGGGGAGAGGGCGGGAGGCAGGAGGAGGGAGGACGGGGAATCCTTGGCTGATATGTAAAATTAAATTAAATTATAAAATAAAAAAATAAAAAACAATGCTGATATGAACAGAGTTGAGCATGTGTCCTTGTGGTAAGATTGAGCATTCCTTGGGTATATGCCCAAGAGTGGTATAGCTGGGTCTTGAGGAAGACTTATTCTCAATTTTCTGAGAAACTGCTATACTCATTTCCAGAGTGGCTGTAAGTTTGCATTCCCACCAACAATGGAGGAGTGTTCCCCTTTTTCCACATCCTCTCCAACATAAGCTGTCTTGGGTATTTTTGATCTTAGCCATTCTGACAGGTGTAAGATAGTATCTCAGTGTCATTTTGATTTGCATTTCCCTGATGACTAAGGATGTTGAGCAATTCCTTAAATGTCTTTCAGCCATTTGAGATTCTTCTGTTGAGAATTCTCTGTTAAGCTCTGTAGCCCATTTTATTAATTGGATTGTTCAGTATTTTGAAATCTAGCTTTTTGAGTTCTTTATATATTTTGGAGATCAGCCCTCTGACAGACGTGGGGTTGGTGAAGATCTTTTCCCACTCTGTAGACTGACATTTGGTCTTATTGACCATGTCCTTTCCTCTACAAAAGCTTCTCAGTTTCAGAAGGTCTCATTTATTAATTGCTCTCAGTGTTGGTGCTACTGGTGTTATATTTAGGAAGGGGTCTCCTGTGCCAATTCTTCAAGACTACTTCCTACTTTCTATTCTATCAAGTTCAGTGTAACTGGTTTATGTTGAGGTCTTTGATCCACTTGGACTTGAGTTTTGTGCTTGGTGACAGATATGGATCTATTTGCAATCTTCTTCT
Source organism: Peromyscus eremicus (assembly GCF_949786415.1). Lineage (NCBI taxonomy): Eukaryota > Metazoa > Chordata > Mammalia > Rodentia > Cricetidae > Peromyscus > Peromyscus eremicus. The sequence goes on from NC_081421.1 coordinate 79,761,328, forward strand.
ACATGTTGGCATGCAGTTATGCCAGCACCATTTGTTGAAGATGCTTTCTTTTTTCCATGGTACAGTTTTGGCTTTTTGTCAAAATCATATGTTCATAGGTGTGTGGATTAATGTCAGGGTCTTCGATGCAGTTCCATTGGTCCACGTGTTGGTTTTTATGCCAGTACCAAGCTGTTTTTTATTACTACAGATCTATAGAAGAGCTTGAGGTCAGGGATCATGATGCCTCCAGAGGTTGCTTTATTATACAGGATTCTTTCAGCTATCCTAGGTTTTTTATTTTTCCATATAAAGTTGTGTATTGTTCTTTCAAAGTCTGTGAAGAATTGTGTTGGGATTTTGATGGGGATTACATTGAATCTGTAGATTGCTTTTGGTAAGATTGCCATTTTTTTACTGTGTTAATTCTACCTATCCATGACAATGGGAGATCTTTCCATTTTCTGATATCTTCTTCAATTTCTTTCTTCAGAGGCTTAAAGTTCTTACCATACAGGTCTTTGACTTGCTTAGTTAGAGTTACTCCAGGGTATTTTATATTATTTGTGGCTACTGTAAAGAGTGATGTTTCTCTGCTTTCTTTCTCAGCCCATTTATCATTTGTATATAGGAGGGCTACTGATTTTTTTCTAGTTAATCTGTATCCCACCACCTTACTGAAGGAGTTCATCAGCTGTAGAAGTTCCCTGGTTGAATTTTTGGGATCACTTATGTATACTATCATATCATCTGCAAATAGTGAAATTTTGACTTCTTCCTTTCCAATTTGATCTCCTTTTGTTGTCTTATTGCTCTACCTAGAACTTCAAGTACTATGTTGAATAAGTATGGGGAGAGTGCACAGCCTTGTCTTGTTCCTGATTTTAGTGGAATTGATTTTTTGAGTTTCTCTCCATTTAATTTGATGTTGGCTCTTGGCTTGCTGTAAATTGCCATTATTATGTTTAGGTATGATCCTTGTATTCCTGATCTCTAGAACCTTTATCATGAAGGGGTGTTGGATTTTGTCATAGGCTTTTTTCAGCAGCTAATGAGAATGATCATGTGATCATTTTCTTTGAGTTTGTTTATATAATATATTACATTGACAGATTTTCATATGTTGAACCATCCTTGCATCCCTGGGATGAAGCATATTTGGTCATGGTGGATAATTTTTTTGATGTGTTCTTGGATTTGGTTAGCCAGTATTTTATTGAGTATTTTTGCATCAATGTTCATGAGGGAGATTGGTCTGTAATTCTCTTTCTTTGTTTCATTTTTGCGTGGTTTGGGTATTCGGGTAACTGTGGCCTCATAAAAAGAGTTTGGTAATGTTTCTTCTGTTTTTATTGTGTGGAACAATTTGAAGAGTATTGGTATTAACTCTTCTTTGAAAATCTGGTAGAATTCTGTGCTGAAACAATCTGGTCCTGGGCTTCTTTTTGTTGTTGTTGTTGGGAGATTTTTAATGACTGTTTCTATTTCTTTAGGGGTTATTGGTCTATGTAAATAGTTTATATGGTCTTGATTTAACTTGGTATGTGGTACCTATCCAGAAAATTTTCCATTTCTTTCAGATTTTCCGAATATGTGGTTTCTGAAATATGACCTGATGATTCTCTGGATTTCCTCATTGTTGTTATGTTTCCCTTTTCATTTCTGATTTTGTTAATTTGAATGCTCTCTCTCGGCCTTTTGGTTAATTTAGATAAGGGATTGTCTATCTTGTTGATTTTCTCAAAGAACCAACTCTTAGTTTCATTGATTCTTTTTATTTTTGTTCTTTTTGTTTCTATTTCATTGATTTCAGTCCTCAATTTGATTATTTACTGGGGTTTGTTTCTCCTGTGTGAATTTGCTTCTTTTTGTTCTAGAGCTTTCAGGTGTGCTGTTAAGTTGCTAGTGTGAGATTTCTCCAACTTCTTTATGTGGGCATTTAGTGCTACAAGTTTTCCTCTTAGCACTGCTTCCGTAGTGTCCCATAAGTTTGGGTATGTTTTACATTCGTTTTCGGTTTCATTCAATTCTAAGAAATCTTTAATTTCTTTCTTTATTTCTTTCTTGATCCATTGGTGATTCAATTGGGCATTATTCAGTTTCCATGAGATTGCAGGCTTTCTGTAATTTTTGTTGTTGTTGAAATCTAACTTTAAGTCATGTGGTCTGATAAGATACAGGAGGATATTTCATTTTTTTGTATCTATTGAGATTTGCTTTCTGACCAAGCATGTGGTTGATTTTGGAGAAGAAGAAGATTTTGGTGTTGAGAAGAATGTATCTTCTTTTGTTGGGGTGGAATATTCTGTAGATATCTATTAAGTCATTTTGAGTCATCATGTCTGTTAGTTACCTTATTTCTCTGTAAAGTTTCTGTCTGGCAGACCTGTCCATTGGTGAGAGTGGGGTGTTGAAGTCTTCCACTACTAGTGTATGTGGTTTGATGTGCAATTTAAGCTTTAGTAATGTTTCTTTTACAAATGTAGGTGCCCTTGTATTTGGGGCATAAATATTCAGAATTGAGACTTCATCTTGTCAGATTTTCCATGTAATATGTAATCTCCTTCCCGATCTCTTTCAGTTGATTTTAGTTTGAAGGCTATTTTATTAGATATTAGGATAGCTACACCAGCTTGCTTCTTAAGTCCATCTGATTGGAAAGTCTTTTCCCAGCCTTTTATTCTGTGATAGTGTCTGTCTTTGAAGTTGAGATGTGTTTCTTGTATGCAGGAGAAGAATGGATCTTGTTTTTGTATCCATTCTGTTAGCCTGTGTCTTTTTACAGGTGAATTGAATCCATTGATATTAATAAATATTAATGACCAGTGATTGTTAATTCCTGTTATTTTGGGGTGGTAGTGTTGTATGTTTCTGTTCTTTGGTATTTGTTGGTGTGGGACTGACTATCCATTGCCTGTGTTTTCATGGGTGTATCTAACTTCCTTAGGTTGGATTTTTCCTTCTAGTGCTTTCTGTAGGGCTGGGTTCTTGGAAAGATATTGTTTGAATCTGGTTTTATCATGGAATATTTTGTTTACTTGAAAGTTTTTTTTGATTGAAAGTTTTGCTGGGTATAATAGTCAGGGTTGGCATCCATGGTCACTTAGTGTCTGCATAAGGTCTGTCCAGGATGTTCTGGCTTTTAGAGTCTCCATTGAGGAGTCAGGTGTTATTCTTATGGGTCTGCCTTTATATGTTACTTGGCCTTTTTCCTTTGCAGCTCTTAATATTTTTTCTTTATTCTGTATGTTTAGTGGTTTGATTATTATGTGGCAAGGGTACTTTTTTTTGGATCCAGTCTATTTGGTGTTCTGTAACCTTCTTGTATCTTTATAGGCATTTCCTTCTTTAGGTTGGGAAAGTTTTCTTCTATGATATTGTTGAATATATTTTCTGTGCCTTTGAGGTGGTGTTCTTCTCCTTATTCTGTCCCTATTATTCTTAGGTTTGGTATTTTCATGGTGTCCCAAATTTCCTGGACATTTTGGTCATGACTTTATTGGCTTTAGTGTTTTCATTGACTGATGAATCTATTTCCTCTTTCGTAGCTTCAACACCAGAGATCCACTCTTCTATCTCTTGCATTCTGTTGGCTATGCTTGCATCTGTAGTTCCTGTTTGTTTACTCAGATTTTCCAATTCCAGTATTACCTCAATTTGTGTCTTCTTTATTGTGTCAATTTAAGTTTTCAAATCTTGAACTGTTTCCCTCACTTGTTTAATTGCTTTCTCTTGGTTTTCTTTAAGGGATTTATTGATTTCTTCCCACTTTTTGTTTGACTTTTCCACAAATTCTTTAAGGGAATTTTTCATTTGCTCTTTAAAGTTCTCTATCATCTTCTTAGGGTCATTTTAAAGGTCGATTTCTTCTGTGTCTTCTGTGTTCAGCTCTTGCTGATGTAGATTTTGATGGAGCCATATTGGTTTTTATGTTGTTTACTGTATTTTTGCACTGGCGTCTACCCATCTCTTTCTCCACTTGTTGCAAGTAGTGTCTGTGTCTGAGGGAGCCTTTCTTGATCTGATCAATACTCTTGGTCCAGTGGGAGCTCTTGGTCTAATTGCTGTTGATGGACTCTTTGTCTCATGGAGCAACTCTTAGTCCAATTGGTGCTTGTGGGCTCTGTTTCAGGGAGTAGGTGCAATCTTGGTGTGGGTGGGTTGGGAGTGTGGGGCTTGTGGGTTACAGGGTCTGATGCAGGATGATGGTAGTCTGACCTGTCTGCAGTAGGTCTGCCTGCCAACTGGCCTCAAACTGGGACTGCAATGGGTGGTGGTGTAGGGATGCAGGGTTGTGCCCCTGGGCCAAAGCCTAGGGGTTGGGGTGTTCACATATGAGGATAGAGATTCGCCGCTTAGTCCAAGCTGTCTCTGTCTCAGGGAACAGTTGCAATCTTAGAGGGTGGGTGGGATTTTTTACCAATAGTATCTTGCTCATGCATTTATTTTGAGATTCTAGTCTAACTGAAAACTGTCATGTAGTGTTTGGTTGTTTTGCTTTGGGGGTTTGTGGAATTTGGTTTTGGTTTTGGTTTGTTTAGGGGTTTGATACAGGGTTTCTGTGGTTGGTTCTGGATGTAATAGAACTCACTCTGTAGACCACGTTGGTCTGGAACTCACAGATCCACCTCCCTCTACCTCCCAAGTGCTGGGATTAAAGGTGTGCACCACCACCTTGCCCATTTAATCTTTTAATACATCAGTATATTAGCAGCTACCTAACCCTTACTCTTAGACCCATGGCAGACAACTGCTCGCAAGGTCCAGGAGCAAATAGCACATGGCTTGTTGAAGCCAGCAGAAGAAAAGGAACCTGTCCTTCAAATAACAAGGATTTTGGTTCTAACTGCTGCTTCTGATCACAGAAATGCACAAAAAATGGGAAGAGCTTTTCTATTTTCTGTATCCCTAGAGTTATGTTACTTTCCCTATGGCTGAAATGACTTACAGAGAATTTAATGGGCTAGTGTCTCTTTTCCTCATTCATTGTTCCTCTTCTACATTTTCAGAAAACAAACTTTAGAGACTTTTTTATTGCCATGTACAGGGGAAATTAGACAGTCATTGTGTGTGCTAAGAGACAGATGTAGGCTCAGGAAAGACAAGATGGCAAAAGGCAGAGTTTGATCTAGAATATTGCTAAAGTCCATGTAACATGGCAGTAGGACTGTTAGGTTGTGGTGGAACCTTTAGGAACTGGTGCCTAATGCAAGTAACTTAGGTCAATGATGGCATTCCTTTAAAGCGATTTGAGAGCCATGTTCCCTTCCTTTCTCATGCATCCTGTTTCCCAGCTGCCATGACTAGGTCTACTCATGCATTCTACTATGATATATTGTAAACTCCCATGCCCAGATCAATAGGACTAAGTTACCCTGGCATAAAACCATGAGGCCAGATGAGACTATTCTCTATGTAAGTTGACTTATCTCAATTTAATGATGGAAAATAACACATGAAGAGAACACTTCAGATGGATAGTATGGTGGTATTGTGTTCCCCAAAATATTGTGTATCCTAATAAACTTATCTGGGGTCAGAGAACAGAAAAGCCACAATATTAAACATAGAGGTTAGGCAGTGGTAGCACACGCCTTTAATCCTAGCATTCTAGAGACAGAAATCCCTCTGGATCTCTGTGAGTTCAAGGCCGCATTGGAAACAGCCAGGCATGGTGACTCAAGCCTTTAATCCCAGAAAGCAGCCTTTAATCCCAGGGAGTGGTCGTAGAAAGCAGAAAGGTTTACAAGGCGTTGAGGACCAGAAACTAGCAGCATTTGGCTGGTTAATCATTTGGCTGGTTAAGCATTCAGGCTTCTAGCAGCAGTTCAGCTGAGAGCCATTGGGATGAGGACACAGAAGCTTCCAGTCTGAGGAAACAGGACCAGGTGAGGAATTGGCAAGGTGAGATAGCTGTGGCTTGTTCTGTCTCTCTGATCTTCCAGCTTCACCCCAATACCTGCCTCGGGTTTGATTTTATTAGTAAGAACTTTTAAGATTCCTGCTACAGGATAGTGCAGAAATGGTCTGCAAAATCAATCCCAAAGCCCTGCAGTTTAGAAACAAAAACCTAGTCTTAGTGTAAAATTTCCAAATGTCAGGCCGGGCGGTGGTGGCGCACGCCTTTAATCCCAGCACTCGGGAGGCAGAGCCAGGCGGATCTCTATGAGTTCGAGGCCAGCCTGGACTACCAAGTGAGTTCCAGGAAAGGCGCAAAGCTGCACAGAGAAACGCTGTCTCGAAAAACCAAAAAAAAAAAAAAATTTCCAAATGTCTTGTTCCTGGAATACCCATAATGTCCCATAACATTCACAGAACTATTTGCAAAGATCTTTCTTGAGAATTTTTCTATAACCTTCCCTCCATATGGTACTTTTTCTGAATTGCCTGACCTTCTGAGAACTTATGTCTCCAGATGCTGGATTTCAGTGCCAGAATCTGGATTTGGAGAAGAGCTGGTGAGTCTAGGCTATATCCTTTCTTGCTGTGTTCAGCATGTGCCCTTCATGGCTGCTTTTCTGTTTATTATCTCATCAGCCAAGAAACTTACTCCAGGCGATTAGAGAAATAGTTGGTTACAATGATGATACTATTCTCTCTCATTTAGACATAGCATTTTGTTAAGCACAATTTAAGCTAGAAAGTTAAAATGCCATGCTTTCTCTGAAATGTTTGATGCTTAAAAATCAGAGTGCATTTAAAGGAAGAGACACTAATGCCATGAATGCATTTTCCAGTGTAGATTTCTGGTGCCACTGCTGATGGAGACCCATGTTATGAGGACTCCTACTGTATGCATATGGCTCGGGTGAAGGGAAACCCCTGTATTTTCTATCATTTAATCCTTGGGCCTCTTCTCTTCCAAGTATCAGGAAGTCACCCTAAGAAGCAGCGTGGGCCCAGGAAACCTATTAAGGTGATCATTTGTCCTCTATGACACTCTTCTGTCCTGATGCTGTGCCTTGACTTAGAACTAAAAGCATCTAGAGTAATTATCCAAGTGACTTTGGACTGAAACCTCTGATATTGTAAACCAAAACAAATCTTCCTTTCTTTAAGTTGTATTTTTCAAGTAGTTTGTCACAGTGATGAAATACTAATAACACAGTAAGGGTCTGGCTTTATTGTTCTGTACATGAACATCTGGTTTACAAAGCTTTTTCTTTAATTTTTATTATTAAGAAATTCTCTATTCATTTTATATAATAACCTACTTGAGTTTTGTGCATGGCAACACATATGAATCTATTTGTAATTTTCTACATGTTGATATCCGTATGCCAGCACCATTTGTTGAAAATGCTTTTTTTCCCCATGGTACAGTTTTGGCTTCTTTGTCAAAAATCAGTTGTTCATAGGTGTGTGGATTAATGTCAGGGTCTTCAGTTCTATTCCATTGGTCCACATATTGGCTTTAATGCCAGTACCAAGCTATTATTATTACTATAGCTCTATAGTAGAGCTTGAGATCAGGGATGGTGATGCCACCAGAGGTTGCTTTATTATACAGGATTCTTTTAGCTATCCTGAGTTGTTTTTTTTTTTTTCATATGAAGTTAAGTATTGTTCTTTCCATGTCTGTGAATAATTGTGTTGGGATTTTGATGTGGATTGCATTGAATCTGTACATTGCTTTTGGTAAGATTGCCATTTTTACTATGTTAATCCTACCTATCCATGAGCATGGAAGATCTTTCCATTTTCAGTTATCTTCTTCAATTTCTTCCTTCAGAGACATAAAGTTCTTATCATAGAGATCTTTGACTTGCTTAGTTAGAGTTACTCCAGGGTATTTTATATTATTTGTGGATATTGTAAAGAGTGATGTTTCTCTTATTTCTTTCTCAGCTCATTTATCATTTATATATAGGAGGGCTACTGACCTTTGTGCACTAAAATTGTATCCTGCCATATTACTGAAGGAGTTTATCAGCTGTAGGAATTCCCTGGAAGAATTTTGGGGTGACTTATGTATACTATCATATCATCTGCAAATAGTGGAATTTTGACTTCTTCCTTTCCAAATTCTATCCCCCATCTCCTTTTGTTGTCTTATTGCTTTACCTAGAACTTCAAGTACTATGTTTAATAAGTATGGGGAGAGTGGACAACCTTGTCTTGTTCCTGATTTTAGTGGAATCGCTTCGAGTTTCTTGCCATTTAATTTGGTGTTGGCTGTTTGCTTGCTGTAAATTGCCTTTATTATATTTAGGTATGTTCCTTGTTTTCCTAATCTGTGTAGAACCTTTATCATGAAGGGGTGCTGGATTTTGTTAAAAGCTTTTTCAGCATCTAATGAGATGATCATGTGGCCTTTTTCTTTCAGTTTGTTTATATGGTATATTACATTGACAGATTTTCGTATGTTGAGCCATTCTTACATCCATGGGATGAAGCCTACTTGGTCATGGTGGATAATTCTTTTGATCTTGGATTCAGTTTGACAATATTTTATTGAGTATTTTTGCATCAGTGTTCATGAGGGAAGTTGGTCTGTAATTCTCTTTCTTTGTTTCATCTTTGTGTGGTTTGGGTATCAGTGTAACTGTAACTTCATATAAAGAGTTTGGTAATGTTCCTTCTGTTTCTATTATGTGGAACAATTTGAAGAGTATTGGTATTAGCTCTTCTTTGAAAATCTGTTAGAATTCTGTGCTGAAACCATTTGGTCCTGGGCTTTTTTTGGTTGGAAGATTTTAATGACTGTTTCTATTTCCTTAGGGGTTATTGGTCTATTTAAATAGTTTATCTGGTCTTGATTTAACTTTGGTATATGGTACCTATCCAGAAAAGTGTTTATTCCTTTTAGAATTTCCAATTTTGTGGAGTACAGGTTTTTCAAATATGACCTGATGATTCTCTGTATTTCCTCATTGTCTGTTGTTATGTCTTCCTTTTCATTTCTGATTTTGTTTATTTGAATGCTCTCTCTCTCTCTCTTTCTGCCTTTTGGTTAATTTGGATAAGGGCTTGTCTATCTTGTTGATTTTCTCAAAGAACCAACTCTTCACTTCATTGATTCTTTTTATTGCTCTCTTTGTTTTTATTTTATTGATTTCAGCCCTCTATTTGATTATTTTCTGGCATCTATTCCTCCTAGGTGTCTTTGCTTCTTTTTGTTCTAGAGCTTTCAGGTGTGGTGTTAAGTCGCTAGTGTGGTGGTATTGTGTTCCCCAAAATATTGTGCACCTTAATAAACTTATCTGGGGTCAGAGACAGAACAGCCACTAGATACAAAGGTTAGAAAATGGTGGCACTCACACCTTTAATCCTAGCACTCCAGAGGTAGAAATCCCTCTGGATCTCTGTGAGTTCAAGGCCACATTGGAAACGGCCAGACATGGCGACATAGAAAGCAGAAAGGTATATAAGGCATGAGGACCAGAAACTAGTAGCATTTGGCTGGTTAAGCTTTTAGGTTTTGAGCAGCACAGTTCAGCTGAGAGCCATTCGGATATGAGGACACAGAGGCTTCCAGTCTAAAGAAACAAGATCAGCTGAAAAGTTGGTCAGGTGAGATTAGCTGTGGCTTGTTCTGTCTCTCCAACCTTCTAGCATTTCACCCCAATAACTGGCCTCAGGTTTGGTCTTATTAATAAGAACTTTTTAAGAATCCTGCTACATGCTAGTGTGAGCTTTCACCATCGTCTTTATGTGGGCATTTAGTGCTATGAATTTTCCTCTTAGCACTGCTTTCATAGTGTCCCATAAATTTGCGTATGTTGTACATTTATGTTCATTGAATTTTAGGAAATCTTTAGTTTCTTTCTTCTTTGACCCATTGGCAATTCTTTTGGGAATTATTCAGTTTCCATAAGATTGTAAGCTTTCTGTAATTTTTGTTGTTGTTAAAATCTAACTTTAAGCCATGGTGGTCTGATAAGACACAGGTTATTCCAATTTTTTTTTTGTATCTATTGAGATTTGCTTTGTGACCAAGTATGTGGTCGGTTTTAGAGAAGGTTCCATGGGGTGCTGAGAGGAAGGTATATTCTTTTGTTAGGGTGGAATATTATGTAGATATCTATTAAATCCATTTGAGTCATAATGTCTATTAGTTCCCTTATTTCTTTGTCAAGTTTCTGTCTGCCAGACCTGTCCATTGGTGAGAGTGGGTTGTTGAAGTCTCCCACTACTAGTGTATGGGGTTTAATGTGAGAATTAAGCTTTAGTATGTTTCTTTTACAAATGTGGGTGCCCTTGTATTTGGGGCATAAATGTTCAGAATTGAGACTTCATCTTGGTGGATTTTCCATGTGATAAATAAGTAATATTTTTCCCAATCTCTTTTGATTGATTTAGTTTGAAATCTATCTTATTAGATATTAGGATAGTTACACCAGCTTGCTTCTTAAGTCCATCTGATTAGAAAGTCTTTTCCCAGTCTTTTACTCTGAGGTAGTGTCTGTCTTTGAAGTTGAGGTGTGTTTCCTGTATGCAGGAAAAGGATGGATCCTGCTTTCATATCCATTCTGTTAGCCTGTGTCTTTTTATAGGTGAGTTGAGAACTTTGATATCAATGAATATTAATGACCAGTGATTGTTAATTCATATTATTTTGGGGTGGTAATGTTGTATGTTTCTGTTCTTTGGTATTTGTTGGTATGGGACTATCTATTGCCTGTGTTTTCATGGGTGCATCTAACTTCCTTAGGTTGGATTTTCCTTGTTGTACTTTCTGTAGGCCTGGATTTATGGAAAGATATTGTTTGAATCTGGTTTTATCATGGAATATTTTGTTTACTCCATATATGGTGTTTGAGAAATTGGCTGGGTATAATAGTTTGAGTTGGTATGCATGGTCTCTTAGTGTCCACATAACGTCTGTTCTGGACCTTCTGGCTTTCAGAGTCTCCATTTAGAAGTCAGGTGTTATTCTGATGGGTCTGCCTTTATATGTTACTTGGCCTTTTTCCTTTGCAGCTCTTAATGTTTTTTCTTTATTCTGTATGTTTAGTGGTTTGATTATTATGTGTCAGGGGAACATTTTTTGGATCCAGTCTATTTGGTGTTCTGTAAGCCTCTTGTATCTTCATAGGCATTTTCTTCTTTAAGTTGGGAAAGTTTTCTTCTATGATATTGTTGAATATGTTTTCTGTGCCTTTGAGGTGGTGTTCTTCTCCTTATTCTGTCCCTATTATTCTTAGGTTTGATCTTTTCATCGTGTCCCAAATTTCCTGAACGTGTTGTTTTATGATTTTATTGGCTTTAGTGTTTTCTTTGACTGATAAATCTATTTCCTCTATCGTATCTTCAATGCCAGAGATTCTCTCTTCCATCTCTTGTATTCTGTTGGTTATTCCTGCATCTGTAGTTCCTTTTTGTTTATTCAGACTTCCATTTCCATCATTCCCTAAGTTTGTGTCTTTGTTGTCTTGATTTCAGTTTTCAAGTCTTGAACTGTTTCCTTCACCTGTTTAATTGCGTTTTCTTGACTTTTCTTAAGGGATTTGTTTATTTCGTCCATTTTTTTTGTTTGTTTGTCTTTTCCTCAATTTCTTTAAGGGAATGTTTCATTTCCTCTTTAAAGACCTCTATCATTGTCTTACAGTCATTTTAAGGTCAATTTCTTTTTTTTCTGCCTTGGGATGTTCAGGTCTTGCTGACGTAGAACCATTTGGTTCTTAAGATGCCATATTGGTCTTTATGTTGTTGACTGTATTTTTTGCACTGGAATCTACCCATCTCTTTCTTCTCTTGGTGCAAGAAGTGTCTGTGTCTTGGGAGTCCAATAGATAATCTTGATCCAGTGGGAGCTCTTGGTCTAATCATGGTTCTTGGTCCAATTGGTGCTGATGGACTGTGTGTCTCAGAGAGCAGCTCTTAGTCAAATTTGTGCTGGCGGGCTCTGTCTCAGGGAGCAGCTGCAGTCTGGGAGCGTGGGTGGGGTTTGGAGAGGTGGGGCTTGTGGGTTGCAGGGTTTGGTGGAGGATGGTAGTAGTCTGACCTGTCTACAGAAGACCTGCCTGCTAACCTGAAACTGGGACTGTAATGGGGTTTGGTGTGGAAGCACAGCTTTGTGTCCCTGGGCCCAAAGCCTAGAGGCTGGGGTGTTTGGCTATGAGGACAAAGACTCACCTCTTATTCCATTCAGTGCTCGCAGGCTCTGTTACTTTGCTCTTTCATGCTGACTTGAGTAGGTGCTTGTGCCAAAATTCAATTAAATATATATGTAAAGCTTTCACTTGATAAAATGATATTTCTCTGTAATTTTTATTTGCATTTATCAGATAGCTAAAGTTATTGAGCATTTTTTTCCATGTATGTGTTGGTCCCTTCTATTTCTTCTTTGGGGAGCTAGATATTCAGAGCATTTGTCTCTTAAATAATGTATTTATCAGTGTGTGTGTGTGTGTGTGTGTGTGTGTGTGTGTGTGTGTGTGTGTGTGTGTTAGAGAGAGAGAGAGAGAGAGAGAGAGAGAGAGAGAGAGAGAGAGAGTTTTAGACACAAGTGTGTCACAGCACATATGTGGATGTCAGAGACCAACTTTCAGAAATCAGTTCTCTCCTTTCGCTATGGGTCCAGGAATTGAACTGAGATCATCCTTTTTGCACACAAACATCATAACCTGCTGAACTATCTTCAAAGTTCTCCTTTGCCACTTTTTGATTGGGGTGTTTGGGGCTGCTGTTGTTGTTCTCATTTTAGTTCTTCATGTATTCTGTATATCATTACTCTGCAAAAAAATTGTCTATCAAAGACTTCTCAAATTTTATAGGACGGTTTTTAAGATTTTCTTTTTATTAGTGTTTGTGAGTGTGTGTGTGTGTGTGTGTGTGTGTGTGTGTGTTTGTCTGTGTCTGTGTCTGTAAGCATGTGCATGTAAGTGTCTGTTTATGCCAGAAGAGGAAGTCAGAAGCCACCTGACATGGGTGTTGGGAACTAAACTCAGGTCCTGCGGAAGAGTAAGATAGCATCTGAACTATCTTTCCAGCCACACTTGATGATTCAACATTGTTTCTCTTCCTGAAGAACTTGTTGAATTTTGTTATCAGTGTGTCCATTCTTAGTTTTGTTTTCTGTCCTTTGGAATTATATTCTGGAAATAGTTTCCTTTGCTAACATCTTGAAGTGCTTTCTCCATCTTTTCATATAATCTCAGAGGTTCATGTATTATGTTAAGGTCTTGGGCCCATTTTGAATTGATAGTCATATAGGGTGAGAGATACAGATTGGTTTTAATCTTTTACATGTAAACATCCAGTGTTTGTAGCACCATTCATTGAAGAGTCTGTCCTTTCTCCAAGGTTTAGATTCTGCAAATTTGCCATAATTAGTTAATTGTAGCTGTTGGTGTCTTATATTCTATTTTACTGTTTGCATGTCTGTATTTAAGCCAGTTCATGATGTTCTTGTTATTACAACAACACGGTATATTTTGAATTAAGTGTTGTGATAATGCCAGCATCATTCATTTTCTTCAGGATTCCTTGGTTTTTCAAGATCTTTTGTGCTTACATATGAATTTTAATATTGTTTTTTAATGGTGATGAAGAATGTCATTACTGTTTTGATAAGGTTGCAATGAATTTGTAAATCACTTTCAGTATTATGCCCATTTCCACAATAATAGTCCGCAGATCAATGGTTATTGGCTATTCCAGGGCTCCATAATTTAGTATCTTCAATATATTTTACAATCTTTAATAATTTTCATTGTAGATGTATTTCACCTCTTTGGTTAGGTTTAATACTGTTTCTCATTTAATTGACATACTATTATCATTAGGATGGTTTCCTTGATTTCTTTTTCATTGGTACATAGAAAATCTACTTTTTGTATATTTTTTTAATACAGCTAGTTTGCAGAATTATTTTTATCAGTGACAAAATTCTTTTAGTAGAAAGTATTCTAAGTACAGAATATCTGTTGAAGGGGATACTTTTATTTATCCCATTCATATTTGAATCCATATCATATCTTTATTTCTTTTTCTTATTGATAAAACTTTTAAACACCATGTTGAATGAGTACAAATATTTTTTATATTATATATACTAATCAGTTTCACCTCCCTCATCTCCTTCCAAATTCTCCCAACTTTCCCACTCATCTAACTCCATGCCTTGCCTTCTTTCTATTTCTCTTTAAAAACAAAGCAAAAGCAAACAAACAAACCAGAGAAGCAAATAAAACTGAAAAGAAAACAAAGAAAAAGCATAAGAAACATACACACATGTAGATAAAATTCTAAACAGTCTTATTAAATAAGAAACACAGAGCCAAATACAGAGTTAAAGCCAAAGAGATCAGAGCAAGGGCCACCTAGCTTTAGCTTACCACCAGCAGTAGCTTCCCCCCAGAGAGACCTTCTAATGTCTGACTTGTGTTTTTATTGCTTTCCTTTTCTGCTTCCTCATTGGCTCTAAGCCCAGCCACATGACTTCCTTGTCACTGCCTGTCTATACAGACCTCCTGGTGTCTGTGGTTGGTACTGAGATTAAAGGTTCATGTCACCATGCTTGGTTGTGTCCTTGACCACACAGAGATTCTACCTGCCATGTGATCAGATTAAGGGTGTGGGCTACCACTGCTGGACTTCTGCTTAATGGCTTGCTTTTACCTCTTATCTCCAGGCAACTTCATTAACATACAAATAAAATCACATTTCAGCACAAATAAAATATCACTGTACATGCGTGTAGCTGGGGTTTTCCTGTGTCCACCGGGCTCCTGCAGTCGATCAGACCCAATTAAACATATAGAGACTTATATTACTTATAAAGTATATGGCCATGGCAGGCTTCTTGCCATCTAGTTCTTATATCTTAAATTAACCCATTTCTATTAATCTATAAGTTGCCATGTGGCTTGTGGCTTACTGGTACTTTTACATCTTGCTTCCTCTGTGTCTGGCTGGTGACTTCTGACTCCAACTTCCTTTTCCCAGAATTCTCTTCTCTGCTTGTCCTGCCTATACTTCCTGCCTGGCTACTGACCAATCAGCATTTTATTTATTAACCAATCAGAGCAACACATTCACAGCATACAGAGCAATATCTACAGCATACACATAACCACAAAACCCACAAAATCAGAAACCATATATACAAGCAAATAAGATTTTATATACAAGGACCAATAAGATTTAAAAATGTCCAAATCAATAGGAGACAAAATAGCATTGAGTTCCTTTTTTTAATTATTAATTTTTTTTAATTTATTTTACATATCAACCACACTTTCTCCTCCCTCCTCTCCTCCCATTCCTTTCTCCCACCTCCCCCCCGACCATCCACTCTTCAGAAAGGGTAAGACCTCCCATGGGAGTAAACAAAGTATGGCATATCAAGTTGAGGAAGAACTAAGCTCCCCCCACTGCATCAAGGCTGAGTGAGGCATTCTACCATAGGGAATAGGTTCCAAATAGGCCAGCTCATGTGCCAGGGACAGATCCTGATCCCACTGCTGGAGGCCCCACAAACAGACCAAGCTAAACAACTGTCACATACATACAGAGGGCCTAGGTCGGTCCCATGCAGGCTTCCTAGCTGTTGGTCAAGAGTCCATGAGCTCCCATGAGCTTGGGTCATCCGTCTCTGTGGGTTTCCCATCATGTCTGGACTCTCCTGGCTCTTACAATTCCTCCTCCCTCCCTTCAACAGGACTCCTGGACTCAGCCCAATACTTGGCTATGGATCTCTGCAACTGCTTCCATCGGTTACTGAATGAAGGTTCTATGATGACAAATAGGGTAGTCACCAATCTGATTACAAGAGAAGGCCAGTGCAGGCACCTTCTCCAGTGTTTCTAGGAGTCTTAGCTGGGTTTATCATTGTGGATTCCTGTTTGATTGGGTTTTTTTTCTTGGTTTTCTTGTCTTTATTTAAGGGATTTATTGATTTCTTCCAATTTTTTGTTTGTCTTTTCCTCCATTTCTTTTAGGAAAATTTTCATTTCCTCTTTAAGGGCCTCTATCATCTTCATTAAGTTATTTTTAAGGTCATTTTCTTATGCTTCATCTGTGTTGAGATGTTCAGATCTTGGTACTGTAGAATCACTAGATTCTGGTGGTCCCCTATTGCTCTTTATATTGTTGAATGTATTCATACACTGCCCTTTACCCATCTGGGTTTGGGATAGTTATAGATACAGGTGTTGATTCTTGTGATGTCTTTGTTGGATGAGTCTTTTGTTCTTTGATTGTCTATTTCCTTTATTGTCTTTCATCCTGAATGGCCAAAGGTTCTTGCAATTAGCTGGTTGTCAGGTCAAGTAGGATTGTCTCAGCTGAGGTTTGTGGGGTTTGGATGCCTAGATCCAGCATATCAACCAGTTCTCCTGGCTGGTGTGGGCTTTATTTGTGCCTATGGGCTCTGTTCTAACAACTGGTGTGGTTTGCACCTGTGCCTATGGAGTCTGCTCTTCCAACTGGTGTAGATTTTGCCTGTGCCTGTTCTTCCAACTGGTGTGGGTGTGGGTGACACTTGTGCCTGTAGGATCTACTGATGTTGCTGGAGAGGGCTGCTCTTCTTCCAAATGGTGCAGGTGGTGCTTTTGCCTCTAGGGGCTGTTGACTTCGTGGATGATGATTGGCCAAGGAGAAGATGATGGGTGCTGGATGAACTTGGTCAGCAGAGTAGGTCTTGCAGGTTACAGGGTTCAATGGGTGGTGGTAGTTTTGGAACTGCCTGCCTGCAGGACTCTTACCTCTCATTGAGTTCATTTTGTGTTGGCATCTATTGCTGGATATAGGGCTTATCCTTAAGTGTGGTTTGTATACCCCGTGAGACTCCATTGAAGAAAACTATTTTTTTCTTTTCCAAGATGTTGTCAATTGGTTATAGCCTCTTGGTTAGAGATGGGAGCTTCTGTCATCTTCCCCTATTGGTGTTGGAACCAATACGGGCTCTGTACATGCTGCCACAGTCTCTGTGGATTCATATGTGTATCAGTACTGTTGTATCTGGAAGAATCCTAGGGTCATCCACCATTTCTGGCTTTTAATATCTTTCTGTCTCCTCCTTGCATAACTCCCTGAGCCCTCAGTGGAGGAGTTTGATGATGATATCCAATTTAGGACTGAGTGTTCTGAGGCCTCTTTCTCTTGGCACATTGTCCTGTTGTGGGTCCCTAGAGTAAGAGGATATTTCTCTGATGGTAGCTGAGAAAGACACTGATCTATGGCAGAATGTCTTTAGGAGTCATTTTGTTGATATGTTCCGTTATCAGGACAGAAATATTTTGTTTTCCTCTAGGCCCATGGCCTATCTAGTCTCATATTTTTAGCCACACAGGCAGTGTGAGGCATGAGTTCCATCTCACAGAGTAGGCATAAAAATGAATCAGGTAGTAAGTAGTTGGTTACTCTCACACCATTTTTGCCACTATTGCAGCAATATACCTTACAAGCAGGTCACCATCATAGATCACAGGATTTGTAGTTGGGTTAGTAGTTAATCTTTTTCTTCTGGTAGCACGCAGAGTACCTTGCAGTACTATGAACACTAATTAGTAGAGGTGAAGGCTCTAGTAGACCCTAGCTCAACTTCTCTGTGTTCAATGAGATATATGTGTTGTCTTTAGCAATAGGGACTTTACCATCAGTTTATAGAGAGCAACCCTGGCAATAGCCAGAGTTGTTTGGGGATTTTCATGTGGCTCCTTTGGCCAACTACTCAATTCCTGGTATTAGTGGTTTCACTTTGTGGTGAAAGATGTAGCTTGCTGCTTTGTTCTGAATGTCCTTTCCCATACAGTAGCTTTGTAGTTTCATGAGGTCCCATTTGATAATTGTTGGTCTTAGTGCCTGTGCTATCGGCACCCTGTTCATAAAGTCTTTTCCTGTGCCAGTGAGTTCAAGACTATTTCCCACATTTTCTATTATCATATTCAGGGGTTCTGACCTTATGTTGAGATCCTTGTTCCATTTAGAGTGGGGTTTTGTACAGGGTGGTAACTATGGATCTACTTGCATTTTTCTATGTGAAGCCATCAAGTTTGACCAACACCATTTGTTGCTTTCTTTTTTCTAGTGTGTATTTCTGGCTTCTTTGTAAAATAATGGGTGTCCATATGTGTATGAATTTATGTCTGGGTCTTCAATGTAGTTACATTCATAAATATGTCTTTTTTTAATACCAATACTATGCTGTTCTTATTACTATAGATTTATAGTACGACTTTTGAGATTGAGAATGGTGAATTTAAAGAAAATGCTTTAAATATTTTTTCTCATTCAATATGATATTATTTGTCATATATATCATGTATTATGTTAGGTATGATCTTTCCATTCTTAGTTTATTTGGATTTCTTAATGTGAATGGATATTTAATTTTGTCAAAGACATTTTCTATAACTATTGACATGATCATGTGATTTATGCTTCATCATACTTGTATTGCATTTGTTTATTGGTCAAACTACCTTTGCATTCCTTGAATGCAAGCAACTTGATCATGGTATATGCTCTTTATAATGTGACTTGTAAGTAATCTATTAAGGATCTTAGACTTACATTAATCAAATATATTGAACTTGGGTTTCTCGTTTTTTTTTTTAATGTGGTTATCTGGTTTTGGTATCAAGGTACTACTGGCTCTTTTTAATGAGTTTAGAAATACTGTTTTTATTTCTGGTTTATAGAATGGTTTGGTGAGTACTGATTGTGGTGGTATTGTGTTCCCCAAAATATTGTGTACCTTAATAAACTTATCTGGGGTCAGAGAACAGACAGCCACTAGATACAAAAGGCTAGAAAATGGTGACACTCACACCTTTAATCCTAGCATTCCAGAGACAGAAATCCTTCTGGATCTCTGTGAGTTCAAGGCCACATTGCAAAGGCCAGGCATGGTGACACACGCCTTTAATCCCAGAAAGTGAGCCTTTAATCCCAGGGAGTGGTGGTAGAAAGCAGAAAGATTTATAAGGTGTGAGGATGAGAAACTAGAAGCATTTGGCTGGTTGAGCATTTTGGCTGGTTAAGCGTTCAGGCTTCTAGCAGCAGTTCAGCTGAGAGCCATTGGGATGAGGACACAGAAGCTTCCAGTCAGAGGAAACAGGACCAGCTGAGGAATTGGCAAGGTGAGATAGCTGTGGCTTGTTCTGTCTCTCTGATCTACCAGCATTGACCCCAATACCTGGCTCAGGTTTGATTTTATTAATAAGACTCTTTAAGATTCACGCTACAACTGATGTTAGTCCTTTAAAGGTATAATAAAAATCTAGATTGGGTGTTTCTTTGTTGAAATACTATCCATTCTTCAACATTGATTAATGTTAAGTTTTCTATTTGTATTTTGTACAGGCTATTGTTTTTTTTGGTAAGTCATATTTATTAAAGAATTTATCAGTTTCGTCTAGACTTTCAAGTTTATAATATATACTTTTTCAAATTATTTTCTAATTATCATTTTAATTTTTGCATAGTATTTGCCATATCTTTTATTTTCACCTATAGTTTTGTTTTTGTTATTTTTAATCTTTTTGTTTAATTTGCATTGAAGATTTAAAATTTTGCACATTCAAAGAATTACCTCTATTTTACTTCATCATTTGTATCATTATCTTATATCTGTTTCTTATGTTTCTGCCTGTTTTTTTACTTGTTTTCTTTAGATTTGGAACTTATTTGGTTTCTATTTTATAAGACATTGGTATTCATCATTAGGTTATTTGGTGTATCAAGATGTATCCATGTTTTCTGGTAGCCATTGTTAGTATCTCTTTTTTAAATTATTCATTTTATTTTCTGAGGTTATAGTATCATATATACATATATACATATGTATGTATATATATATATATTCCCCCTTCCATTTCTTCCCTTAAAAGTCTCCCATTTACTCATTCCTCTCTTTCAAATTCATAGCCTCTTTTTTTCTTTAATTGTTACATACATATTTTTATGTACATATATGTACTTAAATAGATAAATATACTCTTCACAGTCAGTATAATTATGTGTGTATGTGTTTATTTTTTCAGTGCTGACAATTTGGTATTGGATAAAACACTGGTGTGCTCTTCTCTCAGGAAGACTATTTTTCCCATTCTCAGCACTCATTAGTTGCCTAGAGTTTTTGAGTAGGTCAAAGCCTCCTAGGATTTTCACCATCAATTTTAGCATGTCTATTGTTGTTGTTGTCCCTTTTCCACTCATGTTTAGGCAGTGTTATTGGAGGTACTCTATGGGTGTAACTTCTGACATTCCTGGAACAAACACTCTCACAGCAAATTTCCTGATCCTCTGGTTTTTACAAACTCTCTACCCCATCTTCTGCAATGTTCCCTGAAGCTTAGGTGAGAGTGTTTTGTAGAGGTATCCACTGGGGCTTGGCTCCACACCTCTGCATATTATTGATTGTGATTCTCTGTAGTTGTTTCCATTTATTGCAAAGAGAATTTTTCTTGATGAGGGATGAAGTCTACAATTATCTGTGGGTATAACAACAAATGTTTATAGAGTATGGTTAGGGTTTATACTAGTCCGGCAAAGTGGTGGTTGTAGGTTCTTTTCCAAGATCTATGATTTTACTAGCCTGGAAGTTGTCCAGGTTTCCAGTACCAGGCATGATTTAGCTCTTGTTGAGTGCTTTTTAAATTGAATTAGAGAGCAGTTGATTACCACCAAAGTAGTATGCATGCCACTACTGAACCCTTAGGCTTATGGACATTGTTGTCATAACTGGATGGAGCCTATTGGTTGCTTCAATTTTTTGAAAGCTTGCATTATAGCTTCTGATACCATGAAAGCTAAGACCATGGAGGAAGTTTCAGAACAGTTCCAGTTAAGGGGCCTCTGGGCTGTGTGTCTGTAGTGCATAGTATCTTCAGCAATGGACACGTACCTTCAAACCTTGTCGGGCCTGCAAGGGCAATAGCAATTAATTGTAATGTTTTGGAAACCTCCTGGACAACCTTAACCAACAACTCAAAGAAGCCTTCTCATTCGTGATGTTGGGGTTTTTGTTAGATGATACTTGACTCTTGGAGGGAATATTATCAACCCAGATGAGAAACTTTTATTTAAGCTGTATGTATGTATTTATCCACAGCCATACATATATTATAAGTTTTTTCTTTATATCATAGGTTGTTAATAGTAGGATTCCGTGTAACTTTTCCAGACACCCTTACTTTTTACTGTTATGTTACTCTCCTCTCCTGCACTTATCTCCATCTCCCTTCCCTAATTAAAGTCCCTCCCATTTTTCCCATTTCCTCAATCAGATCACTTGTACGCTGCTGTTACCTCACTATTGCTCCCATGCCAGGAATGATCTGTTTTTACTTTCCCTGTTTCTGAAGTTACTGCAGGTTATGTACTCACATTTGAAGATTTGGAGCTGGGAGTCTCAGATGAGTGAGAACGTGTGACATTTGTCTTTCTGTGTTTGGTTTACTTCACTCAGTACGTTCTTTTTAGTGCTATCCATTTACCTGCTAACTTCATGATTTCATTTTTTTACAGCTTTATAGTAGTTTTCATACTGTATATGTACTACATTTTCATTATGAATTCATCAGCTGAAAGACATTTAGTTTGTTTTCATTTCCTACCTATTATAACTACAGCTGCAATGAACATGGCTGAGCAAGTACCTATGGAGTAGTATGCCCAGTCCTTAGGGTATATGTCAAGGGGTGGTATAGCTGGGTCACATAGTAAATTTATTTTTAGCTTTTTGAGAATTCTCCACAATGATTTCCATAATCATTAGACCAGTTGCCATCCCACCGGCAGCGAATGAGGATTCTCTTTTCCCCAAACCGGTCCATCATTTATTGTCAGTTCTTTTGTTAATATTTGCCATTGTCTTTGTCGCTGTTCTATTGCTGTGAAGAGAAACCACCACCAAGGCAAGTCTTATAAAAGAAAGCATTTAATCGGTAGTTTGCTTAAAATTTCAGAGGGTTAATTCATTATCATCGTAGGCTTGTAGCCTTATCATTAAGCAAAAAAAAAAAATGTATTCAGTCCATCTTTAAAAATCCACACAGTCACTGGGCGGTGGTGGCACACGCCTTTAATCCCAGCACTCGGGAGACAGAGCCAGGCAGATCACTGTGAGTTCAAGGCCAGCCTGGTCTACAGAGCGAGATCCAGGACAGGCTCCAAAGCTACACAGAGGAACCCTATCTCAAAAAAAAAAAAAATCCACACAGCCTATCACAGTCTAAACACTATTTAAAAGTATAAAATTCAAAGTCTTTTCTGAGACTGACAGCAGTTGTTTAACTGGAACCCCCTGTAAAATCAAAAGCAGAAAACAGATCACATACTTCCAACATACAGAATATACAGTACCATTCCAGAAGGGAGAAAGGAGAATATAGTGAGGAAATACCAGAACAAACAAGAATGAAAGCCAGCAGGGCAAACTCAATTCTGCATCTCTCTGTCTGATGTCAAAGCACCCTTCAAATCTCCAACTCCTTTCATCTTTGTGGACTGGGGCTGCTTCCAGTCTGCAGCTCTTCTTGGTAGGTGTCCCACAACTCTGGCATTTCTAACAGCTCAGGGTCTCCAACACAATCCAGGCTTCGCCTTCACAGCTTCACTTAATGGCTTCTCTGGGACTCCATGCAGGGACACCCCTGACACATGCTTCACCTCAGTGGCTTTCCGGGAAATTCTACAACCTCTTTCTTGTATCTTTGACTCTAAAGCCAGAACTATATAGCCAAAGTTGCTAATTTCTGCTGCTTGCTAGGGCTGGAGCTTGGCTCCCTCCTTCCATTACATTGCATCAGCTTTCTAATGTTGTTGGCTTCCTTCACTGCTTAAGCTTTTTTAAAAATTCCTTTTTACAAATTGGAAGCTTAGGTTGGTGGGGTCTTGCCCTGAGATCACCAATCCCTTTATTACATTTAGCATCTGGCTTTTCTTTAAACATTTTGTCTCCTAAGCACAGAACTTAGCTCCATTACACTTCTGGAGCTCCATTTTTCCTCAAACTGTATATCTTGTATTTGTCTTTGTCCAGCTTTGCTGTGGGATGTTATCTATGCTATGAATGTATTGTTACGATTGATTGATAAAGAAAACGCTAATTGGCCAGTAGCCAGGCAGGAAGTATAGGCAGGACTAGCAGAGAGAAGAATGGGGGAACAGGAAGGTGGAGAGAGAGATGTGGCCAGCCACCATGAGGAGAAGCACGATATAAGACACCAGAGAGCCACATGGCAAGGTATAGATTTATGGAAATGGGTTAATTTAAGATATAAAAGCAGACAACAAGAAGCCTGCCACAGCCATACAGTTTATAAGGAATATAAGTCTCTGTGTGTTTACTTGGGGGATGCTAGTGGGAGAGATTTGCCCCAACTGCCAGCAGGCCAGGACACAGAAAAACTCCAACTACACAGCTTGCTACTTTTCATTACAGAAATGCGTAAGAGTGACTACTAATAACCATATGACACAGTCAATACTAGGCTGTCATGAAATCTCTTCCTCTAAGACTGTTAATCCAAAACTCTTCAATTTAGCCTCAGGCAGATTTTTAGGCAAGGGCAAAAGCCAGCTACATACTTTGCCAAAATATCATGAGTATTATCTAGCCCACTTATTCATGTTCTTCCCCTCTGAAACTTCTTGAGCTGAGACCCACAGTTCAAATCTCCCTCAGCACTATCTTCTATTCCCCTTCTAGGATAGTGCATTAAGCCCTACTTAAATTGTCAGTTGATTTTCTAGTCCAAATTCCCAAAGTCTTCCATATTCCTCTAAACAACAGCATGGTCAGAACTGTCACAAAAGTACCCCATTCCTAATACCAACTTCTGTCTTCGTTCTGTTGCTGTGAAGAAACACCATAACCATGGCAACTCTTAGAAAGCATTCAATTGTGGTCTTGCTTAAATTTTCAGAGGTTTAATCTATTATGATGTGGAGCATGTGCTTAGCAGTAGCTGAGAGCTATATTCTGATCTGTAGGCAGAGAGGTGTGAGAGAGAAAGAAGGGGAGTGGAGGTAGGGATAGAGGAAGAGGAGGGAGGGAGAGCCTGAGTCTATCATGGACTTTTGAAACCTCAAAGCCCACCCCCAGTGGCACACTTCCTCTTTCAACAAGGGCACACTTTCACCCACAAGGCTACATCTCCTAATCTTTCTAATCCTCAAATAGTGCCACTCTGTGATTACTAAGCATTCTGCTATATGAGCCTGAGGGACATTCTTATTCAAACTACCTCAGCCATTATGACTGAGGTAAAATGAAATCTTAAAGCTATTTTAACTTGCATTTCCCTAATTGCTAAAGATGATGAACATTTTTAGGGGGCAGGGGATTTTTCTTAGAGATTTTTTGCTGTTGAAAACTCTCTGTTCAGGTACCAGGTCCATTTTTTAAATGTGTCATTTATTTTAATCTGTTGTTAGGGGTTTTTGGTCTTTTGTCTTTTGGGAGGCCCGCCACCCAGCTCCCAAATAAATTCACACATGGAGGCTTATTCTTAATTATAAATGCTTGGCCTTGGTTTAGTTTCTTGCCAGCTTTTCTTAACTTAAGTTATCCTGACTACCTTTTGCCTCTGGGCTTTTCCCGTTCTCTTACTTCCACAAATCTTTCTCTTATTCCGTGGCTAGCTGGTTGTGTCGCCAGGTGGCTGGCCCCTGATGTCCTCCCCTTCTTTGGCTCCTTCTAGATCTTAGATCCCTCCTCTCAGTTTTCTTTTTCTATATATACTCTCTGCCTGCCAGGCCTGCCTATCCTTTCTCTTGCCTTGCTATTGGCCAGTTCTTTATTAGACTATCAGATGTTTTATACAGGCACAATAACACAACTTCACAGAGTTAAACAAATGCAATACACCTTAAAATATTTTACTATATTAATCTTTGTCTTTTGAGTTATTTATATGTTCTGGATATTAATTCTCTGTCAGATGCATAGCTGATAAAGAGAATCTCCCATTCTATGGCCTTATTCTTCACCTGGTTGATTGTTTCTTTTTTGGTACAAAAAAAGTTTTTGTTTTACTTGTCAATTGTTGACCTTAATTCTTTGACAAATGAAATCCTATTCAGAAAGTCCTTTCCTACACCTATATCATGTAGAGTACTGCCTATTTTTCTTCTAGTAGTTTTAGTGTGTCATGTTTCATGTGTAGCTTTTTGATCCACTTGGAGTTAGTTTTTGTGCAAAGTGATATATAAGTGCCTAATTTCGTTCATCTATATTTGTACACCCTGTTTCCCAGTTCCATATGTTGAAGATACTTTCTCCTCTCCTGCTTATGTTTTTGGCATCTTTGTCAAATATTAAATGGCTGAAGTTACATGTATTTATGTTTGAGTTTTCAATTTTGTCTAGATGGTCTACTTTTTTATGTCAACACCATATTGTTTTTATTACTATGGCTCTGTAATATGTCTTAGTCTTGAATTGTAATCCAGCATTGTTCTTTTTGCTCCAAATTGTTTAGCTATATGGAGTCTTTTCTTGTCTTTATGAATTTTCAGATAGCTTTTGTTTTCTATTTCTGTGAAGAATGAAGATGGAGATTTTGATTGCGATTGCATTGAATATGCAAAAGCCTTGATAAAATGGTCATTTTCACAATATTAATGCTATCAGTTCGTGAACAAGAGATGTTTTTCCATTTTCTAGTGTCTTTCTCTCTTCAGAGGTTTAGTTTGCATTGTCAAAGTCCTTCACTTCTGTGGTTAGGTTTATTGTAGGTGTTTTATGTTCTTTCAGGCTACTGTGAATTGTAGTGTGTTCATGATCTTCTCTGTTTGGGTATAGAGAAGCTATTGCTTGATACATGTTGATTCTCTATCTTCCCACATTGCTGAACTTGATTATCATTTCTAATAGTTTTCTAATAGAATTTTTGGGATCTTTAATGAATATTATCATGTCATCTGCAAATAAATGTAGTTTGACTTCTTTCCTTATTTGTATCCCTTTGGTTCCTTTCTTTTGCCTCTAGTATTTCAAGCACAATATTGAAAAGAAGTGGGGATAATGAACAACTCTGTGTCATTCCTGGCTTCAGTCAAATTGCTTCAAGTTTTCCTCCATTTAGGATGATGTTAGCTATTGGTTTCTCATATATTGCTGTTATTATGTTGAGATATGATCCTTCTAGTCTTACATAAATATCGGTAGGATATTTATCATGAAGGCATTTGGATTTTGTCAAAGGCTTTTCTATATCTTTTGAGATGATCATGTGATTTTTGTGTTTAAGTCAGTTTATGTGGTATATTACTTTTATTGACTTTCTTAAATTGAACCATTTTTGCATTTCAAGGGTAAAGCGAACTTGGTCATTGTAAATAATCTGTTTAATACATATCTGTATTGTGTTTTCAAGTATCTTACTGAATATTTTTCAGTGGGTATTCATCTGGAATATTGGCCTATAGTTTTGTTTTTCTTGTTGTTGAATCTTTATCTGGTTTTACTATTAGAATGATACTGGTTTTGCAGTAGTAATTTAGGAGTGTTCATTCTTTTTCTACTTGTTAAAATATACTTTAAGAAGATTTGGATGTAGATCTTCTTTAAAGGTCTAGTAAAGTTCTGCTGTGAATCCATCTGGCCCTGGATGTTTTTTGAGCTGGAAGGCTTTTTATTACTATTTCAATCTTCTCATTTGTTATGGTTCTGTTTAGGTTGTTTGTTTCTTTTTGGTTTGCATGAATCTAGAAATATATCCATATCTTTTAGATTTTCCAATTTAATGGAGTACAGGTTTTTAAAGTGCTTCAATATACTATTCTGAATTTTCTTTGATATCTGTTCTAATGTTTTCCTGCTCATTTCTGATTCTGTTAATTTAGGCCCTCCCTTTATTTTGATTTGTAGGGCTAAGGGTCTGTCAATCGGATTTATCTTCTCAAAGTACCAGGGATTAAATTTGTCACTTCTTTATGTTGTTTTTATTGTTTCTATTTTATTGCTTTTTTGCTCAGACTTTTCTCATATCTTGCTGTCTGAGGGGTTAGGATTCAGTTTGGTCTTGTTCTTTCAATTTTTTGAGTTGTGTCATTGTCATTTGTTGTCCTGATTCTGACTTTCTAGTGTAGGCACTCAGAGCTGTAAACTTCCCTTACTGGACCATTTCCTCCATGTTCCAGAAGCATTTTTGTATTGACTTTTTATTTTCGTTTACTTCAAGGAAATTTTTTATTTATTTATTGATTTCTTCTTTTATCAATTCACCAGTCAGCAGTGAATTGTTTAACCTTCATGAATTTGTGTATTTACTATGATTTGTTTACCATCAGTTTTAAGTTTTATTACATTGTGGTCAGATGGAATACAGGAGTTATTTCAAACTTTTTTAATTCCTAAAGATTTGCTTTGTGTCCTAAAATATGGTCTATTTTAGAAAAGCTTCCATTTGCTGATGACTAGAATGTGTAATCTATTTGGTGTTTGAATGATTTATTCTGTAGATATCTGTTAAATCTATTTGATGTATGATATCAAATAATTCCAATGTTTCTGTTAATTTTTGTCTGGATGACCTGTCTTTTGGAGAAACTGAAGTATTGAAATCCCCCACTATTATGGATTAATGTTAATCTGTGCCCTTAAGTGGCCCTTAGTTTTAGTGGTCCCTCCCTATACTTCCTCCTTTCTCCCATTTCTCCACTCCATGTTTGGTCCTCATGTTCCAGTTCCTCCCTCCTTTGTCCATTCATAAACTATATATTTATTCCATTTCCCATTCCTAGGGAAATCCATCCATCTTACCTTGTCCTTTATTCTAAACTTAACCTCTGTCATTCTACAGATTACAGTTTGCTTCCTAAAGACTTAAGAGCCAACATCCACATATAAGCAAATACATACCATATTTGTCCTTTTGAATCTGAATTGCCTAACTAGGAATGATTTTTTTCTAGCTCCATCCATTTACCTGAGAATTTCACCATTTCATTGTTTAAACAGCTGAATAATATTCCATTGTGTAAACATACATTTTCTTTATCAATTCATCTGTTTACAGACATCTAGGATGTTTCCAATTTCTGGCTTTTATAAGTATAGAACATTAATAAACATCATTGAGCATGCTTTCCTACAGTGTGGTGAAGTATGTATGTTCAATCTTGTGCAATTTGTACTCCTACCATCAGTGGATGAGTCTTCTCCTTGCTCCACATCTTTGCCAGCATGAGGTGAGATACCCTTATTTTTTTTAAATCCTGTCCATTCTGACTGGTATAAGATGAAATCTCAAAGTAGTTTTGATTTGTATCCCTGATTACACACAATGTTAAACATTTCTTTAAGTGCTTCTCAGCCATTTGAGTTTCCTCTCTTGAGAATTCTTTACATTTGTACCCCATTTTTAATTGGGCTGTTTGTTTTCTTGATGTCTGGTTTTGTGAGCTCTTTATATATTTTGTATATTAGCCCTCTATCAGATGTGTAATTGGTAAAAAAAAAATTCCCATTCTGTAGCCTGCTACTTTGTCAAAATGATAGTGTCCTTTGCTATACAGAAAATTTTCAATTTCATGTGGTAATATTTGTTAATTTTTGTTCTTAGTGCCTTTGCTATCAATATTCTGTTCACCAAGTCCTTTTCTGTACCAATTAGTGCCAAAAAAGACTGTTCCTCACTTTCTCTTTTATCAGATTCAGTGTATCTGGCCTTATGTTAAGGTCCTTAATCAATTTGTGTGCAGGGTGGTAAGTATGGTTCTGTTTGCATGTTCTGCATGGAGCCATCAAGGATGACCAGTACTATTTGTTGAAGATACTGTCTTTTTTCCAGTGTACTTTTTTGGCCATGAGCATGGAGGAGAGTTCCATCTTCTTATATCTTCTTTAATTTCTTTCCAAAATGTCCTAAAGTTTTTTTTATTTATAAGTTTTTC
Source organism: Peromyscus eremicus (assembly GCF_949786415.1). Classification (NCBI taxonomy): domain Eukaryota; kingdom Metazoa; phylum Chordata; class Mammalia; order Rodentia; family Cricetidae; genus Peromyscus; species Peromyscus eremicus. The sequence continues at coordinate 79,790,104 of NC_081421.1, forward strand.
ATGTGCTTGGTTAGAGTTACTCCAAGATTTGGGGGGGGCGCTATTGTGAAAGATACTGTTTTCTGATTTCATTCTTAGTCCATTTGTCATTTGTATGTAGGAGGGCTACTGATTTTTAAGTATTAATTTTGTATCTTGCTACTTTGCTTAAAGTACTTCTCAGCTGTAGAAATTTCCTGGTATAATTTTTAGGGTCATTTTTGTATGTAATCAAATACAATACTTCAAATACAGATACTTTGACTTCTTTCTTTCTTATTTATATCCCCTTGATATCTTTCAGTTATCTTATTTCTCTAGCTAAAACCAAGTACTATATATTGAATATATGAAATAATGGAAGACCTCATCTTGTTCTTGATTTTAGTAAAAATGCTTTGTGTTTCTCTCCAAGTAGGTTGATGTGGGCTTCCTGTAAATCACCTTTATTATGTTGAGGGCTTGTATCCCTAGTGTCTCAAAGACTTTTATCCTGAAGTGTAACAAATTGCTAAATGGTCCTTTTATAAAAATAAAAAAAAAAACCAGAGTCTAATATTGGGGTAAATGCTGAAAGATCAGAGAGACAAAGGAACAAGCCGCCTCTTACCTCTAAGACTCCTCAGCGTGAAAAGCTGTCCTAAGCTGAAAGACTTTAGTTCCTGTCTCCCCTCGCCTTATATACATTTCTCCACCCACCCATATTATTTCCTGTCTCACCTTTCCTAGTGCTTGGATTAAAGGTATGTGACCCCCAAGTACTGGGATTAAAGGTGTGTGTACCACCACTACCTGGCTCTGTTTCTCTCCTAGACTGAGTCAATCTCCTGTAGTCCAGGGTGGCTTTGAACTCACAGAGAACCATGTAGGAGGAGTGCAATGATTAAAGGTGTGTGCCACCACTGCCTGGCTTCTGTGTTTAATCTGGTGGCTTGTTCTGTTCTCTTATCTTCAGGCAAATTTATTAGGGTACACAATACACCACCACACTGATGGGCTGTTTTTTGTTTTGTTTTGTTGTTGATGTTTGTCAAAGGCCTTTTCTGAATCTAATTTAATGATCATGTGTTTTTTTGTCTTTTAGTCTGTTTATATGGTGGATTACATTTGTGGATTTATGTATGTTGAATCGTTGCTGCATCTCTGGGATGATGATCTTAATGTGTTTTTGTTTTTATTTTGCAAGTATTGTATTATTCTGCATGTATGTTCACAATGTAGATTGGTCTATAATTCTGTTTTTTTTTCTTGAGTCTTTATATGGTTTAGGTATCAGAGTAACTATGGTCTCATAAGAACTGTGCAATGTTCCCTCTCTTTCTATTTTGCAGAGTAATTTGAGGAATGTTTGTGTTAATTATTCTTTAAAACTTTTGTAGAATTCTGCTCTAAATCCACCTGGCCCTGAGCTTTTCCTTGTTGGGAGACTTTTACTTACTGCATCTATTTCACTATAGATTATACATCTGTTTACATTGCTTTTCAGATCTTGACTTAAATTTGGTGGAGTATAAATTTTTAAAATATGTCCATATGATTCTCTAGATTTTCTTAGTGTCTGTTGTGATATCACCCTTTTTGTCTCTGATTTTATTAATTTGCATCTTTTCTCTGTGTAGTTGGAAGATTCTCTGGTCCCGCCCTGTCCTCAGCCACTCAGACCCCAATAAACATACAGAGGCTTAATATTATTTATAACTACTCGGCCATTAGCTCAGGCTTATTATTGACTAGCTCTTACACTTAAATTAACCCATAATTCTTATTTATGTTTAGCCATGTAGCTTGGTAACTTTTCTCAGTTCTGCCTTGTCATCTTGCTTCCTCTGTGTCTGGCTGGCAACTCCTGACTCAGCCTTCCTCTTTCCAGCATTCTCCTCTTCTGCTGGCCCTGCCTATGCTTCCTTCCTGGCTACTGGACAATCAGCATTTTATTAAACCAGCGTACAAGAGCATTATTCCACAGCATCTCGGTGTCTTTTAGTTAATTTGGCTAAGGGTTCATCAAACTCATTAATTTTTATCAAAATATCAACTGTTCATTCCATTGTTTTTTTTTTGTATTTTTGTTTGTTTCTAAATTATACTGATTTTTAACCTGAATTTGATTATTTCTTGCTATCTATTCCTTTGGGGTACTTTTTTTTCTTTTTGTTCTAGAGCTATTGAGTAGGATGTTAAGTTACTTATTTGATATTTCTCTGGATTTTCTGTTTTGTTTTATGTAGATACTTAGTATTATGAACTTACCCCTTTAGAACCACATTCATTGTGTCCCATAGGCTTGGGTATGTTGTGTTTTCATTTTTATTCAATTCCAGAAAGTATTTACTTCCTTTCTTAATGTCTGTCTTGACCCATTTTGTTGTTGTTTGTTTGTTTGTTTGTTTGTTTATTTATTTATTTATTTATTTTTATGTTTTTACATCCTGACCGCAGTTTCCCTTCCCTCCTCCCAGTCCCTAAGCCCCACCTCCACATCCACTCCTCCTCTTCTGTTTCACTTCAGAAAAGGGTAGGACTCCCATGGATATCAGCCAAATATAGTATACCAAGTTGCTGTGAGACTAGGCACCTCCTCTCCTATTAAGGTTGGACAGGGCAATCCAGTAGGAGGAAAGCATCCCCAAAACAGGCAACAGAGTTAGAGACAGCCCCTGCTCCCACTGTTAGGAGTCCCACAAGAAGAGCAAGTTACACAACTGTAACATATATGCAAAGGGCCTAGGTCTGTCCCATGCAGGCTTCCTGGTTGTTGTTTGAGTCTCTGTGAACATCTATGAGCCCAGTTAGTTAATTCTGTTGGTTTTGTGGTGATGTCTTTTCCTTGACCCCACTGGCTCCTACAATTCTTTCTCCCCCTCTTTTACAGGATTCCCCCAGCTCCACCTAATGTTGGCTGTGGGTCTACATCTGTTTTTATCAATTACCAGATGACTGAAGCCTCTCTGATGACAGTTAGACTAGGTACCAGTCTATGAGTGTAGCAGAATATCATTAGGAATCATTTCATTGACTTTTTTTTGTCAGTCATGTTTGGTTCTATCCTAGGTCTCTGAGGTATTGTACTTCTGAGTTTTGGCCCTCAGGGGTGAGCTCCCTTTCATGGTATGGATTTCAACTTGGGCCAGTCATTGGTTGGTCACTCCCACAATTTCTACACCACCTTTACCCCAGCACATCTTGTAGGCAGGACAAACTGTGGGTTGACTGTTTTGTGGCTGGGTTGGTATCCCAGTCCCTCAACTGGAAGTCTTGCCTGGTTACAGGATATGGCCAGTTTAGGCTTCATATCCCCCATTGCTAAGAGTGTCATCCTTATAGATTCCTGGGCATTTCCATTGCTCTAGGTTTCTAGCTCATAACAAAGATGCCCCCCCCACCAGATTCCAGTTGTCTCTCCAAGTATTCTCTTCCTCTATTCTCCCCCAACCAGATCCCTCCTGTTCACATCCCCACCCTCCCATCCAAACCCCTTCCCTTAGCAAATGGTGATGTCTAGACTATTTCCCCTTCACAGTGAGATTCATGTGTCCTCCCTTGAGCCCTCCTTGTTACTGGCTTAGGTCAGTCCCATGCAAGCTCTCTAGTTGTTGGTTCAGTTTCTGTGAGTCTATGAACCCAGGCTAGTTGATTTTGTGGGTTTTCTTGTGGTGTCCTTAGCCCCTTTGGCTCTCACAATCCTTCCTCCCTTTCTTCCAGATTCCTCAAGCTCTGCCTAATGTTTGGCTTTGGTTCTCTGCATCTGTTTCCATCAGTTGCTGGAGGAAGCCTCTCTGATGGCAATTGGGCTAGACACCAATCTATGACTACAGCAGAATATCATTAAGAATAATTTCATTGACTATTTTTTTGCCAGCCATGTTTTGTTGTATTCTAGGTCTCTGGATATCCAGCCTCTGAGTCCTGGCCCTCCAGGCAGTGTCAGGGATAGTCTTCCTCTTATTGTATGAGTTTCAAGCTTCACCAGTCATAGGTTGGCCATTCCCATAATTTCTGTGCCTCCTTTATCCCAGTATATCTTGTAGGCAGGGCAAATTGTAGGTTGAAGGTTATGTGTCTGGGTTAGGGTCCAGTCCATCCACTGGAAGTCTTACCTGGTTACAGGAGATGGCCAGTTCAAGCTCCATATTCCCCATTGCTAAGAATGGTAGCTAGGGTTACCCTCATAGATTCTCAGAGTTTCCATTGCACTAGGTTTCTAGCTCTTCCCAGAGATACCCCATACTCTAGCTGTCTTTCCCAGTACTCTGTCCCTTCATCCTGCCCTCACCTGATCCTTCCTGGTCCTAGCCAGTGCCCCCATCCAATCCTCCCCCACCATTCCACCTGTGATGTCTATTCTGTTTCCCCTTCACAGTCAGTCATATGCCCCCACTTGAGCCCTCCTTATTACTTCACTTCTCTGAGTCTGTGAATTGTAGCATGGTTATCCTTTAGTTTACAGTTAATATCCACTTATAACTGAGTACATACCATATTTGTCTTTCTGGGTCTGGGTTACCTTACTCAGAATGATATTTTCTAGTTCCATCCATTTGCCAGAAGATTTCATGATGTCATTGTTTTTAACAGCTGAATTATATTCCATTGTATAAATGTACCACATTTTCTTTATCCATTCTTCAGTAGATGAGTATCTAATTTGTACCAGTTTCTGGCTATTACTAATAAAGCTGTAATGAACATGGTTGAGCAAGTGTCTTTATGGTATGGTGGAGCACCCTTTGGGTGTATGCCCAGGAGTAGTATAGCTGGGTCTTGAGGTAGGTTGATTCCCAATTTTCTGAGGAACTGCCATACTGATTTCCAAAGTGGTTGTACAAATTTGTACTCCCATCAGTGTCTTAGATAGGGAATTGTTGTTGTGAAGGGACACCATGACAACTCTTCAAAAGGAAAAACATTTAATTGGTGTGGCTTACATTTTCAGAGATTTAATCCATTACCATCATGGCAGGACATGGCAGCATGTAAGCAGACATGGTGCTGGCTACAACTTGATCCAAATGAAACAAGAAGAAACTGTCTCACTGAGCGTGGCTTGTGCCAGACCTCAAAGTCTGCCTCCACAGTGACACACTTACTCCTACAAGACTACACCTACTTCAGCAAAGCCACACTTGCCATTAGTGCCACTACCTTCGGGGACTATTTTCTTTCAAACCAACACAACCAGCAGTGAAGGAGTATTCCCCTTGCTCCACATCCTCGCTAGCAGGAGGTGTCACTTGTGTTTTTGTTCTTAGCCATTCTGATAGGTGTAAGATAGAATCTCAGAGTCATTTTGATTTGCACTTTTTTGATAGTTAAGGATGATGAACATCTCTTTAAGTGTTTCTCTGCCATTTAAGATTCCTCAGTTGGACCAGTAGCACAGACACTGAGAGAAACAATCAATCAATGGGACCTCTTGAAACTGAGAAGCTTTTGTAGAGCAAAGGATACGGTCAACAAGGCAAAGCGACAGCCTACTGAATGGGAAAAGGTCTTCACCAACCCCACATCTGACAGAGGACTGATATCCAGAATATATAAGGAACTCAAGAAATTAGACATCAAAATGCCCAGCAGTCCAATTAAGAAATGGGCTATAGAACTAAACAGAGAATTCTCAACAGAGGAAACTCAAATGACTGAAAGACATTTAAGGAATTGCTCAACATCCCTAATCATCAGGGAAATGCAAATCAAAACAACTCTCAGATACCACCTTATGCCTGTTAGAATGGCTAAGATCAAAAACACTGAAGACACCTTATGCTGGAGAGGATATGGAGCTAGGGGAACTCTTCTCCACTGCTGGTGGGAATGCAAGCTTGTACAACCACTTTGGAAATCAATATGGTGCTGTCTTAGAAAATTGGGAATCCATCTCCCCCAAGATCCAGTTATACCACTATTGGGCATATACCCAAGGAATGCTCAATCATACCACAAGAGCACTTGTTCAGCTATGTTCCTATCAGCATTGTTTGTAATAGCCAGAACATGGAAACAACCTAGATGCCCTTCAACTGAAGAATGGATAAACAAAATGTGGTACATATACACAATGGAATACTACTCAGCAGAGAAAAACAATGACATCATGAGGTTAGCAGGCAAATGGATGGATCTAGATAAAATCATCCTGAGTGAGGTAACTCAGACTCAGAAAGACAAACATGGTATGTACTCACTCATAGGAGGATACTAGATGTGGAACAAGGATGACTGGACTGCTACTCACATCACCAGGGAGGCTACCTGGAAAACAGGACCCCAAGAAAGACACGGGGATCACCCAGTGACGGAGAAAAGGAAGAGATCTACATGAACAGCCTGGACATGAGTGGGGGTAATGAAGGGCGAGGGTCGAGGGAAAGAGAGCTTAGGGGAGTGGGAGATCCCAGCTGGATCAACAGAGAGGGAGAACAAGGAATAGGAGACCATGGTAAATGAAGACCACATGAGAATAGGAAGAAGCCAAGTGCTAGAGAGGCCCACAGAAATCCACAAAGATACCCCCATGACAGACTGCTGGCAATAGTCGAGAGACAGTCCGAACTGACCTACTCTGGTGATGGGATGGCCAAACACCCTAATTGTCGAGCTAGAAACCTCATCCAACTACTGAGGGATCTGGATGCAGAGATCCATGGCTAGGCCCCGGGTGGAGCTCTGGGAGTCCAATTAGTGAGGAAGAGGAGGGTTTATATGAGCAAGAATTGTTGAGACCAAGGTTGGATAAAGCACAGGGACAAATAGCCAAACGAATGGAAACACATGAACTATGAACCAATGGCTGAGGGGTCACCAACTGGATCAGGCCCTCTGAATGGGTGAGACAGTTGATTGGCTTGATCTGTTTGGGAGGCATCCAGGCAGTGAGACTGGGTCCTGTGCTCATTGCATGAGTTGGCTGTTTGAAGCCTGGGGCCTATACAGGGTCGCTTGGCTTGGCCTGGGAGGAGGGGACTGGACCTGCTTGGACTGAGTCTACCAGGTTGATCTCAGTCCGCGGGGGAGGCTTTGCCCTGGAGGAGATGGGAATGGGAGGCGGGCTGGGGGGAAGGTGAGGGGGGGCGGGAGGGGGGAGAACAAGGGAATCCGTGGCTGATATGTAGAACTGAATTGTATTGCAAAAAAAAAAAAAAAAAAAAAAAGATTCCTCAGTTGAGAATTCTCTCTTTAGATCTGTACCCCATTTTTTAAAATGGATTATTTGGTTTATTGATGTCCAGTTTCTTGAGTTCTTTATATATTTTGGAAATTATCCCTCTGTTAGATTTGGGGTTGATGAAGATCTTTTCACATTCTTTAGTCTGACTGTTTTGTCCTTTTGATGGTGTCCTTTGCATTACAGAAGCTTTTCAGTTTCATAAGGTCTCATTTACTAATTGTTGATCTTGGTGACTTTGTGATTGGTGTTCTGTTCAGGAAGTTGTCTCTTTTGCCAGTGCATTCAAGGTTATTCTCCACTTTCTCTTCTCTCAGGTTCAGTGTACCTGGTTTTATATTGAGATCTTGGATCCAACTGGACTTGAGTTTTGTACAGGGTGATAGATGTGGATCTATTTACATTCTTCTACATGCCAATATCCAGTTAGATCAACACCATTTGTTGAAGATGCTTTCTTTTTCCCAATGAATAATTTTGGCTTATTTGTCAAAAATCAGGTATCTTTAGGTGTATGGATTTATGTCTAGGTCTTCTATTTGATTCCATAATCAACCTGTCTGCTTTTATGCCTACATCATGAGATTTTCATTACTGTAGCTCTGTAGTAGACCTTGAAATCAGGGATGGTAGTACCTCCAGAACTTCTTTTATTATACAGGATTGTAGTAACTATCTTTTGTTTTTCCATATTGTTGGGAATCTTGCAGCCTAGTCTCAAATCAACATATGACTACCTGTCCATATGACTATGGGTTACCACAGAGCAAGGCACCTGTGGAAATGAACTCCCACTTGCTAAGGACCAGTAGTCCATGGGACAGTGTAGAAATTTGCAAAATTCATGCAGCTTGCAGGATCTTTTCTCTCTTATTATATTGGTGATTCTTTGGGTAGTTTTTAGTTTTACTTTGTCAGTCACACATGCAACAACTGTCATTTTTCTTGGAAATTCTGTTATTTCTCAATATTTTCCCCCTAAGATTCAACAGGGGGCTAATATTTCTCAGGTCTCTTATCTGGAATTACTAACTACAACTCCTAATCCTGGAAACTTTACTGACTGAATAGAGACAGGTACATATGAGAAAACAACACTTGGAACATTAACTATGTCTCACAGTTCTGGAAAGGAAAGTAAGGCATGCGTATACAGAATATGGGAAAAGACTCAGGAATACAAATAGTACCAACTGTTGGGAGTAAGTTCCTTGGACACCAAGCATATAGAATAAATGATAGCATCTAGTATGACCCAATGAAAAAAATGCAATATAAGATATGGAATGGAAAGATCTATTTTTTATCATACACAAAAACTTAAATTGGTGAAAGAAATGTGGTATAGTGAGATGGGGAAAGAGTGCTTTATGAAAGTCTGCCTTTTATAGACACATCAAGATATGGGACACTCTTGTAGAAAAGGGAACTGCATAAAAGCCTGTCTTGCAGAATGAAATAATTGTTTGATTTGAATATTGTTGTCCTTAAAGCATTGTACCCATGTCTATTACTTTTTAACTTTATAACTGCAAGTATCTGCCAGCTGACATAAATGCAGCAAGAGCAGGAAGTGTCTGGCTCGATATTTTGCAAAACTGATGAACTCTGTGTCTAGAATAAGGTTATGTAGAGGGTGGGAAAGGGTATTTAGGGAAGCATAAAGGGGGACAATGGGAACTTTTATAATGACTGTGATGTATTTCTTAAAATATGATGGATTCCTTAGAAGTAAAAAATAGGAGCTAATAATAAAGTTGTTCATGTAACTCTGGTAAGAAAAACTCTGTTTAAGTATAAATAAAGATGACTTGAGCTATTCAGTGCAATCCACTTGGTAGTCAGAAGTTTTCTTTACACCAACACCCATTACCTGTCTCAGGACCTGAACCTGAGCTGAAGCTGGACCCCAGCACCATATGAAGTTGAGTATTGTTCTTTCATTTTATATAAGAATTGTGTTGGAATTTTGAATGTAATTGCACTGAATCCATGGAATTCTTTTCATAAGATGGCCATTTTTACTATGTTAATCCATGAACATGGGAGAGCTTTCTATTTTCTGATATCTTCTTCAATTTCTTTCTTCAAAGACTTGAAGTTCTTGTCACACAGGTCTTTCACTTGCATGGTTAAAATTATACAAAACTATTTTATATTAATCATGGCTATTGTATTATATTGTATTATAATTTATTATTATTATTATAATGAAAGTTTCTGTTCATTTTACACACCAACCACATATCCCCCTTCCTCCCTCTCCCTGCTCCCCAACCTTCCCCCCAAACCTTCCCCCATTACCATCTCCTCCAAGTCAAGGTCTCCAATGAGGAGACTGCAGAGCCTAGTACATTCAGTTGAGGCAGTTCCAAGCACCCCCTCTCTGCACCAAGGCTGCACAAGGTGTCACACCTTAGGCACTAGGCTCCAAAAAGCCCACTCATGTACCATGGATAGATCCTGATCCCCCTGCCTGGGGACCCCCCAAAAAGTTCAAGGTAAACAACTGTCTTGCGTATCCAGAGAGACTAGTTCAGTTCTATGGGGCTCCACAGCTTTTGATCCACAGTTCATGGATTTCCACTAGTTTGGCTGGCTGTCTCTGTAAGTATTCCCATCATGATCTCAGTGTCCCTTGCTTATAGAATCCCTCCTTTCTCTCTCATCGAAGGACTCTTGGAGCTCTGCCTGGCGCTAGGCTGTGGATCTCTGCATCTGTTTCCATCAGTCACTAGATGGAGGCTCTATGATGACAATTAGGGTATTCACTGATCTGGTTACTGGAGTAGACTAGTTCAAGCACCCTCTCGACTATTGCTACTAGTCTCAGGTGGGGTGGTCTTCCTTATGGATTCCTAGAAAATTCCCTAGCACACTGTTTCTCCCTATTCCCATGATGTCTTCATTTATCATGGTATCTCTTTCCTTGCTCTCCCACTCTGTCCCTGTTCCAGCTTGAACCTCCCATGTCCTTATGTTCTCATCCCCCATTACTTGCCCTCCATTCCCCCCTACCCTCAGTTTGGTCATGTAGATCTCATCTATTTCTCCTTCACTGGGCTATCTATGTGTCCCTCTTAGGGTCCTCCTTGTTAGCTGGCTTCTCTGGAGCTGTGAGTTGTAGTCTGGATATTCTTTGCTTTACATCTAGTATCAACTTATTAGTGAGTACATACATGTTTGTCTTTCTGAGTCTGGGTTACCGCACTTTGGATGATATTTTCTAGTTCCATTCATTTGCCTGCAAATTTCATGATATCATTGTTTGTTTGTTTGTTTTTACTGCTAAGTAGTACTGCATTGTGTATATGTGCCACATTTCCTTTATCCATTCTTCAGTTGAGGGGCATCTAGGTTGTTTCCATGTTCTGGCTATTATGAGTAATGCTGCTATGAGCATAGTTGAACATGTGTTCTTGCGGTGTGGCTGAGCATTCCTTGGGTATATGCCCAAGAGAGCTATAGCTGGGTCTTGAGGTAGATTGATTCCCAATTTTTTGAGAAACAGCCATACTGATTTCCAAAGTGGCCTTACAAGTTTGCATTCCCACCAACAGTGGAGGAGTGTTCCGCTTGCTCCACATCCACTCCAACATAAGCTGTTTTCATTGTTTTTGATCATAGCCATTCTGACAGGTGTAAGATGACATCTCAGAGTCCTTTTGATTTGCATTTCTCTGATGACTAAGGATGTTGAGCAATTCCTTAAATGTCTTTCAGCCATTTGAGATTCTTCTGTTGAGAATTCTCTGTTTATCTGTAGCCCATTTTTAATTGGATGGTTCAGTATTTTGATGTCTAATTTTTTTCATTCTTTATATATTTTGGAGATCAGCCCTCTATCAGATGTGGGGTTGGTGAAGATCTTTTCTCATTCTGCAGGCTGTCGTTTGTCTTATTGACTGTCTCCTTTGCCCTACAAAAGCTTCTCAATTTCAGGAGGTTCCATTTATTAACTGTTACTCCCAGTGTCTGTACTACTGGTATTATATTTAGGAAGTGGTCTCCTGTGCCAATGCATTCAAGACTACCTACTTTCTCTTCTCTCAAGTTCAGTGTAACTGGTTTATGTTGAAGTCTTTGACCCATTTGAACTTGAGTTTTATGCATAGTGACAGATATGAATCTATTTGTAATCTTCTACATGTTGACATCCAGTTATGCCAGCACCATTTGTTGAATATGCTTTCTTTTTTCCATGGTACACTTTTGGCTTCTTTGTCAAAAATCAGGTGTTTGTAGGTGTGCAGATTAGTGTCAGGGTCTTCAATTTTATTTCATTTTCATTAGTCCACATGTTGGTTTTTATGCCTGTACAAAGCTGTTTTTTATTACTATAGCTGTATTGTAGAGCTTGAGGTCAGGGATCATGATGTCTCCAGGGATTGCTTTATTATACAGAATTCTTTTAGCTATTCTGGGTTTTTTTGTTTTTTCATATGAAGTTAAGTATTGTTCTTTCCAAGTCTGTGAAGAATTGTGTTGGGATTTTGATGGGGATTGCATTAAATCTGTAGAATGCTTTTGGAATGATTGCCATTTTTACTGTATTAATTCTACCTATCCATGAGCATGGGAGATCTTTCCATTTTCTGATATCTTCTTCAATTTCTTTCTTCAGAGACTTAAAATTCTTATCAGACAGATCTTTCACTTGCTTAGTTAGAGTACTCCAGGGTATTTTATATTATTTGTGGCTATTGTAAAGAGTGATGTTTTTCTGATTTCTTTCTCAGCCCATTTATCATTTTATATAGGAGGGCTAATGATTTTTTCTAGATAATCTTCTATCATGCCACATTACTGAAAAAGTTTATCAGCTGTAGACGTTCCCTGGTAGAATTTTTGGGTTGACATATGTATACTATCATATTGTCTGCAAATAGTGAAAGTTTGACTTCTTCCTTTCCAATTTCTATCCCGCTGATCTCCTTTTGTTGTCTTATTGCTCTACCTAGAACTTCAAGTACTATATTGATTAAATAGTGGGAGAGTGGATAGCCTTGTCTTGTTTCTGATTTTAATGGATTCACTTTGAGTTTCTCTCAATTTAATTTGGCGTTGGCTGTTGGCTTGCTGTAAATTGCCTTTATTAAGTTTAGGTATGTTCCTTGTATTCCTTATCTCTCTAGAACCTTTATCATCAAGGAGTGTTGGATTTTGTCTAAGGTTTTTTCAGCATCTAATGAGATGATCATGTGGTCTTTTTCTTTCAGTTTGTTTATCTGGTGTATTACCTTGAGAGATTTTCATATGTTGAACCATCTTTGCATCCCTGGGATGAAGCCTACTTGGTCATGGTGGATAATTTTTTTGATGTGTTCTTGGATTCGGTTTGACAATATTTTATTGAGTATTTTTGCATCAGTGTTCATGAGAGAAATTGGTCTGTAATTCTCTTTCTTTGTTGTATTTTTTGTGGCTTATGTATCTAGGTAACTGTAGCCTCATAAAAAGAGTTTGGCAATGTTCCTTCTGTTTCTATTTTGTGGAACAATTTGAAGAGTGTTGGTATTAGCTCTTCTTTCAAAATCTGGTAGAATTCTGCACTGAAACCATCTAGTCCTGGGCTTTTTTTGCTTGGGAGACGTTTAATGACTGTTTCTATTTCTTTAGTGGTTATTGGTCTATTTAAATAGTTTATCTTGTCTTGATTTAACTTTGGTATGTGGTACCTATCCAGAAAATTGTCCATTCCTTTCAGATTTTCCAATTTTGTGGAGTACAGGTTTTGAAGTATGACCTGATGATTCTCTGTATTTCCTCATTGTCAGTTGTTATGTCTCCTTTTTATTTCTGATATTTTTAATTTGGATGTTTTTTCTCTGCCTTTTGGTTAATTTGGATGTTTTTTCTCTGCCTGTTGGTTAATTTGGATAATGGCTTGTCTACCTTGTTGATTTTCTAAAAGAACCAACTCTTTGTTTCATTGATTCTTTTTATTGTTCTCTTTGTTTCTATTTTATTGATTTCAGCCCTCTATTTGATTATTTTCTGTCATCTATTCCTCCTGAGTGACTTTGCTTCTTTTTGTTCTAGAGCTTTCAGGTGTGCTGTTAAGTCACTAGTATGAGATTTCTCCATCTTCTTTATGTGAGCATTTAGTGCTATGAATTTTCCTCTTAGCACTACTTTCATAGTGTCCCATAAGTTTGGGTATGTTGTACATTTGTTTTCATTGAATTCTAGGAAGTTTTAATTTCTTTCTTTACCTGTTGGTGATTCTTTTGGGCATTATTCAGTTTCCATAAGATTGTAGGCTTTCTGTAATTTTTGTTGTTGAAATCTAACTTTAAGCCATGGTGGTCCAATAAAATACAGGAGGTATTCCAATTTTTTCATATCTTTTTAAATTTGCTTTGTGACCAAGCATGTGGTTGATTTTAGAGAAAGTTCCATGGGGTGCTGAGAAGAAGTTATATTCTTTTGTGTTAGGGCAGAATATTCTGTAGATATCTATTAAGTCCATTTGAGTCATAATATCTATTAGTTCTCTTATTTCTCTGTTAAGTTTTTGTCTGGCAGACCTGTCCATTGGTGAGAGTGGGGTGTTGAAGTATCACACTATTAGTGTATGGGGTTTGATGTGCGAATTAAGCTTTAGTAATGTTTATTTACAAATGTGGGTGCCCTTGTATTTGGGACATAATTGTTCAGAAATTGATACTTCATCTTGGTGGATTTTCCTTATGATAAATAAGTAATGTTTTCCCCAATCTCTTTTGATTGATTTTAGTTTGAAGTCTATATTATTAAATATTAGGATAGCTACACCAGCTTGCTTCTTACATTCATTTGATTAGAAACTCTTTTCCCAGCCTTTTACTCTGAGGTAGTATCTCTCTTTGAGATGTGTAGCTAGAGTTTATCTCTCTGGGTCCCACCATGCTCCAGCAGTCCCGTAGCCCACTTATAAAATAAACATACAGACGCTTATATTATTTAAACTGCTCAGCCATCAGCTCAGGCCTACCATTGTCTAACTCTTACACTTATACTCAGACTATTTCTGTTAATCTATATGTCACCACATGTTCCATGGCTTTACCTGTTGCCTTTACATGCTGTTCCCTGGATGGTAGGCTGGCATCTTTTCCAGACTTCCACCTCCCAGCCTCTCCTCTCTGTTTGTCCTGTCTATCCCATACTTCCTGCCTAGCTACTGGCCAATCAGCATTTTATTTATTCACAACATACAGGACATCCCACAGCAGAGGTGTGTTTCTTGTATGCAACAGAAGGATAGATCTTATTTTTGTATCCATTCTGTTAGTCTGTGTCTTTTTATAGGCGAATTGAGTCCATTGATATTAATGGATATTAATGACCAGTGATTGGTAATTTCTGTTATGTTTTGGTGGTTGTGTTATGTGTTTCCCTTCTTTGGTATTTGTTGGTATGGGATTATCTATTGCCTGTGTTTTCATGGGTGCATCTAACTTCCTTAGGTTGGATTTTCCTTGTTGTGGTTTCTGTAGGGCTGGATTTGTGGATAGGTATTATTTAAATCTGGTTTTATCATGGAATATTTTGTTTACTCTGTCTATGGCGATTGAGAGTTTTGCTGGGTATAATTGTCTGTGTTGGCATCCATTGTCTCTTCGTGTCTGCATAACATCCGTTCAGGACCCTCTAGCTTTCAGAGTCTCTTTGAAAAGTCAGGTGTTATTCTGATTGGACTGGCTTTATATGTTACTTGGCCCTTTTCCTTTGCAGCTCTTAGTATTTTTTTCTTTATTCTGTATGTTTATTGGTTTGATTATTATGTGTCAGGGGGACTTTTTTTTGGATCCAGTCTATTTGGTGTTCTGTAAGCTTCTTGTATCTTTATAGGCATTTCCTTCTTTAGGTTGGGAAAGTTTTCTTCTATGATTTTGTTGAATATATTTTCTGTGCCTTTGAGTTGGTATCCTTCTATCCCTATTATTCTTAGGTTTGGTCTTTTCACGGTGTCCCAAATTTCCTGGATGTTTTGTGTTAAACTTTGTTGGTTTTAATGTTTTCTTTGACTGATGAATTTATTTCCTGTATCATATCTTCAATGCCAGAGATTCTGTTTTCCATCTCTTGTATTCTGTTGGTTATGCTTGCATCTGTAGTTCCTGCTCCTTTACTCAGATTTTCCATTTCCATCATTCCCTCAATTTGTGTCTTCTTTGTTGTCTTGACTTCAGTTTTCAAGTCTTGAACTGTTTTCTTTACCTGTTTGACTGCTCTTTCATGGCTCTTGTCTTTCTTTAAGGAATTTATTTATTTCTTCCAATTTTTTGTTTGTCTTTTCCTGGATTTCTTTAATGGAATTTTTCATTTCCTCTTTAAATCTTATCATCTTATCATCTTCTTAAAGTTATTTTTAAGGTCGATTTCTTCTGTTTCTTCTGCATTGGGAATGTTCAGTTCTTGCTATTTTAGAACCACTAGGTTCTGACGGAGTCTTATTGGTCTTTGTGTTGTTGACTGTATTTTTGCACTGGCATCTACCCATCTCTTTCTCCACTGGGTGCAAGTGATATCTGTGTCTGAGGGAGCCTCTCTTGGTCTGATAGATACTCTTGGTCCAATAGGAGCTTTTGGTCTATTTGGGGCTCTTGGTCCAATTGATGCTGATGTACTCTGTGTCTCAGGGAGCAGCTCTTAATCCAGTCAGCACTGTGGGCTGCGGGCTCTGTCTCATGGATCAGCTGCAGTCTTGAAGGGTGGGTGGGTTTGGGAACAGTGGAGCTTGTGGGTTACAGGGTCTGATTGGGGATGGTGGTAGTCTGATATGTCTGCAGGAGACTTACCTACTAGCCTGAAACAGGACTGCAATGGGTGGTGGTGTGGGAGTGCAGGTTTGAGCCCCTGGGCCCAAAGCCTAGAGGATGTTGTGTTCAGATGTGAGGACAATGACTCACCTCTTAGTCCAGTCGGTGCTGGTGGGCTCTCATTTGTGGCTATTGTAAAGGGTGTTGTTTCCCTGATTTCTTTGTCAACCTGTTTATCATTTGTATATAGGAGGGCTACATATTTTTTTATTTAGTTAATTTTGTATACAATCACTTGACTGAAGGTGTTTATCAGTTGTAGGTGTTCCCTGGTAAAATTTTTGGAGTTGTTTGTGTATAGTATCGTATCATCTGCAAATGGCAATACTTTGACTTCTCCTTTCCAATTTGTATCACCTTGAATTCCTTTAGTTGTTTGATTGCTCTAGCTAAAACTTTACGTACTATATTGAATAGATATGGAGAGAGTGGGGACAGTCTAGCCTTGCCCCTGTTTTTAGTGGAATCACTTTGAGTTTCTCTGCATTTAATTTGATGTTGGCTGTTGGCTTACAGTATATTGCCTTTATTATGTTTAGGTATGTTCCTTGTATTTCTGTCCTCTCCAAGACTTTTATCATGAAGGGGTGTTGGGTTTTGTCAAAGGCTTTTCAGCATCTAATGAGATGATCATGTAGTTGTTTTCTTTCAGTGTGTTTATATAGTGGATTACACTGACAGATTTTCATAGTTTGAATCATCCCTGTATCTCTGGAATGAATCGTACTTGATCATGATGGATGATGTGTTCTTGGATTTGGTTTGCTAGTATTTTATTGAGTATTTTTGCATCAATGTTCATGAGAGAAATTGGCCTATAATTCTCTTCCTTTGTTGAATCTTTGAGTGTTTTGCATCGTAGGGTAACTGTTGCCTCATAAAATGAATTTGGCAATGTTCCTTCTGTTTCTGTTTTGTGTAATAGTTTGAGGAGAATTGCATTACCTCTTCTTTGAGAGTCTGGTAGAATTCTGCCCTAAAACCATCTGGCCCTGGACTTTTTTTGGTTGGGAAACTTTTAAAGACTGCATCTAATTCCTTGGGATTTGTAGGTCTATTTAAATTGTTTATCTGATGTTGATTTAACTTTGGTACATGGTATCTATTGAGGAAATTGTTCATTTCTTTTAGATTTTCCATTTTTGTGGAGTACAGGTTTTTGAAATATGACCTAATGATTCATTGAATTTCCTCAGTGTCTGTTGTTGAGTCCCCCTTATAGTTTTTTATTTTGTTAATTTGGATATTCTCTCTGCCTTTTAGTTAGTTTGGATGAGGGTTTTTTTATCTTGTTGATTTTCTCAAAGAACCATCTCCTTGTTTCATTGATTCTTTGTATTGTTCTCTTTCTGTTTTATTGATTTCAGCCCTGAGTTTGATTATTTCCTGCTGCCTATACCTCTTGGGTGTGTTTCCTTCTTTTTTTGTTCTAGAGTTTTCAGGTGTGCTGTTAGGTCATTAGTGTGAGATTTCTCCAACTTCTTTATGTAGGCATTTAGTTCCATGAACTTTCCTCTTAGCACTGCTTTCATTGTGTCCCATAAGTTTGGGTATATTGTGCATTCATTTTCATTGAATTCTAGCAAGTCTTTAATTTCTTTTTTATTTCTTCCTTGACTCAGTGGCAATTCAGTAAAGAGTTGTTCAGTTTCTGTGAGTTTGTAAGCTTTCTGTTGTTGTTGTTGTTGTTGAAATCCAGCTTTAATCCATGGTGGTCTGACAAGATACAGGGTTTATTTCAGTTTTCTTGTGTCTGTTAAGACTTGCTTTGTGACCAAGTATATGGTCAACTTTAGAGAATGTTCCATGAGGTTCTGAGAAGAAAATATATTTGTTTTGTTTGGGTGAAATATTCTGTAGAAATCTGTTAGGGCCATTTAAGTCTTAACGTCTGTTAGTTCTGTCATTTCCATGTTTGGTTCCTGTCTGGACAACCTGTCCATTGGTGAGCATGGGTTTTGAAGTGTTCCATTATTAATGTGTGAGGTTCAATGTGTGATGTAATTTTAGTAATGCTTCTCTTACAGATGTGGGTGCCCCTGCATTTAGGGCATAGATGTTCAGAATTAAAATATCATACTAGTGTATTTTTCTTTTAATGAATATGAAATGTCCTTCTCTATCTCTTTTGATTAATTTTGGTTGGAAATCTATTTTGTTAGATATTGGGATAGCAACACCAGCTTGCTTGTTATATCCATTTGTTTGGAAAATCTTTTTCCAACCCCTTACTTTGAAGTAATATCTGTCTTTGATGTTGAGGTGTTTTTGTATGCAGCAGAAGGAGGGATCCTATTTGCATATCCATTTTATTAGCCTGTGCCTTTTTATTGGTGAATTTAGTCCATTGATATTAAAATATATTAATGATTAGTGACCAGTGATTGTTAATTACTGTTATTTTATTGTTGGTGGTGGTAGTGTGTGTGTGTGTGTGTGTGTGTGTGTGTTTGTGTGTGTGTGTGTGTTTGTGTGTGTGTGTGTGGTGTAGTGTATTTCCCTTGTTTGGGTTCTGCGAGTGTGGGATTACCGATTGCCTGTGTTTTTGTGGGTGTAGTTTACTTCCATGGGTTGGAGTTTTTCTTCTAGTACCTTCTGTAGAACTACATTTGTAGATGTATATTGTTTAAATTTGACTTTGTCATGAAATATCTTATTTTCTTCATCTATGGTGATTGACAGTTTTGCTGGCTATAGTAGTCTGGTTTGGCAGCCATGGTCTCTTGGAGAGTCCAAGACATCTGTCTGGGCCCCTCTGGCTTTCTGGTTCTCCATTGAAAATTTGAGTATAATTCTAATAGATCTGCCTTTATATGTTACTTGGCCTTTTCCCCTTGCAGCTTTTAGTATTCTTTCTTTGTTCTGTATGTTTAGTGTTTTGATTATTATGTGACTTAGGGACTTTCTTTCTGATCCAATCTATCTTGTGTTCTGTAAGCTTCTAATACCTTTATAGGCAAGTCCTTCTTTAGGTTAGGGAAATTTTCTTCTATGATTTTATTCAATATATTTTCTGGGTTTTTGAGCTGAGATTCTTCTCCTTCTTCTATTCCTATTATTATTCTCATGGTGTCTCAGATTTTCCAGGTGTTTTGTGTTAGGGATCTTTTAGATTTAACATTTTCTTTGACCAATTAATCTATTTCTTCTATCATATCTTCAATGCCTGGGATTCTCTCTTCCATCTCTTGTATTCTGTTGGTGATGCTTGTATCTGTAGTTCCTGTTTGCTTTCCCAGATTTTCCATTTCCTGAATTCCCTCAGTTTGTACTTTATTTCTTCTATTTCAATTTTCAGGTTTCCTTCACTTACTCTCTCTCTCTCTCTCTCTCTCTCTCTCTTTCTCTCTCTCTTTCTCTCTCTCTCTCCTTTTATGGTATTCTTTAAGGAATTTGTTGATTTCCTCCACGGTTTTGACTGTCTTTTCCTTGATTTCTTTAAGGGAGTTTTTTCATTTCTTTTTTAAGTACCTCTATCATCTTCATAAAGTTGTTTTTAATGTCATTTTCTTGTAATTCAGCTGTGTTGGAATATTCAGATCTTGCTGTCATAGGATAGCTGAGCTCTGGTGGTGTGATATTTCCTTGGCTATTGTTGGTTGCATTCCTACATTGGCGTTTAGGCATCTGGGTTTGGAATGATTAGCTCTAGTTCCTGATTTCTGAGTTTATCTTTGTTGAATGGATGTTTTGTTCCATGGTTTCTGTTTACTCTTTGGTCTTCTAGAGTTTGTGGTCTGGATTTCTGACAGCTGGAATGACCTCTGATCTAGTAGGGAGTCTCTGTCCAAGTTGAGATGTGGCCTTCTGGCAATTAGCTTGGTGTGGCCTGCACCTATTCTTCTAACTGATGTGATCTGTACCTGAGCAGCTGAAGTTTGCTGGAGTTGGGGTGAATGGCTGTTCTTCTGCCTGCACCTGTACTTGTGACTAGAAGCTACTGGGGTTGGGAGCAGAGCCCAGCAACAGATCAGGCAGTGGGCTGGAAAGGCAAGGTTGTGGGATTAGTCTTTGGAAACAGACACTAGGGAGTGATACAGTTCTATGGGCAGGTAAGTCACTCATCTATTCTTCTGACTGATGCAGCCTGAACCTGACCAGCATAATTCCACTGGGGTTCCCATTTTTTTTTTCATTCAGTAGTGAATTTTTCTGTTTTCATGTGTTTGTAAGCATTCTATTGTTTCTCTTGTTGTTGATATCCAGCATTAATTTGTGGTGTCAGATAGGATGCAGGTTGTTATTTCAATGTTCTTGTGTCTGTTGAGGCTTGTGTTGTGTCTTGGTATGTGGTTCATTTTTGGAGAAAGTTCCATGAGCTGCTGAGAAGGTATTATCTTTTATGTTTAGGTGAAATATTTTGTAAATATCTATTAGGTCCATTTGACTAATGATGTAATTTATTTATCTTCGATGTTTCTTTGTTTCAGTTTTATTTGGATGACCTTTCTATTGGTGTGAGTTGAGTACTTAAGTCACCTACTATCACTGTGTGAGGGCCAATACATGATTTTTGCTATAGTGGTGTTTCAGTTATGGACTTAAGTGCCCTTGTGTTTGGTGCATAATTGTTTAGAATTGCAATGTCATCTTGGTGGATTTTTTCCTTTGATGAGTATGTAGTATCCTTCCCTATCTCTTCGGATGAGCTTTGGTTTAAAGTCTATTTTGTCAGGTATTAAAATGCATACTCCAATTTGCTTCTTAGGTCCATTTGTTTGGAATATCTTTTTACCCTGAGGTGATGTCTATCCTTGATGTTAAGCTGTGTTTCTTGGATATAGCAAAAGAGTGTGTCCTATTTTCAAATATAATCTGTTTCCTGTTAGAATTCACTGTCTTTCAGTGACTTCTGCTATCTTGTGATGAAACAAAAATGAAATTGTAGTAAAAATTTTGATTTTTAACATATTTCATTTCAAGATGATTTTATAATATGCAATGGATCTCAACAGTGCTCATGAAAATCCAGCTACATCCAAATCTGATGAGAACTAAAAACTGAAGATAGAGATCTGTAAGTTAGGAACAAGATACATAGAATCTTCCAACAGACAACCTGAATTTGGAACTTAACTCCACCGGTCACCAACTATGTGACTTCCAGAGAGTATTTGCCTGACATATGGTTAGTTTCTTCATTTCAGTATAATATTTTTACTGGCTTTTAGGAGCAAATGAGTATCTATTTATGAAGCACTGAACAATGCCTGGAACATGTTATTATGTATGCATTTTGTAGCATAATAATGGGTTAGAGGTAGTAATTAAAATCATGAGCTGAGATATAAGCAGCTGAAGAGAAACAGTTTGTGAAAATGAGAGGAACAGTTAAAGAGAATTCACTTATTTAATAAATACAGGAATGGACCTTCATGGCACACTGGGTAGATCAAAAGGTAGGAAGAAACACACTAAAGTATATTGCCAAGACATCAAGAGTGAAAGAATAATTAATGGTGTTGCTGACTAAAGATGTTAAATGTGAGATATACAGCATTAATTGCTATAAATGGTTGCATGAGTTGTTTAATGAGCACATGAGATGCTGTGATCCAGCTCCTAGAATTTTCTTCAGATATGATCACGGTCTTTTTTATTCTAGCTGCTTGTACTGTTGCCAATAGACATGCCTCAGCAATCAGCCTCTTGATTACAGAATTCCTTCTTACACATGGGTATGAAACCCTAGTTTTCTTTTGGTCACAGCATAGATTCAGTAACTGATTATCATGGAGCATAAAGCCTCATGTCTACATCCTCCATGGGAAAACTTTGAAGACTATTTCAGATTTGGACTGAGATAAGACTTTTTTGCAATTCTACATCTCAGCCTAATGCCCCTCCTCTTTCTCTCCCTCCCTCCCCCCCCACCCCCTCTCTCTGCCAAATTTTCTCCTTTTCTTTCACAGAAACTTACTGCCTTCCAAAGTCTGAATAGCCCAGCCTTTTAAAATAGTGTCATATTGTGTAGCCCTGGCTAACCTGGAACTCACAATGGAGACCAGGCTGACTTCAAATTCGGAGACCTACCTACTTTTTCTTTCTCAGTGCTGGACAAAAAGTCATGCACCACAATGCCTGGAAAAGGGCTAGTTTTTAAAAGCTTGATTTCATAAACAAAAGATGGTCAGAAGCAAGAGAGCATTAAGGGCTGCCCACTTTCTTTTCTGTCTTTAGTATGGGAGGTATTTTATTGAAAAATAAATGTGTTATGCAGAAGTTGGAAAATACCACTTTCTGTTAACATATCAAGGCATGAAGTTTTTAAATATCCACTACATTTAGCAATTAGGGAAATGGGTAAACCCCTTCCTCCTTTCTATTTCTTTCCTTTTTGTGAGACATTTTCATGTAGTACATGCTGGTCTTCTATTTGCTGAGTAGCCAAGGATGACCTTAAACTCCATATCCTCCTTCTTCTACCTTCCAAGTGTTGGGATTACATGTGAGTGTCACTAAGCCTGGTAAGTAACTCCATTTTAAAATAACTATGTGAACCTCCAAATTGTCTTCCTTGTAACTGTCCTTAATTTGAACAGTGGAGCATACAATTTTGTGTATACCAAATAAAATTGTATCTTCGAAACCACTTTCACAACATTACACCTAATTGAACCGAACAAGAATTTCTTCTACCCATTAATCAGTGTGATCCCAAGTGATTGCGCAATAGTCGCTTAATTGCATGATTCTAGAGATTTCTGAGCGCTATTCTCGGAAAATTGAAACAAGCGTTTCAAAGATACAAACGTACAGAGACTTGGAGAATCAAATATACGACAGTAAAATACAGTTTTAACAGACATGAGTGTGGGCATGGAGGAAATGGTTAATCGAATAATCCAGAGGCAAAACTTCAAGAAACAGAAAGAAAAAAGAAACTCAAAATAAAAAAGAATAAATTCTAGCCACAGGAAGGTATATAAAGCTTCTAAATAATTTGTGGCAACTACCAAATGCCCGCCCATATCTACTGAAGCAAGCAGCAAAGGAAGACGTGAGACGCCTTTGGCATGCAAAAATGCACGCACAAGAGCAGACGATCTACAACTGACCCCGGAAATATTTTATTTCGCGTAGGCAGCGAGAGAACTTTCTCTTTTGATTCCTCCTTTGATCCGGAAGAAGAGACATCAACCTTCGCTGGCGATTGGGCCACGTCATAAGGGCGGGGCCACAGCGATCCATTCGCCTTGGTAACCGTACGTGACAAAGCAGTACCTCGGGGCAGAGGTTCGCTCGCTGGAGCTGCCCGCTCAGTTGGGCGCGGTCCCCAGCGCCCGGCCTTCGCGGTCTTCTCAGACGCGGCAGTGCGGGGGGCGGCGCCATCGATGGCCCGCCCCCCGCGTCCGCTCTGACTGGCTCTGGCCCGTCACGTGGCTCAGAGACTCGTCTGAACCTGCCTGAATCTGGGAGGGTGCGGTCGCCGTATTGTGTCTTCCGGCTTCCACAGCCACTTCCCTCCGAAGCCAGGAAGGCACCTCTTTTCAGTGCCTTCGGTCACGCAGCTTGCCGCCCGCATCACGCCCCTCAGTGGCTGCGGTTCCACACACCCTCTGGTTCGCGCCCGGGTTGGGGACCCTGTCCCCACACTACTCCCTGCCCTGTCCCCTCCCACCCCTCTAAAATGTCTAATAGTCTCCAGAACGCCTTTCTGAAAACCGCAGAGGAAAATTCAGGCTCAGGCTCGCATTGGTAAGTACCAGTTCCCAGCCCTTCACGCGCCCGCCCGCACCCTGTGTCTTAGGATGTCAGATGGCCGCGTTGGCTGACGTTGAGCCACACAGCGGGGGTAGCTGCGGGGCTGTGCGAGCACAGTGCCTTCACCCTGGCGCTCCAGAGCTCCGGGCGCACATTCCTCCAGGAAACATAAAACGCCCTCAGATGGTGACGCAGTTAGCCTCTCTTGGACTCAGGCGCGCAGGACGCCAGCGGCTTGCATTTCATAGGCGGACGGAGTAGATACCCACGGAAGAAAAGCAACATGGCGACGTTCCAGGTGTTCAGAATCCTTCTGGAAGAATCTCAAGCACAGGCAGCAAAACACACAATTTGGATTAGCAAATGCAGCCCCGGGGCGCTGGACCTTCAAGTGAAATAGTCACATTTTAATGTGCTTAGAAAAAGTTGTTCTAGAAGAAGGGACTTTAGTATTTAAAATTTCAACTAATATGGAGAAGAGTGAAAAGTTTAAACGTTAAGCCAGCTTTTCCAGGCAGCGCATTTGAAACTGGTGTAAAGGGAGTGCATCTCATTGGACAGTTTGGCTTACTATTTCCTACACTATCTTTGTGGCTCTGGCTGGATAGGAAACTATATAGCAGAAGCTGTCCTCAGTCCAACCTGGGCTTGCCTAGTGTTAGGATTACAGGCTGCGACAGACTTCTCTGGTTAAAAAACAGATCACCAATAACTTTTTAAGTTTGTGTTAATCCAGGTGAAATAAATGCGAGAACAACAAAATGTTCTTTAGGAAAAATGTTTTAATTTATGACTTCCATGGTTGTTGAGAATCATGGTGAGAAGCAAAGATTAGTAAATGTCTGTAAGAAGGTAAATGAACAGCATGAAATCTAAGCAAAACTCATGAAAGGGGATTTGCAGTTGAAGAAAAAGACTGCCTGGTGTTTATTGCAGCTTTGTTCATTATTTATTAGTATTTATGAGACTAATGCGCCACTCTCTGATCAAAATAGCGCCTAAGAATATTTTGATAACAGAAAAGGAAGAAACAAGAAATAATGTAAGAAAGAAAGGATTACTTTAATGTTTACTACTATTACAAGAATATAACTTTGTGTCCCGTTTTTAGCCTGAAGTAGATTTCTTTTAGTTACAGGTAGATACAAACCCTAATTGCGATGAAAAAATAATGCTTTTTTTGTTTGTTTTTAATGAATTTTCCCTTAAATCCCTGGGTTGATAACCAAGTGTTCATCCTGCCTCAGCCTTCCCAGTAACTGGAAGTACTACTTCCCAGTAATAGGAAGTTACTACTGTGTAGGTACAAAAAAAAGTCGTGAATAGTAAATAGTGAGCTGTTGATATTGAAGAACCATTATATATCATTAAGAGACAGCTCTTTGGTAATATGTATATTTTGTGGAAATTTGGAAACAGATTGTATCCTATAGGCAAAGGTAGAACTACTTTACTTTTTAATAACTAATTTTTCCTATATTTTAGTGCCTGTATATTTGTGATATCTGATGTACTATATAGTTTATAGCAGGTGTTTAAGACAGCATTCTTTTTCAATTCTAGGAGTAAGATTAAGTGATACATAAAAGTTTTGGAACACTGAGATTCTCTTTTAAACAGTTACTAATTTGGCAAATTTTGAACTCTGAAGAACATTTTAAATTCAATTATGTTTTGGTTACTTTCATAAAAGTCATTTCAAATTTATTCATTTGTTTCTGTGTTGGTGCTTTGTTATACTTACATGCTTTTATTTCTTTAAATTGTCTGATATTATCATAACATATTTGGGGCATTTACCACCAGATGGTTTCCTGAGGTGTTTGACACTTTCCTTACTGGTTACATACTTTGTTTTAATAATAACATGCCTGATGTTGAAATGTAATTATGTAAATAATTTGATTAATGTTGCTTCTTTGTTTTATTGGAAGATATATATATATATATATATATATATATATATATATATATATATATATATGGCACTGTTATTTGTTTTCTTTGTAAAATTGATAGGATTTTCTTTTCTGTAGATGTTTGAACTTTTCTTGAGTTACTTTTAATGAAAATTCAGTATTGTGATAAGGATGTTTATTATTTAATTTATCTCATTTAATTGGGCATAAAAATAGGGAACTCAATTTTATGAGTGCAGAGCAAAATCTGGATATTTGTGCAGTAGTATCCATCTCATTCAGGTTTGCACTGAGAACTTATTTACTCACTTGTGTACCTCAGGTGGGAAAATAGCTCCTAAGGGTTGCTTCAGTCTGGCAATGACTTCATCTTTGGAGACTGATTGGTCAGGAAATTTTAAGAATAGGATGATGCAGTTAGGTGTGAAGTTTGGATAACTAATGACACTGCTGGTTTAGAATAAGGATTAGATTTCAGGTGATTTTTGAGAAATACTGAGGGCCTGGATTCGGTGGTAGAGAATACGGACTAGATTTAAAGAAGTGGAATAAAAAATAGGCAGACCTGATCAGCAAATTACCATTTCTTTCGAGATGTTATGCCAGTTTTCTGGTCAATATTTGGAATTAGATAAGACAAACACACAAATGCCCTGTTAAAATTACTACTGTCGGAATGTGGCTTGGTTCCCTTGGAAAGAAAATGTCTCATTGCTGCTTGAAGCCTTTAGTTGTGAAGTTTTGTCTTTACAACTTTAGAGTAGAATGAGAAGGGAAATGGTCTCCTAACAGCTGAAAAATACATTATTTTCAAAATTATAAAATGCTTATTAGCCTCCATGGTGTTCATCATTCCATTTCTAATACATGAATGATGCATATCCATATTAGAATAGTTAAAAAAAAACCTCAGAGATTACATAGTTTTGTTAGCACATTTAGCAAGACTCTTTAATTTTGAGATTGGCTATCACTGTGTTGACCTGACTGTCTTGAATACCAAGACTCATGTGATTTCCCACACCTACTTCAGCCCCCGAAGTTAGCTGGAACTACAGACGTGTGCTGCTATAGTTAAGTAGGTTTTCTAAAATCAGTTAGCCAGTAGGTAGAAGAGCCAGAATTAGAAGTAATCTTTCTAATGTATTTCTCTTTTCTCTTTTAAGTCTTAACATTTAGTGGGGTTTTTTTTTTTTTCAGTGTAGTTTCTCAGTTCAAATACCAGGTGGTTTAATGTAGCTGGTGCACTAATAATTCTAAGTGTCCAAACTGGATTATGGGATGAAGTATCTTGTTGATTCTAGTTTTAGTGACATTAGGCCACAGAATGTGATCTCTAAGAAAATAGAATATTTTTAAGAAAGTGGAGTCTGAGTGTGATTTTGGTTAAACTATTAAATTGGAGATTCCTACTAAAGCTGGAAAATGTGTATATCAGTTGAAAGAGTATGTATGAATTTTATTCAATTTATTACTTTTCTCTTTAGAAGTCTACATTTCAGTTTAGTTTTAAGAACTCATTTGTCAGTAAATCAAATCATTTTTAATAGCTTGTAGGAATCAATTTAGCATGTTAATTTGCTCTATTGGGCACAGCGGAGCTATGAATAGGATAATCTGTCCTTAAAGAATTTACAGTCTGTGGTAGATGATGTGAATTTCTAATGATATGTAGACTTGGAAGAAGCTGCATTTTGTTTTCTGTCGCTTTGACAGGGAAGTGGCAGTTGTAAATATAGGTAGACAGATATATAAAATGTACTATATAAAGTGTATTTCTTTGTAAAGCAAGAATAGGGAAACCGTGTAGCCTATAACATGTGAGACATTAAAAGTGTAATTTGTTCAGTTACATGCCATTTGAAATATACTTGCTCTGTATTAATACAAATAATTATAAAATATAGGTTATTTCTGTTGAAGCTTCTGGTTTGTTAGACATATTTTTCTAATAAATGAAATATATTTATATCAAAGGGGACTAATCACAAGTTATTGAACTAGTTTTCTTGGATTGGCAATTGGAAAGAACTACGCTGTTGTTTTTTTATATATGTAATATTTTTGAGGGTTTACTATTCCTGGTATTTGAAAAATAATTGTAGAATTATTGAGTTTCTCATCTTAAGGAATTTCAGTGTTACTATGACAAACAATATTTAATTCCTTTTTTAAAGTAGGTAGCATTATATTCCAATATTAACTGGAATAATATCAATAATGCTTTATAGTCCAAAGCTGACAAAAGTTGAGTTGGTATGACTGTCAGATATTTTATGGAAGAGCTAGAATTAGAACTTCATTTTATGTTGTTGTGATGGACCAAAGAATACTTAGTTAAATAATGCACATGGCATAAAGGAGTTTCTTTGATAAGAGCAGAGATTTCATGTAAAGAAGTTACAGGTAATGGTGGTGTAGCTATTGATTATAGTTTTATTTTTGGCGAACTGGATTGGCAATGATGATTATTAATTTAAAACTGAGTATGAAGCAACATTGTAAAACCAGCATTAATCTTTCATAGCTACATGCTAGCCAACAGCAGTTAGAATCAGAAAGGCTAAACACCAGAGCAGAATACAGGGATGAGATGAAGAATTCGAGACACGAGATGATGGGAGCTAATTTAGATATTAGATATTCTAGTAAGAAAGAAGTGGAAACAAAATGGGGAAGACCTAGTAAAAGAATGAAAACTTTATAGTCTGGATGTTTCATTCATTTTAGGATATGTTTCTTAGCTGTTTATCTTTTATAACCATGTATTCATGGTGCTATGAATTAAAAATTTATAAGAAGGATAATAAGTCAAAGCTAATTAGGTAATTAATCTATGTGAGCTTGCAATCAGCACTGTTCCATGATTGGAAAGTAGAATATAGTACTAGTTTTAATAGAGATTAATTTTACCTTGTTGGATTTTAAATGATGATATTTAAATTAAAATGTTTGATAAAAGACTACAAATAAGGGAGTGAGGAGTAATAGTGGGGCTAGGAGTAAAAATATATAACTATAATTGCCGTTATTGCAAAGGAGATAATTGAGGGAAGTAGTTGAAGCCATGAAAATGAGTTCAATCTTTAAGGGGAAAATATCTTGAAGGAAAAAAACAATGTTAAAATGAATTGGGAAATAACTGTATTTGGGGGAATAATCGAGGATGAATACTTAACATACAGGAACGTTAATAAGGAGACATTAAGAAAGTCAAGAGAACATATTATACACAATAGGAACCATGAAAGAGAAAAGCTTCATGAGGAAGGTGTAGTAAGAGTATTATTTGCATCAGGCAGTTGTGATACCACACATTTAATCCCAGCACTTGGAGGCAGAGGCAGGCAGATCTCTGTGAGTTCCCAGGCCAGCTTGGTCTACAGAGTGAGCTCCAGGACATTCAGGGCTACACGAGAAACCCTCTCTTCAAAACCAAACCCCCGCAAAAAAGTGTCATTTGCAACAGAACATGTAGAGCCTGGGGTGAAAGACAGACTTACATGTGAAGACATACTTGGTAATATTTGAGAATGAAGTTTTAGTAGAATTATAGGAATGAATTTTACAGATAAGGAAAATTTTATTAATGTCAACAGGATTTTTTTTTTATAGTGGATTCACTACAGCAGGGTAAGAAAACAGGATTTGTGTACTCTGACACAGGCCCCTAAGATGAGATGCCAAGGAATTATGAGAGTATGGAAAGGAAGACATTCTGGCCATTTTGAGTTTCAGGAGCCCACAAGATTCTGAGTAAAATGTCCAGGGAGAGTTTGGATATATATCTTGTATCCCAAAGAAGCTACAGATACAAAATTTTTATTGATGATACAGAATCATTTAGTACTTAGGAAACTATGTGGAAAAGAGTACAGAGTAAAAAGACTAATATTCTTTAGCTAGGATGAGTTGTCAAAGATGGTTGAAAGTCTTCGAATAAGAATATTTTTAGGAAAAGGTTCAGGTGCAAGCACTTTTTTATTTCTTCAAATATATCACTTTATTTCATGATAATTACCTGTCTGTGTTTATATACCTGGTTTTAGTGGGGGATTCAGCAACTACATCGTTTATGAGTTTTGATAGTAAATATTTAGACTTTGAGAACCATTTTGTCTCTCTTGGAACTATTTAGCTCTATTGCAGCTCAGCAGCCAATGTGTGATAATAAAACTTTGTATTTTTGGATACTGCAGTTTAGTCTCCTAACAGAACTTGGTATAGAATTCCTTTTTGAAGTGTTTTTCATCTTTTTAAAGTCTGAAAACTACATGCCTGTGAGTTAACATAAAACCAGAATGGGTCAGGTTTAGCCTGACCCATTTTCCCTAACAAAGCCTGGTGTTTGAACCATAAAACTCGGTACTTCGTTAGTTGGTTTTGAGACTTGGTGTTGTTCTCTTGCTCAGGTTCACCTTCAGTCTCCTCCACCCGCTAAGTGTTAAGATTCCATGCATGAGACACCATGCTTATCTCTCACTGAGTACATTTTCATTTAATGTTGAATAAATTCATGTTGTGCTTACAATGTACTTTTTGCAGAGATAGTGCAGGTGGGTCTTCAAACCCTGAAAGCAAGAACTGAGACTTCTCCTTGTGTTTATTATACTTCTCTACACCTACTAAAAGCTAGTATAAGTTTTCATACACAGAATTCTGTTTCAAAACTTTCGAGGATAACATGTTTCAGTTGTAGTGAGGATACATAGAATTTTGGGTGTGTTTTTTTCATTTATACTTGATTTTAAAATCACACCTGTAGGTTGTAAAACAGACCTTTACACTTTTGAGAATTAATGTGTGTCTTTAAGGTTTTCTTCATTTATTCTTAATCATCTAAGAACATATCAATTTGTGGACTTCATGGTTACATTTTTAGACTTTAGCATGAAAATCATCTGTAGATATAAACATAGGTATATGATAAGAATATGTGGCATGAAGGAAATTAACTGCAATAAGTTTATTATGAAGGAAGGAAAAGGATAGTTAAGTTGGCTAGAGAATGTGTCTCTTAGGAAGTATCATTTATGCTGAGACTTAAGCTCCAAGTAGAGTTGTATAGGAGAGAAGTACCTGGGTAGAGGAATGTCATTGTCTCGCATTACATGAGAGCACTATACTTTCTAGGATCTGAAAGGTGGTTTTAGTTATAATTTGATAAGTCATCTCCAAATGGATTATGCAGAGATTAATGTATCTTGGCTTTTTATAAACCTGACAATTTGTATTTAAAAAATAGCTCATAAGAATGGAGATTGCAGTGGACTAATCTAAAAAATATATTCCTTTCAAGTATGCTATACCTGTATGGAAAACCTCTCAACCAAAATTTCCATGATATTATGTTCAGCTTGTTTTATAGTAAAAGCATTAGAAATAATTGCTGTATTCAAGGGCTGTGGAGCATCTATCACATACATGGAAACAATAATCCAAGAAGGAAGTGGTTTCTACATGAGTATTTTCATTAAATCAACAAACTGAAATATTGCCACATGAGAGATCTCAAACAAGAGAAAAAAGTTGGCAGAATTTGTCAAGGGAAGAAGATAGAACAAATTGGAGGTGGGAGAGTGATAAAAGTAGCAAAATAGAGTTGAAATAACAGTTCTGCTTGGTAAAATAAAGGAAGAGAATAGAAATTAAAGGAGAAGAGAATGATAATAATGTGAAGAGTCTTGTCTTAATAGCACTATGTTTGAGTACAACTTTAGAAACCTTTTCATTTTGGAATAAATGTTAAGATTTCATAACCTACTTGTGACATCTGAATCAAAGTTGCTTATATCTTTATCTCTTCTTCAAAGTCTGTTCCATTATCTTTTACATTGCAGACTTAAAATTACATACTGTTACTAAATTTTAGTATCTAAAGTAATTGCAAATACTTGTTTTAAATAAAATGTATATAACTTGTAGTATGTTGTGTTTATTTACTCAAAATATTTTTTTAAGTGTTTCAGGCTGCATGTACCAAGTAGTTCAGACGATTGGCACGGATGGAAAAAATCTTCTGCAATTACTTCCAATTACTAAATCTTCTGGAAATCTTACCCCAGTAGTTCAGTCTCCAGTGGTATCTGATGCTTTGAAAGGGGATACAGGAAAACCAGTTCAAGTTACTTTTCAAACTCAGATTTCCAGCTCTTCCACAAGTGCGTCAGTTCAATTGCCCATTTTTCAGCCAGCCAATACTACAAAATATTTTTTTACAGGAACAGTAGATACATCAGGAAAAGGTAGAGTTACTTCTGTGGGGACTGAAAGTTTTACACCACCAGTTTCTAAAGTTGAGAGTCATGGTGTGAAAATTGATGGACTCACCATGCAGACATTTGCTATTCCTCCCTCAACACAAAATGATTCATCTTACTTTGTAGTCAATAACCCAAGTTTTCCAGTGAATGTGAATTCTTCAGTTTTGCCTTCTGGGCATCATTTACAGATTCCAGCCCATGCTGAAGTGAATTCTACACCTGCATCAACCTTTTCTCCTTCAGTTCAGCAAAAGACACTTGCAACTGCAGCCACAAGTACCTCAGGAACAGTTGAACCCTCCCAAATACCAACAGTTATTTTTGTATCACCTGTAAATTCAGTGAAAAATAGAGTTACCAAGAACTATCAGAATATTTACCCCAAACCAACGATATCAAATACCATGAAAATTCTACCGAATGTTGCTACAGAGACACAGTTAAAAGGTTGTCAGCATTCTCAAGCTGCTCAAATGAAATGGAATTTTCAAGAGAGTCTACAGCCTGGTATTCCATCCCTTGTTCCTGTTAAGTCATCAAATAATGTGGCTTCAAAGGTTTTAAAAACTTTTATAGGTAGAAAAAAAATGAGAGATAATGCTGTAAATACACCTCTGTTGAATACCATCAGTTCTAATGGGACACAACCCATAAATGTGCCTATTAAAGATAATGGTTTGGTAATGTTTAATGGGAAAGTCTATCTGTTGACTAAAAAGGGGACACGTGGTCTGCCATCACAAAATAACCAACAGAATTCTGTTTCTTCTGATATTCCACTAAGGAAAGATTCATCACAGGTAGTAAGTTCAAGTCCAGGCACAGAAACATCCAAAGAGGTATATAGTGCTTTGATTAAAAGTAAATCTTTCCAGTTGGAGACAAAATCACTTTCAAATACCCAGCTTGCTTCCATGACCAATCTAAAAGCAGTGAAGAAGGAAAAAGTGGAGAGACCATCTTTTTCTATGACAAACCTACATACTATGAACCGATCCAATATCTACCTTAAACAGAGTAAGACTGTATTTACAAACCCAGTCTTTCCAGATGGATTTAGGACAGGACAGAATGCCCCCAGAAAAAGAAAACTCATCCAGAGCATAGAGAAAATACGTTCCTCTGTTGATGCAGCAACTGTTACTTCACAACAGTGTGTTTTCAGAGACCAAGAATTACAGGTAATTTTCCCGTGTCAGGGTGTTCATTTTGTATATCTCTGTGGAAAATATTTCTTAATCCTCAAAATTGTCTGATACTGTCTCCTACATACATACACACCCCACCCACACGTGCTTACTTAAAGCTCTCATCTGAATAAATAGTAGAGGAGTACAGTTGATAGAGTCTAAGCAGCATCTTCCTCTTTCATTATTTAGCTTGGCAAATCTGTAAGGCAGAATGGCAGAACTAAGTGCAGAAGAATTGGAGGGTGAGATGTCTTCAAGGATTAGTAAGATTGGATGACTATGCATACATGTGTATACTGCATATAATCTTAATAGCCTATGTTTAGTATATAAAAAATTAACTTCATAGAAGAGACAGGATTTAAAGATGGAAACTTTGGGGTAGAGCTTTACATTTTTTTTCTTGCTTTGTTTTTGGTTATGGTCATGGGAAAAAATCCACAGTTTTTTTAAGTACCATGAAATGGGTGAAATAGAAGATGTCAGAACCTTTCCGTCAAATAGAATTTTTATCAACATCTTTGAGTGTTTGAGCTTTAAATTTTTGGGGGGCGGGGATTGGCCTTTTGAAGATGTGTATTTCTTTTTAGCCCTTTCTGACTCCTCTAATTCTATAACATATCTATCAGCTACCATTATCTGGTTAGGACATGTGTAGCCACTTTTTCCTTGCTTGCTTGCTTGCTTGCTTAGTAATGTTAGTGTCTGTCCCCTTCAGTACAAAAATCACTGAATTTTAAAGACTAAGGAGGTGAATTCTAACAAAAAATGAGATTGGTTGGAAACATTAAACTTACAGAAGACTACATTCTTCACACGTTGTTATGTAAAGTTTTTGTTTTGATTTATTTTGTTTTTTAGTGCCTCGATATGTAACTCAGGCTGGCCTTGAATTCACCATCGTCCTGCCTCTGCCTCCTGAGTGTTGGGATTTATAGGGTACCATGCCCGGCCCAGATTATTTTAAAGTTGTTGTCATATCTAGTCTCTCCTCATTTACTTGAGAATAGACCTTTGTTACTTTTCTGTACAATAGAGTGAGTAATTGTATGGATATTTTAAGTTTGTATTCATTTAAATTCAGTTTTTGAATGCATGGTAAAAATAAATGAAGTGCAAATCTTTTAAAATATGAATTGTTCTTTTATGGGAGAATAGCTAATTGCTTAGTTGCATGTCTGCAAGAGTGATCTGAGTAATTAGCAATATTGTTTGTGTTTTCTTCTCTTGTTCCAGACCCAGTATGAGATGGCATCAATGTTAAAGAAAGATTCTCAAGAAAGAAATAACAAGAAGTATTCTCAAGGAAGCAACACTAAGGCATCATATGTGAAGAGTGATGCTGAATTTAAAAAGCTATTTGGTCTCACTAAAGATTTGAGAGTGTGTCTTACTCGAATCCCTGACCATCTGGGCTCTAGAAAAGGTTTTGATTCCTTTAGCAGTTTGATGAAGAGTAGTTCTTACAAAGATGCAGACTCTGTGGTGAAGGAAGAAGAAATAAAACAGGTAATTTTTTTTAACTATATGATATTTTTGTAGTTATGACAAAGATACAGAGTTATATTTATCTTTTATCTGGTTTTTAATGAGCAGTAGATTGAATGATGATTTTTTTTTTGCCAAATTTGCAAATATCTCATACTAAGCCATGACAAAAGGAATTTTACACACAGATAAAAATATATTCCTAATTTGAGTTCTAAGTATTTTCAGTCACCTGGCTTTTTCCTTTTGTAATGTAACAAATAGTCAAAAGCATTTCAACTAGTTATCCTGTTTTAAAGAATTACCTAAAGGAAATAAATATAAAAGAAAATGTGAGCATGGTGATCTTCATTGAAGTATTAACAATACATTCATAAGCAGCATATATAGTCAGTAATGCACTATACTATTAGTCATGCTTATGTACCTTATAATATAGTATTGTGAACTTCAACCTTTTCAGATAAACCTTTTTAAGGAGAAGTTTCTACATGTGCCTACTTTGCAAATGAATGAAAAATTAAATCAATTGTTTATCTCAGGTACTGTTTCATTTTAGTGGTAGGTTAGGATGACTTCTAATACCCAATTTAAGCAAGACCATGTAAATAAACTAGCTTGTTTTCTAGGACTATGATTGTGACATTTCATTACACATTACATTAGTAGCATCCAATTTTTACTATAGTTATATCCCCAGTAAAATTTGTAGAATCAAATTTAATTGCTATTTGTTTAATATTTGATTTGAGAGCATGTGGCATAGCAATAACATTATTTTTTGTCTTATTTAACATTGCAACAGAGTTTTCCTAAGAAAAGAAAAGCAAAAACTATTAAGAAGATGGATTACACAAAAAGGAGAAAAGTTAAGAGAGCTGGTAACACGGTCATGAATGGAACGGATGTTACCAATTCCCAACTGCTTAGTATTTTACCAGCAGCAGACATACCACAACAAAACAGTGTCACAAGCCATAGCACAACCAAGGAAGACAAGATAACTGAGGTAGAACACTACTCCCATGAAAAACAGGAAAAAGGCACATTAAGTTCAAGTACATCTTTTGAACCAAGTAATTATTTTAATAAAAACTATACTGAAGATATTTTTCTAGTGACACCACCAGAATTAGAAGAAACCATCAGAGATGAGAAAATAAGAAGACTTAAGCAAATCCTAAAAGAGAAAGAAGCAGCTCTTGAAGAAATGCGTAAGAAGATGCACCAAAAACAGTAAAATGTCTAGGATTTAAAGACTTGTATTACTCCAGTAGTTCCCTCTTACCCTCTGTGGATAGAGTCAAGACCCCCAGTGGATGCCTGAAACTGGAGATGATACCAGATTCTATATACAACTGCTATAAAAGCATGACGTTTATTCTGATAACTAAACGTCTCCTTAAATGAATGACAAACAAGTAGTATATACAGTGCGGATACACTTAATGAAGAGGACCGTTGATATTCTGAACAGGACACTGAAGTTTTTGTCATGCTACTCAAAATGGCATACATTTAAAAGTTAGGAACTTCTTTTTGGAGTTTTTCATCGATATTTTGGACAGAAGTTTATCATGGGCAACTGAAAACTGAAAAGGCAACTGGGTTTTAAAGGATTGTTGTCACTTATAAAGACACTCTGAAAGTGTCTTTATTTATATATATACTTGAGAGGTACAGAAAAGATTGAGTCCTATGACTTGTCAATAATCTACATGAAGTATTTTGACATACTTGTTTTGGAAGAGAATTTTTGGTATTTTTCTGTGAAATGAAATTCCCCAAATTTGAATATTTTGTACAAGGTGTCTATTAATGTTATATCTTCAACTAACTTCCTCAGGTCTTATTGTATCCTGAAATCCTATAATCCAAGATAGGAAGTCAGCTGTATGCTTATCTTTACAATTGAGTTTCTATGTGTTCTGTCTTGATCTTAACTATAAAAATGATACAACCTATTAGCTGTTGTTGTTACTTTTATTCCATCAACAACACATATAACATACAGAATATCCTACAGCAGTTCTGGACCTTAGTCACATGTTAAATGTCTCAAACAATAGTTTTTCTCTAGAAGCATCCATTTTTTCTGGTTAATCTTTGATTTGTGAAAGTTAGAAAATATAGTGAATGGATGGAGAATAAAAAATTAAGATTAGCTAGTTAAAAAAATCAACAAATCTCTGGAAATAAGATCCCAAACTGAAAGGACAACAAGAAGAAAACATAAACAGAAATATTAAAATAATACATCAATTAAATTCTGCTGCTTTTTTTAGTAATAGTTTTATTGAAGTATAATTTGCATACCATAAAACTTACCCTTTTGAATTATACTCAGTAGGGTGAAAGCATCAATAATTTCAGAACACTAACTCCCCCCATATAAATTCTATAGCTATTAGCTGTCATCCCATTCTTTATCTTCACCTATGCAGCATCCTGCTTCAATAGAAATTGCCATTTGTGAGCATTTCATGTACATGGAATCATACAACCTATTTTCTTTTGTAATTATCCCTTGGCCAAATATATGCAAGGTGTATTCATATCCTAACATATATTAATACTTTGCCTTTATTGCCTAGCAATATTCCATTGTTTGCAATATTAGTATCTGGAAGATTTGTTCCCAAATACCCCAAGGATATCAAAATCCATGTTTGTCTAAGTCTTGGACATAAAATGGCATAATGTTTACATATCTCACCACAACCACTTCTATATCTTAAATATTTCTAGATAAAGTAAGCTACATAACAAGGTAGTTTGTATTAAATTATTTAGGGAGTAAGAAAGAGTCTTAATCTAGACAAGCCAACATTTTTAACATGATTGATTATAGAACTCATCTAAAAATGGACTAGGTTTTGTTTATCCATCTGATAGATGCATTTGGATTGTTTCCAATATGGGATACTGAAAATGCTGCTATGAATGTGTGTAAGCTTTCCTATGAACATATGTGTAGCACGAATTGCTAAAGGTCTTACTAATATTTGATACATATTTCACTTATAGAAGACAACACTTCTGCCTCAGTGAACCATGACTGAATCTGTTTCCTTGTTGATTTCCTTCTCTCTTCCTAATCTAATATTTTATGTGTCCCAGGCCTCAGTCTCTTTGTTTCTCTGCTTCTACCTACTCATTTTCTTGGTGACCTCATTCAAGTTCAAATATCTGCTCACACTTGATAGGGAATTGATTGATGGCAGATCAAAGTATCGATTCCACTAACGTCAAACGTTGTGAACCAATGAATTTTATTGTGCTTATTAACAAAAATATATGGGGGAGGTTATTTAGAGGAACAGAAATGACTCAAAGCAGTATCACTCAACCCCACCTCATTGTTGACAATAGCTCATGAAAACTGGAAACCTGGAGTACACTATACAACTTGAAGGCAGACAGTCCAACAGGTTTGAGAATATCCTTTCCAGGTAGCTCAGGTAGTCTGAGCCTATTCTAGTCATCTGGGCTGGTCTTTGCTGCTTCTAGGCTACCTAGCTGGTCTTTGCTTCGTCAGGTAGCTCATCTTGTCTGGGAATCTTCTGGGAAACTCACTTGTCTCAGAGTGTCTTTCAGCAGTTCTTACAACTTACTCATGCTGGAGGAGGGCCTAGTGAGTCTGGTCATTTTCAGAGACTTCTTGAATTTATTTTGAGTTCATGTCCCAAACTTAATGAGCTTCCTTACAGTATGGAACATTTCACTTCCCTTTAAAACATCCTTGTCCTAAAGTGTTTTTTTCTCTCAGAGTTATAGGTTCATATTGAGAAAACTACCATACAACAGTCTAACACAGTTTTAGCATCCTTACAGTGTTTGTTAAATAAGTGCAATAAAAATCATGATAGACAAACTTTTCATCATCAATTTCATTTTCTTACCTCTATTTTAATCTATGTATTTATTTTCCTACTTGTTTTTCTACCTATTTCTTGTGAAGAGTTTGCTATTTACTGAATTTTCAAGTGTGTATTTCTATTTCTTCTTATATATTCTATAATACTTAAAGGGTGGCTTGAATCCTTTATTAAAAAGATACTGAGTTTGATCCCAGAACCCAAGTGAAAAGTGTTGTGCATAGTGACACATACTTGTAATCCTAGTGCTAGGGAGGCAGAATCAGGAGTATTTCTGAGCCAATGAGACATCCAATCTCAAAGAAAAGCATTTTCTGAGGACTACACCTAGGTTATCTTCTGGCCTCCATACCACATGCATACACACCTACACCAACAACAAGAACAATATTCACAGTATATGTTTCTGGTCTCAAACACCAACTCTCAGTTGAATTCATATGAAGATTTCATCATTATCACAAAAGCAGTCTAAAGTTACTCTTGTACATCTTCAGTAATGGTCATACTGTTCAATGTAATGGCCAGTTAGTCTTTCATCTTTTTCTTAACCTGTCAGTGATATTTGACACATTATTCAAAATTTTTGATTTTTTTTATTTAAAAAGTATGTTTATTGATCAGCAGTGATGTAATTTATAATTACAAGATCCAGTGAAAAGCCAAATTTCTCAATGTTCTCAGATTTCTGCCTTCTACTTTTTTAAATTTGGGGACAAATAAATCAGTATTCCTAAATATGCTTGGAGTTATCAAAATTATATTTTAAACATTTTCAGCAATCTTATGATTGCTCTCTGATTTGAATAGCTAAAACTCTAAAGAATAAAATACACTAAGTTTAAAAGTACTTATGAGGAACTATATATAACCTACAAGAATATTCAATGAAAAACATAAATTGAAATTTAGGCTGTTACTATTAAAGTAACAGTCCCCTCAAGGGATCACATGGGGAAACTACCCATTTAATGACTTACTTTACATTGAGAACATATTGTACCTTGGAAGATTATTCCAAGAACTTAAACTGTACTGTGTATGTGAACTCATCAGTAAGCATTTTGTCTTTTTTATTACCCTGTCTTGTTTTCTTTGCTGTTATACTACTATAGTGTGTGTGTGTGTGTGTGTGTGTGTGTGTGTGTGTGTGTGTGTGTGTTTGTAATAGGCTAGGACCCTCATATGAAATAGAACATGTGTCTTTTTTTCCTTCTGAGGTAAGTGACCTTGCTTAATATTATATATTCTAAGTCCATCCATTTTCCTTCAAATTTTGTGATTTCATTGTTCTTTAGAGCTGAATAATTTACAATTTTACATATGCACCAGGTTTTCATTACCCACCCATTATTTGTTGGACAACTTGGTTCCTTCCTTGATTTAGCCAATGGAGCTATAATAAATATGTGTCTGGGATGATTGCTGAGCATTAAAGGCAGTGGCTACTCTCCCAGAGGACCTGGATTTAATTCCCAGCACTTACATGGCAGCTCACAACCATCTGTAATTCCAGTCCCTGGTAATCTAACACTCTCATCTAACCTTGCACACCAGCCGTGCATATGGTACACAGACATACATGCTGGCAAAATACTCATACAAAATTTTTTTTTAATTTTAATTACAGTCCTCATTTTGAAACTGGTTTGATAGCCATAACTACCTTCAACTCTTCATTCTAAATATCCTATTTATTCAGCAAGCAGCTCAGCAGATCTTCTACCCTCTTTCAGACAAATTTGTTTCATGTTACAAAGGGGGGTAGGAATGGTGGACATTCCTGCCAGGTCCCACCCAACCTGTCAAACAGTCCTTGAATAGGAGAATGACAATCAAGAAATAATAGGAAAAATAGAGACATAAATGTAAAAAAAAAAAAAAAAAAAAAAAAAAAAAAAAAAAAAAAAAAAACAAAACAAAGACAGGATAGCTTTGAGAAGGCTGAGTCAACACCACAGTAGCCCTGAGTTTATTTCTCACAGGCTTTTTATACCCAAAACAAGGGGAGCAAAAGACCTCCCCCTCTCAAGGACACCATGGTTCAAGGAACAAACATAAACACCTCCTAAATTCTCAAGACATCTGGTAACCACGCCTTTGGCCAAACATCCTGTTATCCAGCCTTAAGGGGCAAAGATAAGCTTGAATTCTGTGACCTTGAGTCAAGATGGCATCACGCCACAGCTGGAGTCACTGTAGGCTCTCACACATTCCTGCCTTGTTCCTGGTTTTATGGGATTGCTTTGAGTTTTGTTTTGTTTTTCTCCATTTAGGATAATACTGAACATAGGTTTGTCATATGTAGCCTTTATTATGCTGTTATGTTCCAAGTACTATCTTCTCTAGGACTTTTGTCATGCAACATGTTGGGTTTTGTCAAAGGCTTTTTCTGATTCTAATGAGATAATCATGATTTTTTTCTTTAAATTCATTTATATATGTTTTCATTTATTAGCTTACACATATTGAACCATTTTTATCCCCATGTCTCTTAGATAAAGCCAACTTGATCATGGTCGGTGAACTTCTCAATGAGTGCCTGTATTTGGTTTGCAAGTATTCAAGAATTGTGCATCTATTTTCATCAGGAGCAATCGTCTGTAATTTTGTCTTTGTTGTTGTTGTGTCTTTACCTGGTTTGGTTATTAGAGTAATACTGGCTTAGTAGAAGGAAATTGGAAGAACTCTTTTTCTTTCCTTCCTTTCTTTGTTTCTTCCTTTTTTCTTTTTCTTTTTTTCTGTAAAATTTTAAGTAGTATTGATTGTGTTTTCTTTGAAAGTCTGGTAGAATTCTGCTATAAATCCCTGTAGCCCTGGGCTTTTTAGTTGTTGGCTTTTTTATTACTGCTTCATT
The DNA here is from genome assembly GCF_949786415.1 of Peromyscus eremicus. Classification (NCBI taxonomy): domain Eukaryota; kingdom Metazoa; phylum Chordata; class Mammalia; order Rodentia; family Cricetidae; genus Peromyscus; species Peromyscus eremicus. The sequence goes on from NC_081421.1 coordinate 79,831,351, forward strand.
TTCCTTATGTTTTATGGGTCTTAAGTTTTCTTGTTTTAACTTTGATAATTTGAATGAATCAAGAAATTCATCCATTTATGTTAGATTTTTCAACTTAATGGAGTATGGGTCCTTCAAGTATTTCCTGATAAGATTCTGGTTTTTTTTTTTTTTTTTTTGTATTTTGTATTGTTTCCCTGTTCATTCCTGATTCTGTTAATTTTGACCATCTCTTTTTTTCCATTTTGTTAGTTAGGCCAACAGTCTGTTGATCTTGTTCATCTTTTCCAAGAACTAGCTCTGAGAGGTATTGATTCTTTGTATTGTTTTGATTTCATTGATTTCTGCTCAGACTTTCATTTCTTTCTGTCCATTGGATTTGGGTTTGGTTTGTTAATTGTTCTTCCAATATCTTGAATTTTACCATAAGGTTATTTGTTTGTACTCCTTCTGATTTTTTAATGTAGGCACTTAGGGCTATAAAATTACTTAATAGGAATACTTTTAATGTGTTCTAAGGATATTGTTGTATTGTGGGTTTATTTTCATTTAGTTCCTTGTATTTTTCATTTCTTTGATCTATTCATCATTCAGAAATGGGATACTTAATTTCCATGAGTTTGTGTACTTAGTAGAGATCTGTTTGCTATTGATTTTAAGTTTGATAGTTTTTAATTTAATTTTATTTTATGAACTTTTTATTGAAAATATTCTTTTCTCATACAATACATCCCAACCACAGTCTCCTCTCCCTCCACTCATCTTAGCCTCCCCCCATACTTCCCTTCTTCCCCAGAGCTACTCCCCTTCTGTTTCCTCTTCAGAAAAGAGCAGGTCTGCAAGAGATGCCAGACAGACAGGACAAAGTAAGATACAATAAGATAAGGCAAAAGCTCCCATATCAAGATTAGACAAAGTAACCCAATAGGAAGAGTCTCAAGAGCAGGCAAAAGAGTCAAAGATATACCCACTCCCACTGTTAGGAGGCTCACAAGAACACAAAGCTAACAGACATAAGGAGGACTTGTTGCAGACCCAGTCAGGTCCTGTCCTTGCTATTTCAGTCTATGTGAGCCCTGCTTAGGTGATTCAGTGGGCCATGCTCTCCTGGTATCCTCCATCCCCTCTAATTCCTACATTCTTTCCTACACCTCTTCTGCAGGGTTCCCAAATCTCCAAGGGGAGGGAACCAATGGAGACCTCCAGTTTAGACTCTCTTCACATAATGTCTGGCTTTGGGTCTCTGCATCCCCTCCCATCTGCTGCCAGAGGAAGCCTCTCTGATGATGCCTGGACAAGATACCAGTCTATGAGTATAGGAAACTATCATTAGGAATCATTCCATTGATTTGTTCACTTGTTCTCTTTTGCCAATCATGTTTGGTTCTACCTTTAGGTCTCTGTGCTATCTAGTCACTCATCTTGGGCATCCAAGCAGTGTAGGTCATAGACTCCCTCTGGTGGGTTGGGCCTCAAGTTAAACCAAACATTGATTGGCCACTCGCACATGTTTGACACCACCATTGCCTCTGCACATCTTGCAGGCAGGACAGAGTCATTGTAGGTAGAAGGATTTGTGACTGGGTTGTTTTCTTTTCATAGCCTGCAAAGTACCTTCTTGCACCAAAGAGCCTAGAATATAGGGGTGAAGGCTCCCAAGCCTGCACCAGCTAGACCTCTTGATGGTCAATGAACTGAGTAGAAGATATCCTTAGTAATGGGGACTAGCTGCCAATTTTCAGAAGGCAACCTTCTGTAGCACGAATCTTAGAAAGTCTTATTAATAAGATCAAACCTGAAGCCAGGTTTTGGGGTGAATGCTGGAAGATCAGAGAAGCAGAACAAGCCACAGCTACCTCATCTCGCCAGTCCCTCAGCTGATCCTGTTTCCTGAGACTGGAAGCCCCTGAGTCCTTATCCAAATGAATCTCACCTGAACTGCTTCTCGAAAGCCTGAATGCTTAACCAGCCTAGTTCCTGGTTTTCACACCTTATATACCTTTCTGCTTTCTGCCCTCACTTCCTGGGATTAAAGGCTCACTTTCTGGGATTAAAGGCATGTGTCACCATGCCTGGCTGTTTCCAATGTGGCCTTGAACTCACAGCGATCCAGATGGATTTCTGCCTCTGGAATGCTAGGATTAAAGGTGTGAGTGCCACCATTTTCTAGCCTCTGTATCTAGTGGCTGTTCTGTTCTCTGACCCCAGATAAGTTTATTAGGGTGCACAATATTTTGGAGAACACAATACCACCACAACCTTCTGTCTTTTCATCAGCGTGAGTTGTGTAGAGATCTCCACAGGACCTCCATGACCAAAAACTCAACCAAATATAACCAGTCTCACCACTGGAAGCCTTGCCTGGCTAAAAAAGATGTTCAGTTCAGACTATATCCTCCATTACTAGGAGTCCTCACTAGGGTCATCCTCAGAGATTTCAGGCCATTTCCACTGCACTAGGTTTCCATACTGTTCCCCAGGTGCCCCCCAATTCCGGCTCTCCCCACATTCTCTCCTCCTCCCTCCCTATCCCTCTCACTCATGTCCTCAACCACTCTTGGTCTGTGGATTGTAACTTGATTATCATTTACTCAATAGTAATATCCACTTATAAGTTAGTACATACCATGTTTGTCTTTCTGGGTCTGGGTTACCTCACTCAGGATGATTTTTTTTTCTAGTTCCATCCATTTGCCTGTGAATTTCATGATGTCATTTTTTTTTAATTCTGAATGATACGCTATTGTGTAAATGTACAGTTTCTTTATCCATTCTTCAGTTAAGGGACATCTACATGGTATCCAGTTTCTAGCTATTATGAATAAAGCAGAAATGAACATAATTAAGCAAGTGTCCTTGTGGTTAGATATAGTGACCTTTGGGTATATATCCAAGAGTGGCATAGATGGGTCTTGATGTAGACTGGTTCCCAGTGATCTCGGGAACTGCCAATTTTATTTCCATAGTGGCTGAACAAGTTTGCATTCCCACCAACAATGAAGGAGTGTTCCCCTTGCTCTAATTCCTTGATATCATGAGCTGTGTTGTTGATCTTAGGCATTCTGACAGGAGTAAGTTGGCATATCAAAGTAGTTTAAATTTGCATCACCCTGATGACTAAGGATATTGAACATTTAAGTGTTTCTCAGCCATATAAGTTCCTCTATTGATAATTCTATATTTAGATCTGTACCCATTTTTAATTTTATTATTTGATATTTTAATATCTAGTTTTATTAATTCTTTATATATTTGGGATATTAGAACCCTAGCAGATATGGAGTTTTAAAGTCTTTTCCCAATAGGATTGCCTCTTTGTCAGAGTGACAGTGTCCTTTGCCTTACAGAAGCTTTTCAGTTTCATGAGATCCCATTTATTAATTGTGGATCTTAGTGTCTGCAATATTGGTGTTCTATTCAGGAAGCTCTTTTGCTGTGGGATGTGTTTCTGTATGCTGTATGTGTTGCTCCTATTGGCTAATAAATAAAGCTGCATTGGCCTATGGCAGGGCAGGATGGAGCAAGGCAGGAAAATCCAAGAGAGACAGTGAGAGATGAAAGGGAGTGGGAAAAGACACCAGCCTGCCACCTAAAGAGCAATAAGATGCCAGCAGACCAGTAATGCCATGGCCACGTGGCAACACATAGATTAATAGGGATGGGTTAAGATGCAAGAGCTAGCTAGCTATCAAGAAGACTGAGCCATAGACTATAGAGTCTGTAATTAATAAAAGCCTCTGTGTGTTTACTTGGGACTGAAGCGGCTGCATGACTGGACTGGACACAGGAAAAATTCCATCTATATATGGCGCCCAACATGATGGCGAGAGTTTCCACCAAAAACCTGAGAGAACTTACTAAAATGGAGCTAAGAGCAGCTTCCTAGTTTGTATGTCTCATGGGGGCCACAGTACAGAGATGCTGCTGAGATGCTGCTGTATTCAAGCTTGAGAACAGCATGGTAGATTCTAGCCTTGGTACACAGAGTCATCTCCAAGCCACACAGCACACTGTGTGCTGGATTTAGCTTTTGCTAGTACAGACCAAAAAAAAAAAAAAAGGTTTCTAGGCTACACACTGCTTGATGGAGGAATAGACACACTACTTCCCAGATTTGGCAGTGAGCATGGCTCCCAGAGCTTGAGGTAATGTACCTCTGCCGTGTTGAAAACTCAAGTGGGGTGGAGACAGCAGCCAGGGCTGCCTCTTTGGTCCTAGCCACACTGCAGTTTAAATCAATGGTCAAAGAATGATTACAGAGCACAACCACTTGCAGGCCAGCAGGCAAGACCCCTGTAGGCAGGCTTGACTACCACCATCACCCACCAGACCCTGTAACCCACAACCCCCATTCCATCCCCCAAAACCCATCCATCCTCTGAGACAGCAACTGCTCCCTGAGACACAGACTCAACCAGCTCCTATTGGACCAAGAAGTGAGTCTTTGTTCTCCTAGCAGATCACCCCAGCCTGTAGGTCTTAGGCCCAGGAGCACAACTAGTTGCAGGCCAGCACGTGGGACTCCTACAGGAAGGCCCAACCACCACCATTCCCCACTGGACCCTGTAACCTACAAGCCTCAGTCCACTCCCCAAACTCACCCATCCTCCAAGACAGGAGCTGCTCTCTGAGACACAGATTCTGCCAGCTCCAATTACACCAAGAATGGCTCCTTGAGACACAGACATCATTTGCACCAATTAGAGGAAGAGATAGGTAGATGCCAATGCAAGAATACATTTA